>NC_065583.1:143007090-143331256 GCF_024542745.1 Macaca thibetana thibetana
TATGGTACATCTAGTTCTAGATCCTTGAGGAATCGCCATACTGTTTTCCATAATGGTTGAACTAGTTTACAATCCCACCAACAGTGTAAAAGTGTTCCTATTTCTCCACATCCTCTCCAGCACCTGTTGTTTCCTGACTTTTTAATGATGGCCATTCTAACTGGTGTGAGATGGTATCTCATTGTGGTTTTGATTTGCATTTCTCTGATGGCCAGTGATGATGAGCATTTTTTCATGTGTCTGTTGGCTGTATGAATGTCTTCTTTTGAGAAATGTCTGTTCATATCCTTTGCCCACTTTTTGATGGGGTTGTTTGTTTTTTTCTTGTAAATTTGTTTGAGTTCTTTGTAGGTTCTGGATATTAGCCCTTTGTCAGATGAGTAGATTGCAAAAATGCTCTCCCATTCTGTAGGTTGCCTGTTCACTCTGATGGTAGTTTCTTTTGTTGTGCAGAAGCTCTTTAGTTTAATTAGATCCCATTTGTCAATTTTGGCTTTTGCTGCCATTGCTTTTGGTGTTTTAGACATGAAGTCCTTGCCCATGCCTATGTCCTGAATGGTACTACCTAGGTTTTCCTCTAGGGTTTTTATGGTATTAGGTCTAACATTTAAGTCTCTAATCCATCTTGAATTAATTTTCGTATAAGGATTAAGGAAAGGATCCAGTTTCAGCTTTCTACTTATGGCTAGCCAATTTTCCCAGCACCATTTATTAAATAGGGAATCCTCTCCCCATTTCTTGTTTCTCTCAGGTTTGTCAAAGATCAGATGGCTGTAGATGTGTGCTATTATTTCTGAGGACTCTGTTCTGTTCCATTGGTCTATATCTCTGTTTTGGTACCAGTACCATGCTGTTTTAGTTACTGTAGCCTTGTAGTATAGTTTGAAGTCAGGTAGCGTGATGCCTCCAGCTTTGTTCTTTTGACTTAGGATTGTCTTGGAGATGCGGGCTCTTTTTTGGTTCCATATGAACTTTAAAGCAGTTTTTTCCAATTCTGTGAAGAAACTCATTGGTAGCTTGATGGGGATGGCATTGAATCTATAAATAACCTTGGGCAGTATGGCCGTTTTCACGATATTGATTCTTCCTATCCATGAGTATGGTATGTTCTTCCATTTGTTTGTGTCCTCTTTGATTTCACTGAGCAGTGGTTTGTAGTTCTCCTTGAAGAGGTCCTTTACATCCCTTGTAAGTTGGATTCCTAGGTATTTCATTCTCTTTGAAGCAATTGTGAATGGAAGTTCATTCCTGATTTGGCTCTCTGTTTGTCTGTTACTGGTGTATACGAGTGCTTGTGATTTTTGCAAATTGATTTTGTATCCTGAGACTTTGCTGAAGTTGCTTATCAGCTTAAGGAGATTTTGGGCTGAGACAATGGGGTTTCTAAATAAACAATCATGTCATCTGCAAACAGGGACAATTTGACTTCTTCTTTTCCTAACTGAATACCCTTGATTTCTTTCTCTTGCCTGATTGCCCTAGCCAGAACTTCCAACACTATGTTGAATAGGAGTGGTGAGAGAGGGCGTCCCTGTCTTGTGCCAGTTTTCAAAGGGAATTTTTCCAGTTTTTGCCCATTCAGTATGATATTGGCTGTGGGTTTGTCATAAATAGCTCTTATTTTTTTGAGGTACGTTCAATCAATACCGAATTTATTGAGCGTTTTTAGCATGAAGGGCTGTTGAATTTTGTCAAAGGCCTTTTCTGCATCTATTGAGATAATAATGTGGTTCTTGTCTTTGGTTCTGTTTATATGCTGGATTATGTTTATTGATTTGCAAATGTTGAACCAGCCTTGCATCCCAGGGATGAAGCCCACTTGATCATGGTGGATAAGCTTTTTGATGTGCTGCTAAATCTGGTTTGCCAGTATTTTATTGAGGATTTTTGCATCGATGTTCATCAGGGATATTGGTCTAAAATTCTCTTTTTTTGTTGTGTCTCTGCCAGGCTTTGGTATCAGGATAATGTTGGCCTCATAAAATGAGTTAGGGAGGATTCCCTCTTTTTCTATTGATTGGAATAGTTTCAGAAGGAATGGTACCAGCTCCTACTTGTACCTCTGGTAGAATTCAGCTGTGAATCCATCTGGTCCTGGACTTTTTTTCGTTGGTAGGCTGTTAATTATTGCCTCAATTTCAGAGCCTGCTATTGGTCTATTCAGGGATTCAACTTCTTCCTGGTTTAGTCTTGGAAGAGTGTAAGTGTCCAGGAATCTATAGAACTCTCCACCCCAAATCAACAGAATATACATTCTTCTCAGCACCACATCACACTTATTCCAAAACTGACCACATAATTGGAAGTAAAGCACTCCTCATCAAATGTACAAGAACAGAAATTATAACAAACTGTCTCTCAGACCACAGTGCAATCAAACTAGAACTCAGGACTAAGAGACTCAATCAAAACCGCTCAACTACATGGAAACTGAACAACCTGCTCCTGAATGACTACTGGGTACATAACGAAATGAAGGCAGAAATAAAGATGTTCTTTGAAATCAATGAGAACAAAGATACAACATACCAGAATCTCTGGGACACATTTAAAGCAGTGTATAGAGGGAAATTTGTAGCACTAAATGCCCACAAGAGAAAACAGGAAAGATCTAAAATTGACACTCTAACATCACAATTAAAAGAACTAGAGAAGCAAGAGCAAACACATTCGAAAGCTAGCAGAGGGCAAGAAATAACTAAGATCAGAGAGAATTGAAGGAGATAGAGACACAAAAAACCCTCCCAAAAATCAATGAATCCAGGAGTTGGTTTTTTGAAAAGATCAACAAAATTGACAGACCGCTAGCAAGACTAATAGAGAAGAAAAGAGAGAAGAATCAAATAGATGCAATAAAAAATGATAAAGGGGATATCACCACCGACCCCACAGAAATACAAACTACCATCAGAGAATACTATAAAGACCTCTACGTAAATAAACTAGAAAATCTAGAAGAAATGGATAATTTCCTGGGTTAAGATTTGTTGACTTTTTCCTCTCTTGACAATGGGTCACATTTTCTTCTTTCTTCCCTGCCTCATTTTTATATTCGAAATTTGATATTGTATATAATAGAACAATACACTAAAGCAAATATATTTACACTCAGAAAAGGCCCATCATTTCTTTTTCAGACAACTAACATGGAGATATGAGTTAATCTACTCCATAATTTAGCTGGATCTGGGCTTGTTTCTTCTTAAAATTTTATGTACTTTTTAATCGATGAGTAAAATTATGTATGTTTATGGGGCACAATGAGATGTTTTAATATATATATGCATTGTAGAATAGCTAAATCAAGCTATTTAACATATACATTATCTCACATACTTATTTTTTATGTTAAGAATTCTTAAATTTAGTCTGTTAGCAATTTTTTTTTTCTTTTTTTTTTTTGAGATGGAGTCTCGCTCTGTCACCCAGGCTGGAGTGCAGCGGTGTGGTGCAATCTCGGCTCACTGCAAACTCTGCCTCTTGGGTTCACGCCAATCTCCTGCTTCAGCCCCCCGAGTACTGGGACTACAGGTGCCTGCCACCACGCCTGGCTAATTTTTTGTACTTTTAGTAGAGACAGGATTTCACCGTAGCCAGGATGGTCTCGATCTCCCGACCTCGAGATCCGCCCGCCTTGGCCTCCCAAAGTGCTTGGATTACAGGTGTGAGCCACCGCACGCAGCCAACAATTTTTATGTATAAAATGAGTTGTTATTAATTGTAGTAAACATGAGTACAATAGAGCTCTTGAACTCATTCCTGTTGTCTAACTGAAATTTTGTGTCCTTTGACCAACATCTCCCAATCCCATCATCTTCTGGTAACCACCATTTTATTCTTTGTTTTTATAAATTTGACTTTTTTAGATTCCACATGTAAGTGAGATCATGCAGTATTTGTCTTTCTGTATTTGGCTTATTTCACTTAATATAATGTACTCCAGGTTCATCCACGTTATCACAAATAATAAGATTTCCTTCTTTTTAAAGAATGGAATAATATTCCATTGTATATACATATAGAATTTTTAAAAATTCATTTGTCTGTTGATGGACACTTAGGATGATTTCACATCTTGGCTGTTGTAAATAATCCTGCAATAAATAAGGGAGTGAAAATATCTCTTGGACATACTGATTTCATATCCTTTGGATACAGATCCAGTAGCAGGATTCCTGGATCATACGGTAGTTCTATTTTTATATTTTTAAGGAAACTCCATACTATTTTTCATAATGACTGTGCTAATTTACATTCCAACCAACAACACACAAAACAACATCTTTTCTCTCCATCCTCACCTGCAATTGTTATGTTTTTTCTTTTTGATAGTAGCCATTCTAACAGGTGTGAGGTGATCCCTCACTGTGGTTCTATTTGCATTTCTCTGATTAGTGGTGTTGAGCATTTTTTTATACAACCATTAGCCATCTGTATGTCTTCTTTTGAGAAATGTCAATTCAGTTTTTTTTGCTCAGTTTCAAGTCAGGTTATTTGTTTTCTTACTATTGAATTGCTTGAGTTTCTTATATCTTTTGGATATTAACTCCTTATGAGATCTACGGTGTTCAGATATTTTCTCCCATCCCATAGGTTGTCTCTTTACTCTGTTGACTTTCTTTGTTTGTTTTGCAAAAGTTTTTCACTTGGTGAAACTGGTGGAATTCTATTTATCTTCTTGTTGCCTGTGCTTTTGGGGCCATATTTTAAAAAGTCCTTGCCTAGATAGATGCCTGGGAGCTTTCCCTCCTTTTTTTTCCTGGTAGTGTTATAGTTTTTGGTATTACATTTGTCTTTAATCCATTTTAGATCAATTTTTGTTTATTTTTTTATTTTTTTATTTTTATTTTTTTTTGAGATGGAGTCTCGCTCTGTTGCCCAGGCTGGAGTGCAGTGGCTGGATCTCAGCTCACTGCAAGCTCCACCTCCTGGGTTTATGCCATTCTCCTGCCTCAGTCTCCCGAGTAGCTGGGACTACAGATGCCCGCCACCTTACCCAGCTAGTTTTTTGTATTTTTTAGTAGAGACAGGGTTTCACCATCTTAGCCAGGATGATCTTGATCTCCTGACCTTGTGATCCGTCCATCTTGGCCTCCCAAAGTGCTGGGATTACAGGCTTGAGCCACCGTGCCCGGCCTAGATCAATTTTTGTATGTGCTTTGAGACGATGGTCTACTTTCATTTTTCTGCATGTGAAAATTCACTCTTTATTGAAGAAACTCTTCCCCATTGTGAGTTCTTGCCATCTTTGCCAAAAATTGACAATAAATAAGCGGATTTATTCCCTGGCTCTCTATTCTGCTTCATTGGTCAAGGTGTCTGTTTTTATGCCAGTACCATGCTGTTTTAATTACTATATTTCTGTAGTAGATTTTGAAATAAGGTAGTGTGATGCCTCCTGCTTTGTTCTTTTTGCTCAGTATTGCTTTGGCTATTCAGTCTTTTGTGGTTTCATATAAATTTTAGGATTTTTTTTTTCTATTTCCATGAAAAATGTCATTGGAATTTGTATAGGGTTTTTTTGAATCTGTAGATCACTTTGGGTAGAATGGGCATTTAAAAAACATTAATTCTTCCAATCCATGAACATGGGATATCTTTTTATTTATTTGTGCATTGTTCAATTTTCTTCATTAGTGTTTTATAGTTTTCTGTGTACAGATCTTTCACCTTTACCTTCTTAGGTGAATATATCCCTAAGTATTTTATTTATTTGGTGGCTATAATTAATGGAATTGTTTTTTTGATTTTTTTATTTACCACTTTTTGTTAATGTATGGAAGCATTACTGATTTCTGTATGTTGATTTTCTATTCTGCAACTTTATTGAATTTATTAGTTTTAACAGTTTTTTTGGTGGAGTCTTTAGGGTTTTCTATATATAATGTAATCTATCAACAGAAATAATTTAACTTTTTTCTTTCTGACTTGGATGCCTTTATTTTTTTCTTTTGTCTAGCTTGTTTGGTCTATAAATTCTGGTACTATATGGAACAGAAGTGTCAATAATGAACATTCTTGCCTTATTTCTGATCTTAGAGGAAAAACTTTCAATTTTTCACCATTGAGTATGATATTAGCTGTGGGCATCTCATATATGGTCTTTATTGTGTTGAGGTACATTTCTTCTATATATCTCATTTGTTGGGAGTTTTATGATGACAGGATGTTGAATTCTGTTTGTGCCTCTTCTGCACTTATTGAGATGATCATATGGTTTTTGTCCTTTATTCTGTTAATGTGTAATATCACATTTATTGTTTGATCATGATGAATTATTCTGGTGTTGATGTTGTCTATTGCATGTTTCATTTCATTCATTGTGATGTTCAGCTTCAGAATTTCTGTTCGTTTTGTTTTACAATTTCAATCTCTGATAGATTTTTCATTTTGGTCTTTCTTTTTTTTAAAGTTTTATTGTATTATTTCTCTGTATTTTCTTGAAGTTTATGGAATTTCCTTAAAATAATAGTTTTGAATTATTTGTTAGACAAGTTTGAATATCTACATTTGGAGTTCATATATCTTCATTGGGGCAATTACTGAAAAATTGTGTTCTTTTGATGGTGTTATGTCTCCTTGGTTGTTTTGGTTCTTCTTGCCTTCTATTGATGTCTGCAGATTTGGTGGAGTATTTCCCTCTTCCTGACTTTATGTGCTATTTTTTCTGTGGAAAGATCTCTCCCTATAGGGGGATCTGAGGCCATTTCTGGGTGGGGTGCAGAGGTTTGTCGCCAATGAGATCAAAACTGTGTATTCACCTCAACACACCTGTCTGCTGAGGTCAATATTGATGAAGGTTACAGGCATCTTCAGCGGCCAATAGTGTGGATATCCATAGCAGCAGTGAAAGTCATTGCAGTGTTTGATGGTGATGGCTGCTAAGGTACTTCCAATCTTTTTTTTTCTCTCAGTGGGGAAGTAGTGGCTGAAGAGATCCCTCTTGACACTGGGTCTACTTTGCAGTCCCACTCACGTTGGCAGTGGCACTGGTGTCTGATCATGGTGCTCATGGAGTAGCCATGAAGTTGAGGCCTGAAGCATGAGCATGCCTGGAGGGACTATGGTTCTGGAATCCAGAATGATAATGGCACAGGTATCTAAGGCTCAGGGACCCCTGCTCCCCTGTGAGTAACAGCATGTGATGTGCGGGTGCTTGTGCAGCAGTCATAGAGTTAAGCAAGGGAGCACAGGCTTATGCAGCGTTAAAGTGGCTCTGAAGTCAAGGTAGAGACAAGATCTCTATGGTATCTAAGCCAGTACCTGGAATGAAACTATGGGCAGAAACAGTTTGACTCTGGGTCCCAGAGTGCTAACTAGCTCAATATGACTTATGGGCAGGGCACTTGTATGGTTGGGAGAGGTTTCAGCTTCTCGGGTGGTAGAGAAGTGTGTAGACACATCTCCCTTTCTGGGGATCCTGGACAAAAATAGCTGTTTGTTGCCTCTTTAGCAAAAGTAGCCAGTGTCCCCTATGGAGCAGACTGTTAGGAAACTCAATGGTTCCTGCCATGCAGCTGATAGCAACAACCTTTGTCTTTCTTATTTGTTCCTTGCTCTCTCCTGACATCTCAAGTATGCTAATTTCACCAGCAATCTTTTCTATGTGCATATTCCCAATATTTTTGCTCCACTCTGTTGCCACAGACTCTTTAGTGGGCCTTTCAAACTTCTCTGGGATGTTTTGGTTTGTGGCTAGAGGCCTGTATTTGTTACTTTGTAGGTGAATGAAGGCTGGTACCACCTACTCTGCCATTTTGATTGATGTTTTGATAAATGCATATGAAAGTTTCTTTAGTTAGATTTATTTTACCAGAGGCTGCAAATAATTTGGGAACTGGATCTGTGCCTTCGTTTTAGCTAGATTTGGGACCTCAGCATCTGAAGAATTTGTTTCCATTTTTTTGTTTTGCCTTTAGTCTTTCTCAATCCCTGCTTGTCTGCATCTCAGAGGGATACTTATTACCTATCCTGCCTTAGTCTCCACCAAAATCAACCATTGCATCAGTGGGGGCCCTGAGTACCTAGAGAATTTCTTTCAGGATTTTGTGTTGCCTGAAGACTCCAGCAATCCCCCTACACTTGCATCTCATAGGAGAGTTTATCTTAGCTTTCCTGCTCTTCTCTTAGCAACAGGTCATCACAGTCTCTTACTCAGTGTAAAGCCCAGAGGGTTTATCTTCATTCTTATGCCTTGCCCTTAGATTTCATGAGGTCCTGCACACTGTGTCTCAGTGCAGCAAGTCTCTTCCAGTATTCCTGACCTTTTTCCACCAAAGGTAACTGCCTGCTACCTTGTACTGGGTGTGAAGTTCAAACACTTGAAGGTTTCTCTTAACATTCCTACCCCGGTCCAATATTTCTCATGAGTACTCTGTGAATGCCTCTGAAAAAGTGTTGGCAAGTGGCATACTCTCTGTTCTGGGGACTCCAAATCATCATGCCATCCCACCCTTGGTCAATAAAAATTCCTTAAACATTCATCAATTTTCTCATTTCCCATTTTTCTGACAGCTTTCTCCCTTTTCCACTGATTCACCAAAAATGACAGAAACTGTTAGATTTCTTCACTCCAAAGAGAGGTGTATAACTTTTTTGGATTTTAAGTCATTAGGTTTAATCCCTCATTCTTAGCACTCTGATAAATTTGTTTCAAACCGTGACTTTACATGTTGTCTGGCTGGTTACTGTTGTTAGGATGGGAATGACATTTTCTTGTGACTTTTTACATTCTAAGCAGAAGGTAATACCTGATAGTTTACATATAAATGATAATTTTTCTCTTTCAACATATGTATACATATATATGTACTATATATACACACACTACATATAATATATACGCTATGCATGTTGATTAAAAATATTTTTGAAATTATTCTTTTAGAATGTATTGGAGGTATTCATCTTTTCTTTTTTAATACCTTCGGTGGTAAGAAATCTTTCACTAATTCCAAAATTACATCTGCTCTAAAATTAGAGTGACATTCAAAACAAAGTTTATAAATAATGGTGGTGATTAATTATGTTTTTTGTACAGTTGACTCTTGAACAACAAGAGGGTTAGGGCTGATCCCCTACATTGTTAAAAAACTTTCCCAAAACTTAGCTACTAATAACCTACTTTGACTAGAAGTCTTACTGATAATGTAAAGTCAATTAACATGTATTTTGTATATGTATTTTGTTTTGTATTTTTATAATTAAAAAACTAGAGAAAATAAAATGTTATTAAGAAAATCACAAGAAAAGGAAAATATATTTACTATCCATTAAGTGGAAGTGAATCATCATAAAATTCTTCATCTTCATTGTCTTCATATTGAGTAGGCTAAGGAGGAACAGGAAGAGGAAGGGTTGGTCTTGAAGTCTTGAGGTAGCAGAGATGGAAGAAAGTCCATGTATAAGTGGACCTGTGCAGTTTAAACCTACATGGTTCACAGGTCAACTGTAATGAAATAATTGGGATGATTTTTTTAAAGGCTAGTCAAGTGAAGCAGTGGTTGTGGAAAAAGAACAAATAAATCTGTAACTGGTTGTGATCGGTTAGTTGTAAACACCATTGCACCCAGACCAGCCCGGATGACTTTTTATGCTTCTTCTAGATACCTTTTGAAGGCAATTCAAAATTGATTTTAAGTGATGGCAGCATCATTGGAATAAGGAAATTCTTCTGATGATGACTGTTTAATTATGAGTAGTAAATAAAAAGCAAATATCTAGAATGCTGTAATTTTAAAATATATTTTCATTGCTCATGTATACAGTCTTGAACATTTGTTGTTAAAATTACTTTAAAATATTTCAGATTTTAGTCTTTCTTGTACTCTGAATAATCCAATGCCAATTGATAATATATGGTTTGCCATTTTATTGCTTTCTTTGTAAATGCAAAAAGAGGTTGATTTTTTTTAGTTTACTTGAAAGTATATCATAGGCATCTTCACCTTATTAACAACTTACAGTGATTTCTCTTTTTTTCATACCACAGCAGACAGATGTGTTTTAATAAAAAAGAAAAAAGAACCTTTAATCAGAAAGTCTGATTAAATTCAATATTAACTCAAACTCTTAAAAATATTTTGGAAAAGTCAACAGGATACATCACAGAAAAGCAGGCAGCTGCTAAAACTTCTTTGGTGGAAAAGTAACTTGCATACTTATCCAAGCTGCTGAAATGATTATGAAAACGAGTTTTTTTTTCTTTTTCCAAAAACAGATTTTAAGATACACCAAAGAAGCTATACAGATATTCCCTAACAATACAAAACTTTAGCAATGAAGTTAAACTATATAGCAAAAGCCAAGTATGACAATACACATGAATAATTTATAAAATAAGCCTTTAAATCCTAGAAAACTAAAGTGGGGAGATCTTACTGAATGGTAACATACATAAAATGAGGACTAAAAGCAGGGAACAATCCTTAACATTTTCCCAATGACTGACTAAACCTCAAAAAGACAACTTAGGAAAATGATTAACATGCAGTTTTTATTTTTTTCCTAGCCAATTCAGTTCTACTTAGATAGATCTGGTTACCAGTCAATACATATATAGATTAGTTCTTTTTTTTTTTCTACTTAGTTACTACCATTTTTAAATTTTTCATCTTTTCCCTAATTTTTCCTTTGGTTTGATGAGTTGAACTCAAAAGGTTTGCTACCTAAAATGATTATCAATGCTTATGGGAATAGCACTCGAGAAGTGCAATCCTAGAAAAGGCAAATTTTTAACAGAGGTGGCTTGACAAAGTTAAGCATTCATTCTCAATATAACAATGTCTCCCATGTTAGTCACATGGTTAATGGCTTGCTCTTGGCTAGATCACATGACCCTGCATGATATTGGAATGCTTCCTGGTGAGGTACTGCAGAGCTACATGCATATACACCCATGAAAGCTTTCAATAAATGCAAAGCATTATTTTAAACCATTTCAGTAGAATAAATAAAAACATATCGCATTTCTCTTGGCTTGCTTTTCTTCCTGAGCTGACTTGGAGTGCTGTTGGTGATACAGAAGTCACAACAGTTAGTTAGTGGCTACTCCAAGCTCTTTAGACTTCAGCACTTTCCGTTCTTCAAGCCTCAGCACTTTTCTTTGGCAGCAATTATGGTATTCTTCATTAGCATTGCCACTGTCATAGGGCCAACACCTCCAGAAACTGGAGTGATATAACTGGCTTTTTGCCTAACTCCTTTAAAATCCACATTTTCAACCAACTTAGGTTTAGCGTTACAGGATCTTGAACTGTATCTATTCCCACATCAATGACTATTGCTCCTTCCGTGGTCATATTTGCTGTGATCAGATTTGGAATGACTGCAACAGATATTACAATATCTGCAAGAATTGTATGTTTCCTCAACTGCTCTTTGGGGGTATATCAATGAGATATTACAACAGTGGGATCACCTCCGTGACGTTCATGCACCCCATCTGTGTGCAGTGACATTGCAATGGGCATTCCAAGATTTTTTGACCTTCCAGCCAAACCACATTCTTCCCTAGAGTTGGAATGCCAGTTTGCTTAATTATTTCCCACACACCGCACAGAGTAGCTGGTACATGGAATACTGGTCCAGATATATTACCCCTACATTTATTACATGAAAGCCATCAACATGCTTATCTGGAAAAACAGCATTGCAGATCTTTCTCTCATCAATGTGCCCTGGAAGAGACAGGTGAAGAAGGAGGCCATCTACATTACCATCATTATTCAATTTATTGATTAAATTAAACAATTCTTCCTCTGAAATTGAAGCTGGTTTCACAATTGTCTCACTGTTGATTCCCACATCTGAAGCTGCCCTGGTTTTGTTGAGGATATAGGAATGACTTGCAGGATTTTTGCTGACCAGAGTCAAGCATAGGCATGGCCATTTTTTGCCAGAGGCCAGCTACTCCTCCACCTCCTGCCACACTTTCTGCTTCATCCACCTGGCCAGTTTCCTGACAAAAGCTTCATTTAGTTGGCAATGGGTTCATCCTAAGAACCCCACTGCTTCATCCAAAGCTGACAGACCAAGAGGGAGTATATGAGGGCAAAAGCAAAAATTTTTAGGTTGGCCAGCTGTTCAGTTGGTGCAAAAGCTTAGCTCATAAGAGCAGTGAGAGTTATTGGAACCAGTAAGAGCTCTTCCCTGAGGAAGTTCAAAGGAACTGCCACGAAGTGAAAAAGGTGAGGACAGAGGCGGCAGCTCTGAGCAGGCTGGATCAGTGGGCGGCCAACGCTGACATGAGGAAAGTCACAGCCAGAGCCCTGCGTCGGTGCCCGCGCTAGGCTGACACTGATTTTAAACTTTTTTGCCTTTGCGTCCCAGCCTAGTCAAAGTTCTGAAAAACATCCATTTTAAACTAAATTTCAACTAGTTATGAAATAATTAAACAAGTTTTAAAAAAATTTTGACTTGGTGCCCAAGTATTCGATTTTTATTTTCTGTTACATATCAAAATTTAAGAATATGTAATAATAGTGAATTATTAAAAAGTTACTACCCTTTATGTAAAATTTTTTTTAATTGTTGAAAATGATTTCTTTTGAATTTCATTGACATCCTCATGTTTTGAAAATTGCAGGATTTGTTGCACAAAGCCACAGTTCACGGTGTTCTTACATTTTATGATTTTATGAATGCCCATTTTGTTCCCATGGAAACTTTCAGTTTTTATCTTCTAGATATTTTTAAAGCTTGTTATTTATATTGAAGGTTTTTTTAATCCATAAAGTTCCAATCCAACAAATGTATCATTTTTCTAAGTGTAAGCTCCTTTGCAAATGGTTTTGTTCCTGTCTTACATTAGGTACCCTTCTTTTTATATTCTACAGCTGTCATATATTTGTTGACATATGGTCAGATAGAGCAGCCAAGGGTTGGTGCCCCTTAGCAACATCCTGCAATCCTGTCTCCTTTATTAATACCTAAGCTTACTTTTTCCACTCACTTTTTCCTTGTCTTACTCTGAAACATATACATTTCCAGAAGAGTTCGTGAAAATATATTTGTAGTTGAATGAGTGCTTATAAAACAAACACTTGTGTAACTAAGTCAAAAAGTAAAACTGGCAGCATTCCAAAACACATATCCAGTCTATTCATGCCATTCTCCCTAATTACAGTTCTATCTCTCCACCCTGGAAGTATCCCTATGTGTTAATCAATTTTGTGCTGATAGAACATCTCAGATGATAGCAGCATGATTTATAATCTTTTGGGTATATCCACAGTAATGGGATGGCTGGGTCATATGGTACATCTAGTTCTAGATCCTTGAGGAATCACCACACTGTTTTCCACAAAGGTTGAACTAGTTTACAGTCCCACTAACAGTGTAAAAGTGTTCCTATTTCTCCACATCTTCTCCAGCACCTGTTGTTTCCTGATTTTTTAATGATTGCCATTCTAACTTGTGTGCAATGATATCTCATTGTTGTTTTGATTTGCATTTCTCTGATGGCCAGTGATGATGAGCATTTTTTCATGTGTCTGTTGGCTGTATGAATGTCTTCTTTTGAGAAGTGCCTGTTCATACCTTTTGCCCACTTTTTGATGGGGTTGTTTGTTTTTTTCTTAATTTGATTGAGATTTTTGTAGTTTCTGGATATTAGCCCTTTGTCAGATGAGTAGATTGCAAAAATTTTCCCCCATTCTGTAGGTTGCCTGTTCACTCTGATGGTAGTTTCTTTTGCTGTGCAGAAGCTCTTTAGTTTAATTAGATCCCATTTGTCAATTTTGGCTTTTGTTGCCATTGCTTTTGGTGTTTTAGACATGAAGTCCTTGCCCATGCCTATGTCCTGAATGGTACTACCTAGGTTTTCTTCTAGGGTTTTTATGGTTTTAGGTCTAACATTTAAGTCTCTGATCAATCTTGAATTAATTTTCATATAAGGATCCTGGAAAGGATCCAGTTTCAGCTTTCTACTTATGGCTAGCCAATTTT
Source organism: Macaca thibetana thibetana (assembly GCF_024542745.1). Lineage (NCBI taxonomy): Eukaryota > Metazoa > Chordata > Mammalia > Primates > Cercopithecidae > Macaca > Macaca thibetana. The sequence goes on from NC_065583.1 coordinate 143,021,038, forward strand.
CCCAGCACCATTTATTAAATAGGGAATCCTTTCCTCATTTCTTGTTTTTGTCATGTTTGTCAAAGATCAGATGGCTGTAGATGTGTGGTATTATTCCTGAGGGCTCTGTTCTGTTCCATTGGTCTATATCTCTGTTTTGGTACCAGTACCATGCTGTTTTGGTTACTGTAGCCTTGTAGTATAGTTTGAAGTCAGGTAGCGTGATGCCTCCAGCTTTGTTCTTTTGGCTTAGGATTGTCTTGGCAATGTGGGGTCTTTTTTGGTTCCATATGAACTTTAAAGCAGTTTTTTCCAATTCTGTGAAGAAAGTCATTGGTAGCTTGATAGGGATGGCATTGTATCTATAAATTACCTTGGGCAGTATGGCCATTTTCACAATATTGATTCTTCCTATCCATGAGCATGATATGTTCTTCCATTTGCTTGTGTCCTCTTTGATTTCACTGAGCAGTGGTTTGTAGTTCTCCTTGAAGAGGTCCTTTACATCCCTTGTAAGTTGGATTCCTAGGTATTTTATTCTCTTTAAAGCTATTGTGAATGGGAGTTCATTCATGATTTGGCTCCCTGTTTGTCTGTTACTGGTGTATAAGAATGCTTGTGATTTTTGCACATTGATTTTGTATCCTGAGACTTTGCTGAAGTTGCTTATCCACTTATGGAGATTTTGGGCTGAGACAATGGGGTTTTCTAAATATACAATCATGTCATCTGCAAACAGGGACAATTTGACTTCTTCTTTTCCTAACTGAATACCCTTGATTTCTTTCTCTTGCCTGATTGCCGTAGCCAGAACTTCCAACACTATGTTGAATAGGAGTGGTGAGAGAGGGCATCCCTGTCTTGTGCCAGTTTTCAAAGGGAATGCTTCCAGTTTTTGCTCATTCAGTATGATATTGGCTGTGGGTTTGTCATAAATAGCTCTTATTATTTTGAGATACATTCCATCAATACCGAATTTATGGAGAGTTTTTAGCATGAAGGGCTGTTGAATTTTGTCAAAGGCCTTTTTCTGCATCTATTGAGATAATCATGTGGTTTTTGTCTTTGGTTCTGTTTATATGCTGGATTATGTTTATTGATTTGCGTATGTTGAACCAGCCTTGCATCCCAGGGATGAAGCCCACTCGATCGTGGTGGATAAGCTTTTTGATGTGCTGCTGGATTCGTTTTGCCAGTGTTTTACTGAGGATTTTTGCATCGATGTTCATCAGGGATATTGGTCTAAAATTCTCTTTTTTGTTTTATCTCTATCAGGCTTTAGTATCAGGATGATGTTGGCCTCATAAAATGAGTTGGGGAGGATTCCCTCTTTTTCTATTGATTGAAATAGTTTCAGAAGGAATGGTACCAACTCCTCCTTGTACCTCTGGTAGAATTCGGCTGTGAATCCGTCTGGTCCTGGGCTTTTTTTGGTTGGTAAGCTATTAATCATTGCCTCAATTTCAGAGCCTGCTATTGGTGTATTCAGGGATTCAACTTCTTCCTGTTTTAGTCTTGGGAGAGTGTAAGTGTCCAGGAAATTATCCATTTCTTCTAGATTTTCTAGTTTATTTGTGTAGAAGTGTTTATATTATTCTCTGATGGCACTTTGTATTTCTGTGGGGTCGGTGGTGTTATCCCCCTTATCAAGTTTTATTGCATCTATTTGATTCTTCTCTCTTTTCTTCTTTATTTGTCTTGCTAGCAGTCTATCAATTTTGTTGATCTTTTCAAAAAACCAGCTCCTGGATTCATTGATTTTTGGAGGGTTTTTTGTGTCTCTATCTCCTTCAGTTCTGCTCTGATCTTAGTTATTTCTTGCCTTCTGCTAGCTTTCGAATGTGTTTGCTCTCGCTTCTCTAGTTCTTTTAATTGCGATGTTAGAGTGTCAATTTTAGATCTTTCCTGCTTTCTCTTGTGAGCATTTAGTGCTCTAAATTTCCCTCTACAGACTGCTTTAAATGTGTCCCAGAGATTCTGGTATGTTGTATCTTTGTTCTCATTGGTTTCAAAGAACATCTTTATTTCTGCCTTCATTTCGTTATGTACCCAGTAGTCATTCAGGAGCAGGTTGTTCAGTTTCCATGTAGTTGAGCAGTTTTGATTGAGCCTCTTAGTCCTGAGTTCTAGTGTGATTGCACTGTGGTCTGAGAGACAGTTTGTTATAATTTCTGTTCTTGTACATTTGATGAGGAGTGCTTTACTTCCAACTATGTGGTCAATTTTGGAATAAGTGTGATGTGGTGCTGAGAAGAATGTATATTCTGTTGATTTGGGGTGGAGAGTTCTATAGATGTCTATTAGGTCTGCTTGGTGCAGAGCTGAGTTCAATTCCTGGATATCCTTGTTGACTTTCTGTCTCATTGGTCTAATGTTGACAGTGAGGTGTTAAAGTCTCCCATTATTATTGTATGGGAGTCTAATTCTCTTTCTAAGTCTCTAAGGACTTGCTTTAAGAATCTGGGTGCTCCTGTATTGGGTGCATATATATTTAGGATAGTTAGCTCTTCCTGATGAATTGATCCCTTTACCATTATGTAATGGCCTTCTTTGTCTCTTTTGATCTTTGATGGTTTAAAGTCTGTTTTATCAGAGACTAGGATTGCAACCCCTGCTTTTTTTGTTTTCCATTTGCTTGGTAGATCTTCCTGCATCCCTTTATTTTGAGCCTATGTGTGTCTCTGCATGTGAGATGAGTCTCCTGAATACAGCAAACTGATGGGTCTTGAGTCTTTATCCAATGTGTCAGTCTGTGTCTTTTAATTGGACCATTTAGTCCATTTACATTTAAGGTTAATATTGTTATGTGTGAACTTGATCCTGTCATTATGATATTAGCTGGTTAATTTGCTCACTAGTTCATGCAGTTTCTTCCTAGCGTCGATGGACTTTACATTTTGACATGTTTTTGCAATGGTTGGTACCTGTTGTTCCTTTCCATGTTTAGTGCTTCCTTCACTATCTCCTGTAGGGCAGGCCTGGTGGTGACAAAATCTCTAAGCATTTGCTTGTCTTCAAAGGATTTATTTCTCTTTCACTTATGAAACTTAGTTTGGCTGGATATGAAACACTGGGTAGAAAATTCTTTCTTTAAGAATGTTGACTATTGGCCCTGGCTTGGAGAATTTCTGCCAAGAGATCTGCTGTTAGTGTGATGGGCATCCCTTTGTGGGTAACCCAACCTTTCTCTCTGGCTGCCCTTAACATTTTTTCCTTCATTTCAACTTTGGGGAATCTGACAATTATGTGTCTTGGAGTTCCACTTCTCGAGGGGTATCTTTATGGCATTCTCTGTATTTCCTGAATTTGAATGTTGGCCTGCCTTACTAGGTTGGGGAAGTTCTCCTGGATGATATCCTGAAGAGTGTTTTCCAACTTGGTTCCATTTTCCCTGTAACTTTCAGGCATACCAATCTGATGTAGATTTGGTCTTTTCACATAATCTCATATTTGTTGGAATCTTTGTTCATTTCTTTTTACTCTTTTTTCTCTACACTTCTCTTCTCACTTCATTTCATTCATTTCATCTTCAATCTCTGATACCATTTCTTCCAGTTCATCGAGTCAGTTACTGAAGCTCGTGCATTTGTCACATAGTTCTTGTGTGATGGTTGTCATCTCTATCAGTTCTTTGAAGGTCTTCTCTGCATTGATTATTCTAGTTATCCATTCTTCCATTTTTTTTTTTTTCAAGGTTTTTAGTTTCTTTGCACTGGTTCCATAGTTCCTCCTTTAGCTCTGAGAAGTATGATTGAATGAAGACTTCTTCTCTCGACTCATCAAAGTCATTCTCCATCCAGCTTTGTTTCATTGCTGACGATGAGCTGCATTCCTTTGGAGGGGGATATGCGCTCTGATTTTTTAAATTTCAGCATTTCTGCACTGCTTTTTCCCCATCTTTATGGTTTTATCTTCCTTTGGTCTTTGATGATGGTGATGTACTGATGGGGTTTTGGTGTGGGTGTCCTTTCTGTTTGTTAGTTTTCCTTCTGACAGTCAGGACCCTCAGCTGCAGGTCTGTTGGAGTTTGCTTGACGTCCACTCCAGGCCCTGTTTGCTGTGGTATCAGCAGTGGAGCCTGCAGAAGATAGAATATTGCTGAACAGCGAGTGTTGCTGTCTGATTCTTGCTCTGGAAGCTTCGTCTCAGGGGTGTACTCTGCCGTGTGAGGTGTGAGATGTCGGTCTGCACCTAGTGGGGGATGTCTCCCGGTTAGGCTACTTAGGGGTCGGGGACCCACTTGAGCAGGCAGTCTGTCTGTTCTCAGATCTCAACCTCCATGCTGGGAGATCCACTGCTCTCTTCAAAGCTGTCAGATGGGGGCATTTACCTCTGCCGAGGTTTCTGCTGCTTTTTGTTTAGCTATGACCTGTCCCCAGAGGAGGAGTCTACAGAGGCATGCCAGCCTCCTTGAGCTGTGGTGGGCTCCACCCAATTCAAGCTTCCCAGGGGCTTTGTTTACCTACCTACCTAAACCTCAGCAATGGCGGGCACCCCTCCCCCAGCCTGGCTGCTGCCTTGCAATTAGATCTCAGACTGCTGTGCTAGCAATAAGGGAGGCTCCGTGGGCGTGGGACCCTCTGGACCAAGTGTGGGATATAATCTCCTGGTTTGCCGTTTGCTAAGACCCTTGGTAAAGCGCTGTATTAGGGTGGGAGTTACCTGATTTTCCTGGTGTTGTGTGTCTCAATTTCCTTTGGCTAGGAAAAGGAATTCCCTTTCCCCTTGCACTTCCCAGGTGAGGTGATCCCTCACCCTGCTTCCGCTCTTACTAGTCAGGCTGCACCTGGGGACCAGCGCCAACTGTCCAACAGGACCCAGTGAGGTGAACCCGGTATCTCAGTTGAAAATGCAGAAATCACTCATCTTCTGTGTCGCTCATGCTGGGAGCTGGAGGCTGGAGCTGTTCCTATTTGGCCATCTTCTCTACTCATCTGGTTGAAGTTTTGAGTTGATACATAAAACATTATAATTTTTCTCATTTAAAATATTGAGAAATTGGTTCTCTATTAGCACTTGTAGATGCCTAATTTACAGAGGTAGATTTCTGATTTTAAGTGGGGTATCCTGATATTGAAAAATGCTAAACCTAAAATGAAAATGCTGGGTCATAGATTCTGTATATCTTTACCTTGGCTAGATAATGGCAGATTGTTTTCCAAAGGGGTGGTACAAATATTTCGATCAAATGTGTATGAGAATTCCATTTATTATATCTTCACCTGTTAACCAATTTTCCTAATAATTGAGAAAAAATTCTGTATTACAGAAGAAAGCCAGTTATAAAATATGCAAGAAATTATAGAAAATATAATTTTACTGGCCCAAATGATATTATTAGATTAAGAGGACAATATTAATTGGTATCAAAATCATTAAGTAAATGATTGATGAGAAACTGGTCATTGGTTAATTGTTAAAAAAAAACCCTAATGGATTACTTTTTAATCTCAAGGAAAAATGCTTATCTGTATAGTGAAAGGGAAAAACAAAATAACTTAGTGTAAGAATTTATCATTCATAGTGCCACCAATGATGGTTAACCCGATATTATGTGACTTTGAATATGATGCTACATGAAGTATACACCATCACTTTGAATTGTTATTGGAAAAAATAATATTAATGTATTAAGCTTCTAACATAATAAACAATACAGAATATAGACTATAGACAGGGGATACAGGATACAGGCTAACAAGTTCAATAATACCATAGCAAAGCAACTAGACAAATTCAGGAATATTCTACAGAATGTAATTGGCTTGGGGTTTTAAAAAGTTAGTATTATGAAAAAGACATTGTAATCAATTGTAAGAAATTTAACAAATATAAAAGCCAGATGCAAGATTGGATCTTACATTTGATATTTGAATGGACAAATGAACTGCATGTAATATTTTTGGGTCAACTGGGGGAATTTTGAACATCGTCTCAGCAGTAGGTGAGATAAAATTTACTGAAAGAGAAAGTTACCAAAAAAACAAAACCAGATTGAGGAATGGTATGTACAATAAAATTTATATTGATGTAAAACTAGAAAGAGGTGTGTGTGTGTGTGTGTATAAAGACCTGGAAAGGTAAACATTAAAGTAATTCGCATTGGTGCCCACTGATGGTAATTAAATTGATTTAATTAAATTAAAAAATTTCCTATAGTGCACATGTGCTGCTTCTGTAACTGTACTTTTTAAAAGTACAAACAATATAATAAAAAGTCACCCAATTTAACTGATTACTTTTTGTTAACTGATTACTTTTTAATGGAGTGTATTTCCTGCTAAGAATTAAGATATAAAACAAAGATATTTTTGGCCTAATAATAATTCTATGCATGACTAGCATTTCATATGCTAGATAATCTTCCTGGAAATAATGATTGCCTTGATTGTTATTATAAAGACCACTACATAGGGTCATAAATCATCTAGTGTCCTCATCTTCTTTCCTGATTATGTGCATTTTAGTATGAATCTTAAAATAGGTAAAGTATTTCTTTCTCTATTTTAGCATTTTACGGTTTTGGTTCTATCATTTTCTTCTCTGTTATATTATCTTTAGCTTATTAAAGGAAGAAATAGATTGATTAAAATAAATTACAAAGAATTTATGTGCAGATGGCTGTCAATAATTGTGAACAGGTTTTTTACACTCCTACTTATTTCATTTTATAAATATGTATTTTCAAAAACATGCACATCTTTTTCCTACTCTCTTTTCAAAGGCTGAATCATAATTTCTCAGTTCTATACCCCAAAGTAATAAGAACCATTTATGACAAACCCACAGCTAACATCATACTAAACAGGCAAAATGTGGAAGCATTCCCCTTGAGAATGTGAACAAGACAAGGATGCCCACTCTCATCACTTCTATTCAGTATAGTATGGAAGTCCTAGCCAGAGCAATCAGGCAAGAGAAAGAAATGAAAGGCATCCAAATAGTAAGAGAGGAGGTAAAACTATTTCCCTTTACAGGTGATATAATTCTATACCTAAAAAACCCCATCCCATAGTCTCTGCCCAAAAGTTCTTAGAACTGACAAATAACATCGATAATGTTTCAAGATACAAAAATCAATGTATAAAAATTAGTAGCATTTCTATACCGAAGTAATGTCCAAACTGAGAGCCAAATCAAGAACATAATGCCATTCACAGTAGCCACAAAATAGAAAAAGTACCTAGGAATATAGCTAACAAGGGAGGTGAAAGATCTCTACAATGAAAATTACCAAACACTGCTGAAAGAAACCAGAGATGATACAAACAAATGGAAAATCAATATTGTTAAAATGACCATACTGTCCAAAACAATGTACAGGTTCAATGCTATTCTTATCAAACCACCAATGACATTTTTCACAGAATTAAAAACAACTATTCTAAAATTCATATGGAACCCAAAAATAAGCCTGAATAGCTAAAGCAATCATAAGCAGAAAGAAGAAAGACAGAGGCATCACATTATCCAACTTCAAACTATGCTACAAGCCTACAGTAACCAAAACAGCATGGTACTGGTAAGAAAATAGACACACAAAATCAATGGAACAGGCTAGAAAACCCAGAAATAAAGTCATACACATACAACCATCTGATCCTCAACAAAACTGACAATAAGCAATGGGAAAAGGACTCCTTATTCCATAAATAGTGCTGGATACCTGGCTAGCCATAAATAGAAGATTGAAACTGGACCCCTTTCTTTCACTATATACAAAAATCAACTCAAAATGCATGAAAGACTTAAATGTAAGACCAAAAACTATAAAAACCCAAGAAGAAAACCTAGGAAATCTCATTCTGGTCATAGGCCTTGGCAAAGATTTCATGATGAAGACTCCAAAAGCAGTTGCAACAAAACCAAAAATTGACAAGTGGGACTTAATTAAACTAAAGAGTTACTGCACAGCAAAAGAAACTATCAACAAAGTAAACAGACAACCTACAAAATGGGAGCAAATATTTTTGAACTATACATCTGACAACAATCTAATATCTACTATTTATTAGGAACTTAAACAATAAGCAAAAACCAAACAACCTCATTGAAAAATGGGCAAAGGACATGAACAGACACTTCTCAAAAGACAACATACAAGCACCCAACATGCATATTTAAAACGTTCCTCCTTACTAATCATTACAGAAATGCAAATCAAAACCACAATGAGATATTATCTCACAATAATCAGAATGGCTATTATTAAAATAGGCTCATGCCTATAATCCCAGTACTTTGGAAGGCTGAGGTGAGAGGATTGCTTGAGCCCAGGGGTTTGAGACCAGTCTGGGCAACATGGTGAGACCCTGTTTCTACAAAAAAATAATAATAAAAAAAACTAGCCAGATATCATGGTGCATGTCTGTGGTCCCAGCTATTCAGGAGGCTGAGTGGGGAAGATTGCTTGAACCCATGAGGTTGAGGCTGCAGTGAGTTGTGTTCATGCAGCTGCACTCCAGCCTGGGTGAGAGAGTGAGATGCTGTCAATAAATAAATAAATAAATAAATAAATAAAAAGTACAGATGTTGGTAAGATTTCAGAGAAAAGAGAACCCTTATACACTGTTGGTGGGAATGTAAATTAATTCAACCATTGTGGAAAGCAGTTTGGCAGTTTCTCAAAGAACTTAAAACAGGATTATCATTCGACCTAGCAATCCCATTACTTTTTACACATTCAATTTTTTGTTGCTATTGTAATTCTTTTTATTTTTACATATGCTATTCATACATAATGGGTTGATAATGGGTTAAAGCTAATATTTTTGCTTTAAATAGCTGATTATCTTTTAGGCCAATTAAAATATAGCAATTTCTGCCTGAAATATTTTCTTTAACATTTTTGTAGTATATAAACCTGCTGGCAATGAATTCTGCTAGTTTTTGTTTATTTGAGAAAAGTCTTTATTTTTCTATTTGAAACATATTATTACTAGGGATAGAATTCTGGGTTGAGAATTTTTCTTTTTCAGCACTTACAGTGCTAGACTAGGGTCTTCTGGCTTGTATCATCCCTCTAATTGTTATCTTACTTTCTCTGTATATATGTATCCTCCTTTTTCTTTTGATGTCTTCAACATTTCTTCTTTGTCTTCTGCTTTCAGCAGTTTGAAGATGGTATCCTTGGTCGGTGGTATGTATGTTTGTGTAATTATCTTTCCTGGTATTCTCTGAGCTTGTTGAAATAGTGGTTTGGTGTCTGTCATCAATTTTGGAGAATTCTTCACCCTTTTCCTTCAAGTATGTCTGTTGCCTTTTTCTCTAATTCTGTTTCTAGAATTTCAATTACATGTACGTTAGATGGTTTGATATTGTTCCACGGCTCCTGTATGCTCTGTTCTTCTTCTTCTTTTTATTTTTTGTTGTTGTTTTTTTGGATGTTTTTTTCCCAAGTATGGGAAAGAGAAAAATCTTTGTGTTTCAGTCTGAGTAATATCTGTCAATCTATCTTTAAGTTTACTAATTCTTTTGCTAGATTCCTCTAAGTCTACTGATGACTCGGTTGAAGGCATGCTTTGTCACTGTTATTGCGCTATATGTTTCTAATATTTCCATTTGATTCATTCTTGTGTTTCCATCCTTCTGCTGAAATTACCTGACTGATCCTGCATGTTGTTCATCTCCCTTAGAACTTTAAAACATATTAATCATATTTATTTTAAATTTCTTGTCATTTAGTTTCAACATCTGTGTCATATCTGAATCTGGTTCCTGGTGATTGATTTTTTTCTTGGTAGTGTGTGTATGTGTGTGTGTGTTTTATTTTCCTTACTTTTTGTATTCCTCATCATTTTTTGTTCAATACTAGTCATGTTATGTAGGAAAGAATGGTTTTTATTTCTAGAAATGGGTGTATCTTTTTTTTTCCTGCTAGGCCTTTAGTGTCAGGGATGAGTTAATCTATTTAGGAGGCAGGCTGAGTTTGAAGTTTGTTTCTGCTATGGCCCCAGTGCCATTCTGCAGTAGCTGCAGTTCCTATCTTCAGGCTAGCACCATAAAAGTTACTTTCTTAGGACTCTTGCCAGTCTTTTTCATGAGTGCTGGTGGGGTCTATGGAGAAAAGGTGAGAACTTTACCTTCATCTGCAGTCCCTAGGACTCTACGGTCTCTCACTAGCCCACACTCAGCTTCTATTAATTAATTAACGATTCTAGCTGAATTATTCTTATTCACATCTGGCTTCATCTGCCCCAGGGAAGCAAGTGCTTATATCTTATTTCTTCCTGCTGCAGTTGTCTTTCCATTGAATTCAGACTAATTAATTGATGTATGAGTTCCGCTCACTGATTTAAGAGTCATGAATTTGCAATTTGCCCAGCATATGTTGTTAGAATGAGCTCTCTCTAATCTACGGTAGAAGCCAGAGTTTATTAGACTCCATTGTTGCTTTGTTATACTGAAGCAAGAGATCTAAAGTAAGTTTGTGCAATAGAAAGAATATTATGTGTATTAAAGGGGGACTGGTTAACTATATTAGAATATATATGGTATATAGTTCTATTGCTAATCTTATTTTACAGAGGAGAAAATAAGGCTCAGAAGGGCTAAAAATCATACGGGAACCATTCATAGTAAGTAATAAGCTGGTACCTCAGTATACTACATTACTTTTCTTATTATTAGCTTTTAAAAAATTGTGGCAAAATATTCATAATATAAATTTTAACATCTTAACCATTTTTAAGTGTATAGTTTAGTAGTGTTATCTACATTCACATTTTATAAACTTTTTTGATCTGGACACTACAATTAAACTTAGTGTGTTAGGTTGTTTTTGCATTGTTATAAAAGAATACCTGAAGCTGGGTAATTTACAAAGAAAAGAGATTTAAATGGCTCCTGGTTCTGTAGGCTGTATGAGAAGAACGGTGCCAGCATCTGCTTGGCTTCTAGCGAGGGCCGCAAGAAGCTTACAATCATGGTGGAAGGAGATGAAGATACAGCATGTCACATGGTGAGAGTGGGAGCAAGAAAGAGAGAGGGGAGCGATTCCATGCACTTTGAAATAACCAGATATCACATGAACTACCAGAATGAGAACTCACTCATCACCAAGGGGACGGTGCTAAGCCATTCATGAAGGATTTGTTTCTATGATCCAAACATCTCCCACCAGGTCCCATGTCCAACTCTGGGGATTACTTTTCAACTTGAGATTTGGGGGGAAAAATGTCCAAACTATATCATTCATCCCCTGACCCACTAAATCTCATGTCCTGCTCACATTTCAAAATAGAATCATGCCTTTGCGTTAGTCTCACATAGTCTTAATTTGTTCTAGACTTAACTTAAAAGTTCCAAAGTTCAAATCTAAAGTTTCTTCTGAGGCTCAAGGCCAAGTTCCTTCCACTGATGAACCTATAAAATCAAATACAAGTTACTTTCTTCCAAGATACAATGGCATTATAAGCATTGGGTAAATATTTCCATTCCAAAAGGGAGAAATTGGCCAAAAAGAAAGGGGTAATAGGCCCCATGCAAGTCTGGAACCCAGCAGGGCAGACATTAAATCTTAAAGCTTCAAAATAATCTCCTTTGATCTCATGTACTGCATCCAGAGCACACTGATGCAAGGGGTGTGTTCCCAAGGCCCTGGGCAGCTCTGCTTCTGTGACTTAGCAGGGTGAAGCCCCTGTGGATGCTGTCATGAATTGGAGGTGTGTACCCGCAGGTTTTCCAGGCTCAGGATGCAGGCTGCCCATGACTAACATTCTGGAGTCTGAAGGGCAGTGGCCGCCTTTCCACAGTTCCAGTAGGCCAAGTCTCTATTGGGGTTTCAGCTCTACATTTCCTCCTCACAATGCCCTAGTAGAAATTCTCAGTGAGGGGTCCAGCCCTGTAACAGTGTTCTGTTTGGGCACATAGACTTTCTCATACATCCTGTGAAATCTATAAGAAAGCTGTCAAACCTCCTTCATGCCTGCATTCTGTGTGCCTGCCACTTAACACTATATGGAAGCTAGTAAATTCTGTGACTTGTGATCTTCAAAGCTGTGGCTCAAGCTGTACCTGGGCCCTGTTGAGCCAAGGCTGGAACTAGAGCTGCTGTGATGTGGGGAGTAGTGTTCTGAGACTGAGCAGGACAATGGGACCCTGGATCTGGCCCCCCAAACCATTCTTTCTTCCTAGGTCTATAAACCTGTGATGTGAGGGGCTGCCTTGAAGACTTCTGCAATGCCTTTGAAGTCTTTTTCCCATTGATCTTAGATATGAGCACTTGGCTCCCTTTTAGTCATACTAATATCTTCAGCAAGTGGTTCCTCCACAACCTGCTTGTATTCCTCTCCTGAAAATGCTTCTTTTTTCTCTGCCACATGGCTAGCTTGCAAATATTCCAGAGTTTTACACTCTGCTTCCCTTTTAAATATAAGATTCAACTTTAAGTCATTTATTTGTTCCCATATCTGATTGCAGGCTGTTAGAAGCAGCCAGGCTAACTCTTGAACATTTTGCTGCTTAAAAATTTCTTCTGCCAGTTACTCTAAGTCATCACTCTTAAGTTCAAACTGCCACAGATCCTTAGAGCCTGGACACAAAGCAACCAAGATCTTTGCTAATGCATGACAAGTGTGACCTTTGCTCGAGTTCCTAATAAATTTATCTTTTCCATCCGAGACCTCCTTAGCCTGGCCTTCACTGTCCATATTTCTCAAAAAACTCCTGACCTCAGGTGATCTGCCTACCTCAGCCTCCCAAAGTGCTGGGATTACAGGCATGAACCACCGTGCCTGGTCGCTGTCCATATTTCTATCAGAATTTTGGTTACAACGATTTAATCAGTCTCTAAACTATTCCAAACTTTTCCTCATCTTCTTTTCTTCTTCAGTGCCCTCCAAACTCTTCCAACCTCTGCCCATTGCTCAGCTCCAAAGCTGCTTCCACATTTTCTGGTATCTTTATAGCAATGCCCCACTTCTGATACTAATTTTCTATATTAGTCCATTCTTGTGTCTCTATAAGGGAATACTTAAAACTGGGTCATTTATAAAGAAAATAGGCTTAATTAGCACACAGTTCTGCAGCCTGAATGGGAAACATCATGCCAGCATCTGCTCGGTTTCTGGTGAGGGCTTCAGGAAGCTTACTATCATGGCCTAAGATGATGGGAAGCCAGCATGTCACATGGTGAGAGTGGAAGCAAGATAGAGATGGGGGGATGCCATGCTCTTTTAAACAACCATATCTCTTTTGAACTATAAGAGCAAGAGCTCACTCATCACCACTTTGTAAAGGGGATGGCATAAAACCATTTATGAGGGATCTACCCCCATGAAAAAAACATCTTGCACCAGGTCACACCTCCAACATTGGAGATTATATTTCAACGTGAGAATTGGAGGGAACAAGCATTCAAACTCTATTACTTAGAAAGTTATAAAAGTACTAAAAACTCAATAACGCATTGTTTAAAAAAGTGTGAAATGAAGAAAATATAGAAAGAAGAAAACAGAAAAGCATTTATAAGCTCTAAACCCAGATAGAACCACGTTAAACATTTTGGTAAGTGGGATTTTTAGGGTTCTTTCTAAATACTTAAGTTTGTATACATTTCTTAAGTAGTATTCTGAAAATAATTTTTGAATGACACTTTAACTTACTAAACTTCAACTGATATTGTATTAGATTGTGTTGGCTTTATTTAGTGGCCAAGTTTTTCTCATATACAATCTGTAGTTACCTAACTTTCCCAAGTTTTTTTCTTTCAAAATAAAATAAACATATATTTTTATTCATTAAAAAACCTTAACCTCAAGTCTTTTACATTTATTTTTATTTGATTTAAATTTGTGGGCTTTGACCACGATTCCAAACTCCTGAGTTTACTTTTAATCTTCATTCCGTCATACATCATGCTTCTATTCTCAGAACTTGGTGTTGAGGGGAAAGCCCTTTTGACACATTCCATGAGAGCCTTAATTCTGTTGGGATAAAGGTATTAATCCTCTTAAGCAGGTGTCAGCAATTATTATTATTATTTTTTTTTTGTAAAATGCTAGATGGTAAATTTTTTCAGCCTTGTACACTGTATAGTCTTTTTATAGGCAATGCATAAATGAGCATTAATGTGTTGCAATAAAGCTTTATTTCAAAATGTTTAAGCAGTGCCTGGATTTTGCCCTTATGTCTTAGTTTGTAGCCCACTACTCTCAAGGTAAGATTGGTTAATTGGTGTGAATCTGCATAATTGTATTGTTGTCCAGACAACCATAGGTCATAGAACTCTCTCAAGTTGTTGGATTAAAGTCTTCAGGCAGGATTGTGTTCTTCAGTACCCCAGAGGTCTTATTGCTTTTCATTATTAAAAGGTGACAATCTATCCACATTTCTTATGTCTCTGCCTTTATCACTTATTTCTACCCAGTGTTAATTATGTTGCTTGAAATAGCACAGCTATTAAAGATTCTAATTGAGGAATCAAAACCTCGGTTTGTTTTTTCATTATATAGCACTAACTTTTAAATAAGGCACAATCATATCTACCACTGATTATGTTATTAAAATTCTCAAAACTATACCCCCTCATTAACTGTGTGTTAGCTAATGTTTAACAATCACCTCTCAGGAAAAGACAAACAAACCTTGATTTGTAGTGTTTGATGTTATCTGTGGTTTAACCACTCCAGACATGGCCAGTTTCAAACTAGCAACGTGACATCACTCAATGTGGAGGTATGAAAAAATGAACACAGTGGCTTTCCTGAGCCAGAGGAAACTGGTGCCAGCATACCACTGTTAAGCTCAGCAGGTCCCCTGGCATGGCTAGGACACGTCCTTGGTTTTTGGTTACTATTTATATTCCTAGAAACTACAACCTTAAATTCTGAGGCTTTCTATTATCCAGGAAGTCTGCAACAACAACGTGCTTCACCTTTCTGCTAAAGTGTATCCTCTCTTATTGCTAAAGACTTCAGGTACATTTAAAATGATCCTATGCCCTTCATAGACTTTCTTTCTGCTTTCAAAAATACCACCAGAGGCTTAATTATAACAATTTGTGTTAAGCCTACATGAATCAATCTAAAGACAAAACAAAACAAAGAGATGCATCAATCTATTTTGCAGTTAAAACTTGTTTGTAACAGCCAGGAGGAGGTCAGGCTGTCCTAACCTGGGGGCTTAGTGGAAACTTAATACAAGGATAGTCTTAAGATTCTTAAGAATATTTTAATTCCAGTCTTTTTAGGGAACGAAGAGACTGAGCCACTCATGGTAACGTTAAAGTAAAAAGCTTTGAGGGGTATGTGTTAAATAAAAAAATTACAGAATCTATTCGTCAAGACTTTTGACTGAGAACTAAAATACTAAGAGACAAGGAAGGTTCATAGAAAGTCTCCAGTATATATTCAGGATAACATTTGGAATAATGAATTTTAGTGAGCAAACACATAGGTTAATACTTTCTTGTGTTATCATTTCTCCATATTCCAGGATGAAATGAATAAAAAAGAATAGAAAGAATCTTGAAGTTAATTAATTTCTCATTTCTTACTCCCTTTTCTCTAATCTCCATATAGCACACTATCACCAATTTATCAACATTCTTCTAAAGGAGGAAATTGGAACATAAAAAACATCCTTATGATAAATGAAAGCATACAGGCAGCAGTTGTAAATTATTTAAATTTTCTTAGGGATTGTGATTCCAAAATATTCCTTTGTAAACTATTATTGCTATTAATCACCTTTATAGCCAAAAAAGTATGTTTTATGATTTTTTTTTCGTGCCAAATGTATGCATTCCTTTCTCTGTTAATTAAAGAGCATTTACTTAGATTTATCCAATAGCATCTTAAATATATGAGAACCATTTTAGGTTACACTTTAGATGATTTTTTTTTCTTTTAACCCAAGTATTTTTTTCTGAGATAAAAAGAATATATGCTCATTATTAAAAATCTGAAAATATAGACAAGATTAATAAATAAAACTGATCAACTGTAACCCTAATACTTGTAGAGAACTACTGCTAACATTTCATAGTATGTCATTTAGACCTTTTCTATATACATAAATATTATTAAAAATTGGAAATACACTCTCTATACAGTTTCAAATACTAACATCCTCACTGGATATATATAAGAGCCTTTCCCTGTACTCTAAAATATTTCAATTGTGTAATTTTTATCTGCTGAGTCATAGTCTATCATATGGATACTTCATAACTTAATACTATATCATTACAATTCATCAATCCTGTATGTATAATTTAAAATCCGAATAGCTATGAAAAGTATCTTTGTAACTCATTTGGTGGGCACCTGAGCTGGTTTGATTTAATTTGGTGGCAAGATTCAACTGAACTTAGTTGAGGCTATTTATTAGTTAATTTACCCCAGTTAGAGGTGAGATATTTCACAACCAAAATATTAACAAAATTGATTATGAAGTATTGCCTGAAACCTGCAGGGGTTCAGTATATGCATTCTGAAATTATTTTTTTAAATGGTAAATTAAGAAAAAAGCCCTCCAATGATCCAAAATAGAAGATTATGGATTTTTTCGGTTTGGATTTTTTTCTTTTTATTGCTAATATTTCAGTGAACATTGATATGCAGAAATCTTTTGCATACTTTATATTATTTCCATAATGTATGCCCTACTGAATAAAAAGAAAATATGTGAACATTGTTAAGGCTATAGTTTTTCAATTATTTACCAGAAATCTTTACTACCAGCAGTGTATGAAACTGCTCAGCCTATGACATCCTCTCTTGGTTTAATAATTAAAAAATTTATTTATTTGGTAGTATCTTCTAATTTCATTGCTGTTTTAATTTGCATATATTTCATGAATAATGAGCTTAAAATTTCTTGATATTTTTATTACATATCTGTATCACTTCTGTTGGTAGTCAGTCCTTTGCTCATTTTTCTATTGGGTTGCTAACATTGAAAAAGTTTATTTATATAAATATTTATTTACAAAATCATATCGATCTGTATTGTTGATGCCAAATAGTCTAATCTGCCTACTAATTCTGTTTGTGATAATTGATGTAGTCAAATTTATTGATTTTGCAATTATGTTATTTTATTATTATTATACTTGAAGTTCTGGAGTACATGTGCAGTATGCACAGTTTTGTTACATAGGTATACACGTGCCATGGTGTTTGGCTGCACCAATCAACCCGTCATCTACATTAGGTATTTCTCCTAATGCTATCCTTTCCCTAGTCCTCCACCTCCCCAACAAGCTCTGGTGTGTGATGTTCCCCTCCCTGTGTCCATGTTCTCATTGTTCAACTCCCATTTATGAGTGAGAACATGTGGTGTTTAGTTTTCTGTTCTTGTGTTAGTTTGCTGAGAATGATGGTTTCCAGCTTCATCCATGTCCCTGCAAAGGACGTGAACTCATCCTTTTTTATGGCTGCATAGTATTCCATGGTGTATATGTGCCTCATTTTCTTTCTCCAGTCTATCATTGATGGGCATTTGGGCTGGTTACAAGTCTTTGCTATTGTGAATAGTGCTGCAATAAACATACATGTGCATGTGTCTTTATAGTAGAATGATTTATAATCTTGTATTTTACTTTTAAAGGAATGACACCTATATTATATAACATACTGTGTATTGTCTATATGATATAAATTAAATGAATGTGTAATTAATATCTTTTATATGCTAATTTTTGCCTACCAAATTTGCTAAAATGTGAAAGAGGGATTATTATGCACTTCTAATACTATCATTTCTGTCGACTTTAGCATTTTCTAATTTTCATATTTGCTATTACAAGAGAGCATTATTCAGTACAACAAGTTTTGTGATAGTCATCATTTTATTATGAATTGAAATGTTTTTCAACATAAAATGATTTTCCTTATATAACTTAATTATTTACCTGAATTTTTTCCTTGGTCTTTTTCTAAATGTCTTGGCCCATCATTTTTCTTTTAATGTATCTGTGCTATTTTGTTTAATTGTTTTTAGGCAAACTGATTTTATGTTGAATTTAAGCCATTGAAATTGCTATGTCTGCTCATTATATTTCTCTTTGATTCTTTTGTTAATAATTATTTGACACTTCTCCTTTTCAGTTTTTAAAAATATGTCATATGTTTCTCCAGTATTTGTGGAAGTAAATGCCCTATTTTAAAATTTTACTAGTGTTATATTTAAATTATATATATTTTAGTTTTTATTTAATTGTCAGACTCAATACTTAAATATTATCATTTGATTCCCCATGGTGTAAATCTCATTATTCGGCCACATTTTATTTCTCTTCTGTTTATCATAACTCTGCCTATCATCATTGCTAACATAATTTCATATGCTCTTCTCATAATACAGCCTATCAGGACAGAGATAGTGAATAAAATTGTCTAGTAAATTAAAAATAGTAAATCAAATAGTAAATAAATATAGTAACCCACATTGGATAATATGAGATTACTATTCATTTTAATTAGCAAAGTTTATCCATGGCATTTGTAATAGTTTCTAACAATCAGCTTCCTGTCAATTTTAGTTTTTAATGTTGCTATTATTTTATATTTTTGTGTTTTTATAAGCATTTTACTTGGAAAATGAAAAAAGAGAACTTAGTCAATCTTATAATGTTAGCTAAACACAAAGTAAAATCTTTCAAATTTACTTTTATGCAGCCTAGATAATTCACCTCCACTTCTTTAAATTAACTCTCTAGAGCTCAAAAAGTGATGTAAAATATGGCAAATGTGAGAGGGGTAGCTCAGCTAGGGTTGTAGTTATTTGTGGTAGTTGGTCATGTGTTACATTACAGGGATATAAGGGCTCACTCTCTGACATCTCACTTATACTCTCAGGCTTTGTATCATCTTTCTTTCTGAAGGGGTGTCAGGAAAATTTCCTTTATGTCAGAAACAATTAGCTCCATACTTTTCTTCCCTTGTTTTCTCTGCTCTACAGAGCAACAGATCTCATTCCTCATTTGGCCAGGAGTGTATGAAAATAAGTAAAACCCAAGTTGCCAGATTGAAATGCAGGTAGGAGAACAATAAACGGCTCTTACTTATCTTAGTTTTCATCTTCTTACGTGTGAAATCTCTGCATTGAAAAATAAATTAACTCCGGGTGATTGCAATCACTTCATCTTTTTTGTCCAGCTTGCCTTTCTTTCTTCTTTTCTTTCTCTTTCTTTCTTTCTCTTTCTTTCTTTCTTTCTCTTTCTTTCTTTCTTTCTTTCTTTCTTTCTTTCTTTCTTTCTTTCTTTCTTTCTTTCTTTCTTTCTTTCTTTCTTTCTTTCTTTCTCTTTCTTTCTTTCTTTCTTTCTTTCTTTCTTTCTTTCTTTCTTTCTTTCTTTCTTTCTCTCTCTCTCTCTTTCTTTCTCTCCTTCCTTCTCTCTTTTTCTTTTCTTTTTTTTCTTTTTTTTTTTTTTTTTTTGAGACTGAGTCTCACTGTGTTGTCCAGGCTGGAATGCAGTGGTGCAATCTTGGCTCACTGCAGCTTTCACCTCCCACGTTCAATTGATTCTCCTGCCTCAGCCTCCTGAGTAGCAGGGATTACAGGCATAAACCACCATGCCCTGTGAATTTTTGCATTTTTGGCAGAGATGGGGTTTTACCATATTGGCCAGGCTGGTCTTGAAATCCTGACCTCAAGTGATTCACCCACCTTGGCCTCCCAAAGTGCTGGGATTACAGGTGTGAGCCAATCTTCCCAGCCCAGCGTTCCTTCTATGCATGAAAACTCCAGGGTTGATGTGGTTCTGTCTCTGTTGACACCCTGAGCTGTATGGAGGGACTTTTTATTCTCAAGTGTATTAGATATTTTTCCTTCTTGCTGTTAGTGCACAACTTTGCTGTTAGTGCACAGAGTTAGAACCTGATTCTCCCTAAGTTGGGTTCTCTTCAATAGAGAACTTCTAACTACCCTACTTCTCAATTTCTCATATCATGACAGATCCAACCTTCATTATTTCTTGCCTAGATTGGACAACAAAATCCTCTTTACAGATATCCTTGCATTCAGTCTCACACACTCTTTTCTAAGCTCTTCTCCAAACATCCAGCCTTGTGATTTTTCTATCACCAAATCAGAGTATACCATTATACTACTAAATATTCTAAATGCTTACCATTGCCTTCAAGGGGATGGTTTGGCCAAATGCATAATTCCCTTCACACTCTCATACTAAACCATCTCTTTATTAACTTATTCAACAGAGCCTAGAACATTATATCTGCTAAATGAATGTTTTTAGGCAATATGAGTAAATATTTGTGGATTTGCCAATGGTGAATATTGTGTTCAGGTGCAACATTGAAAGAAATAAGACTAGGAGGCAGAGGTAAACAAAGTTAGTAATAGAAAAGCAGCAATATCAGAAAGTAGTTTCCAATTTACTTCCTGGAAGTTTTATAATTACTAAGGGATGGTTCCTATTTAAAATAAAGCTTAAAGAATGAAAAGAAAATGTTCAGGTTTGGTGAGGTAGTAGAAAGGAAGAATATAGGCTTAGTGTTAGAGGCTGTGCAGGAGGTGAAGTGTGCTTTTAAGGAAGTCAGCCTGCATTATAATTTTGACTTTTTCACTTACTAACTTGGGAGAATTACCTAACTTCTTTGAGATTTGGTTTCCTTGGCTAAATAGTTATTACTAGAATCTACCTTATAGGCTGAAAACTAACCCAGCTCATTTAAGAGCTTAACATCATAAGCTTTCAGTAAAATATAGCTATTAATTTTATTATTATTCTTAACCTCAAAAGAGAAAACTGTTAGCTTTTTGCTAACTTTGTAAAAGAGAGTTTAATGACATAAGCCATTAGCTGTTCCTTAGTCTGCAGGAAAAGTTGAACTGTTAAAATAAAAATAGAGAGAATAAGTCATCTTACACTCATTGATTTCAAATTTTCTATTTAAAATTTCCGACTCTTGTCTTTTTTCCCTTAGGTTAGACATTTGACTTATAAAATACACTTCAAATTCAGAATTCACTTATGGTAGTAATAATCATTGAAACTGTAACTTAAAAAATAAGTTTATAAAGTATTGCATAAGGCTAGATGAGAGCAGTCCCCATCCTTGAAGCAGTTCAAAGAGAATTTAAAGGCAGGTTCCACCTACATTGTGACATAAGAGCCCTCATTTCACTTAAAATTGTTTTTCTGGTCCTACTATCTGTTTTCCTTCCTTCTAGGCCCCATTGTTTGGCCCCACTCAAAGAAAGATTTACCATCTTTTTGACTAAGAGAGAGGTAAAAAAAAAAAAAACAAATCCAAACCCCACAACAACTATTGACTGTAAAATTGCTTTCACTTGGAGGCACAGGTGGAGCAGGTGGAGAAAAGATATAAAAACAAGGAAGAATTGAGTTATTTTCAGGGAATTTATTTGGTTTAAGGACACATCTAGCCTACTATTCACTTTCTTCCATTCTGAAACATAATTGAATTTCAATGAGCTTAAGGACAAAGAACAAAATGTGATGCTACCGTTTGTATTTATGTACTAAACACAGAGGGCGCTTCAAAAGAGTGTTCCCTTTCTCCAAATCGTTTGGTATGTTTATGTGAACTTTTGAACTTTGCTCTTTCACTCAAGTGCTAACTTGAGGCAAGATAGCAAAAGACCCCAAATTATGATATTATTACCTCTCAGAAGGCATAACACCACAAAAATGCAAACATGTTCTAAATACAAGGATAAGGTTTGTGAATCCTTAAAAAACTTCTGTTGTTCCTTTTCTCATGCAAAAAGTAAGATAGGTTTTAGGTGGATAAAGCAACAGAATTCTAGAATTTATATAAATTGTTGTGATTTGTTTTTATTTTCATTGTTGTTGCCTTAATGTGGAAATGTTACAGTCATCCAGCTGTTTATAGAGAACAAAATGTCCTCTAGTTTAAATCCATTTAACTTTAATGCCTGAGTTCAGATTCATGCAAGTAAATGCTACATTCTGCCTAACAATAAAAAGATGAAACAAATAACGCACAGGAGTTTGTTTATGAACATGCTATAATCTAAGAATAAACAGTGTTTTTAGAAAAATCAGACCTTTAAGATTGCAATCTTAATGAGAGGCAATTAGACCTGGTTTTCTTAGAGATTATAACATCATGTTCATTTAGAAAGCTTTATCTTAAGTAAAATGGAAATAATAAATATTAATTTCATTGCAATATAATGCAACCATCTCTCTTCCAAACTTGACTTCTCAGTTTCTGGCCCTTCACAGATTTCTTTACCCACCAGTGTTGAACTGACTTCCCCTAACCTGGGAAGTTAAATAATTTTTCAAAGGATTTGATCAAATCTCTGTTCCTGCATGCCTGCATATACCCATCTTCAGTTGGGGTGTTCTCAAATTTCTAAGTTCAGTTTAGGCACTGAAATACCTTAGAAATGAAAAACCATAGAGAAGTATAATTGTAATAAGCTCCTTGTGAGGAATATTACTGTAGAGAAATGATCTTACACCTTCCCAACATTTATACAAGCCTGCGTGGCATCTCATTATCATGCCTTTTTGCAGCATGAGTGTATTGAAAAGTATGGTATATGCTAAGAATATTCAAGTTTCAAATTAATTAATGAAATATTTGCTTGTGTGCTTTTTACCACCTTCCTGCAATTGAAAGTAATGGCAAAAATAAAAATTACTTTTTTACCAACCTGATAATAAGCTCATCAAAGGCATTCTTCATTTCTACTACAGTTTTTTTAATCTCTAGCGTTTCATTTTGGTTCTTTCTTAGGATTTCCATCTCTCCCCATAGATTACTTGTCTGTTCTTGTATGCCGTCCACTTTATCCATTAGAACTTCACCATATTAATCATAGTGGTTTTAAATTCCTGATCGGATAATGCCAATGGCCCTGCCATACTGATTTTGGCTTTGATGCTTGCTCTGACTCTTCAGCTTGTGTTTTTTGCTTCTAGTATGTCTTGTAATTTTTACTTGACAGTCAGAAAGGATGTAATAGGTAAAATGAACTGTTACACTCGGCTTTTAGTAATGTGGTGGTAAAACGTAGGGGGAGAGAAAAACGTTGTATAGACCTATGTTTAGGTCTTAGTCTTTTGGTGAGCCAGTATCTCTGGATTGTGAACTTCACATGTCATTCTCATTACCCAACCACCTTGTGTGGCATGGGATAGCTAAAGTGGGCTGGAGCTGGGTATTTTCCTTTCCCCGGGTCAGTTAGATTGTGGGAAATAGCAGCAGGTTAGGCTCTGGTTAAATAATTTCTACTGAGGGCAGATCTTGTTAGGAAGAAGGGAATGCTCTTCATCTTTTTTGAAGGGTATACTTAAAAATGATTCATTTTTCCTTTCCACTACTCAAAGTATGAGGATGTTTTTCTATGATATTCACTGTGAGAACACGGTAGAGCTCGAGGAGGTAGAACTCACAAAAGTGTTGGGGCCTTGATGACTGGGTCCCCTGGATGTTTTAAATTCTCATACTTGTCTGCATTGAGACTCCAGCAATTACTCATCAACTACAGTTTAGGTTTTCCTACCCTGGCACTGGTTTTCATGGAGGTTGCTGCTCATGAGTTTCTGATTTGATGAGCTCTGTGATTCTCTCTATTCTCCCGTCAGTCTTTCCAGTTGGGGTGTAGCAGTTTGCCCTATGATCTCACTTCTCTTAGGATCTAGTAAGAGTTGTTGACATTTTGGTTTATTCAGCTTTTACCTGTGTTCAGGACAGAGTGATGACTTTCAAGCTTCTTATATTGCTTCACCAAAACTCAGAAATGATTTTGATTTTAAAATATATTTATCCAAAAGACCATAAAAGATATAGAAGATCTGAAAACAAAATTATCAAGCTAACTTAACAAAGCTGTGGAAAGCACTTAACCACAAATAATAGAATTCACTTTCCTTCTAAGGCACATAAATTCTTAGCAAAATTTAGATCATAATGTAAGTTGAACAAATTTCAAATAATTGAAATCATTTGGGGCATAATTTCTGATCACAGTTGAATAAGTTCAATGTTTAAGGAAAAAAAGGCCACAATGATGTTAATAGTGAACACAATACCAGTGAACCTGATATATCCCTTTTACCCTAAAGAATTTTCAGTTTGCCTTAGCAGGGTAGCTTGTAAATTAATTAGATATTATCATTGATATACTTAATAAGAAATGATTATGAAAAAGTAGATTCAAATATCAGCAGTCAAGGGGTGACTAATTTCTATGTAAGTAAACATATATGTATAATTAATGTAATTAAGTTTACAGTGGCATTTTAAAGCCAAAATGACTGTTAATTCAGAACTTAGCATAGAACTTAGCAATCTAAATTATTTTATGATAAAAATAATAACTAAATTCCTTTACGATCTTAGCAAGTTACTATAGAGAAAGATGAGAAAAAGCATTAAGTTGCAAAGTTATTAGTGTAATTTATTTTAAAACTCCATTTGTATACATTAAAATATATTTGTCTTGAAATATTATTGCAGATCCAATTGAACAGTTTGAAGATGAGTGTGTGCACCCAATTAAAAGATCAGCAGTAGTCAGGTGCTCTATATGCTTACTGTTATTTCTTTATTATATTTGTTGAATTGCTCAAGTCAAAGATGTCTACCATGTAATGATTTGCTAATTCAAGAAGTATCATCCCAAAACAGCTCCCCGCTGCCAACCCTATCATCTGCTCCTCATTCATCCTAGTTCAAACATTCCACCTTAGATTCAGACCAAAGATTACTAATTAAATGCTTATAATTAGGAAGCATATCTATTGGCTACCTGACTTCTGGGTCTATTTAGCAGTTTAAGATTTTGCAACAGTTTCGCCAAAACTAGGGGAGGGGAAATAGGGCAGGGACCGAATATATGCCTGGTGGATGCACATAGATTTTAGAGGGACCTAGTAGGTTCTGATAGTAATCTGTGAAGTAGGATTTAGACCTGGGGTGCATCTTGAGTCCTTCCCTTAATTTGTGCAGTAATACCATCATCATAAAGCTACATTCATAATTTTAATATATTACTAAATAATTTTACACCTCACACAGATAGTTTCTGATTTCAATGAATCTCATTTGATCTTTTGACTCATTCAATGGTTGCATGTTTGAGATCCTATGTAACCCATGCACTAAAACTGAATGTTAAAACTTTGGAATACTGCCTGGTTTAGAATCCTAAGGAAATTTAGACACATGCAATTCAGTAATTCACTCAAAAAACAGTTCGTTGTGGTGGGCAATCTATCAGATATTGAGCCTATACAGAATAAAGGATTCACAGTCATCGCTTTACGGAATTTACAGTCTATTGTGTATTCATGTGGTGGATGGGGGGACACATTCATCGAAGTTCAAACAATGTAATAGAACAACAGTGATGACTGCTATGAAAAAATATTGGTGGTGGGAATTTCAGAAAAGACTTCTCTAAGAAAAAAATGTTTGAGCTAAGATCTAAAATGTAGAAGTTAACCAGGGAACTCCCTCAATGTCTGACTAATGCTCCAGGAATAATACCAATTCCCTAAAACTCTTATAATTGCAAATTTTAGTTATTATCATTTTGGACAGCATTGTAGATAGTTTTCTATTTTTTATCTAAGTTGGGTAATAATATTACTTTAATAGCATTTTTATTAGACCATGGAAAGAGAAGCAGAGAGGAAAAGTAAAGCAAAAATTAAAAAAAATGTCTTAACAGCTACTATTTATTTTCTTGGCTTTGGACTTATTAATTTTAATATTAGGCCAGGCAACTTTGAACTTTTATGGAAGAAGTTCCTGCTCTTCACTACCAAAGAATATGCATTTTCTGCTCCCACTGCTGAGTAAAACTCCTTCCCTTTCGTAGTCTACATTTATATTGCCCTTTCTCATCCTCATTGTCATGAACGTTATTCTGCCACATCTTAAGGACAAAAGCCAAAGTCTAGATTAATTAAATATGATAGGTTGCTTAGAATATCAGGTTCTGTCTCATCACTATCCAGGGTGAGTCAACATTCACGTTGACGTCACTTTCTCTATCTCACTCTTATATCCATATCCCCACCAGAGGGGATATCCCCACCTGCTGACCATTTAATCAAAATAAGCCTTCCATGATGATACCCTGGGGCTGAGCATCACTAAAACTCTTCTTCAGAATTTTAAACCATAACCTTTGTAATATCAACCACAACCTATTTACTGTCCACCAACTTTCTTATTCCTACCAAAGTGGCAGTTAATTATCCAATTATGTTCTCCCAATTTCCTGGCTGTGTTCTGTTAAACCTTGAATCTACTCCTAACCTAAAACTAGGCTGATGATATCCTCCTCAGAAATTACTGGTCTTTTCCCTGCTTAATCTTGTGAGGTCTTTTTGTGAAAGCGTAAGCCTGATTAACTTACCCCAAATACATTCCTTGATTTCCTTTCTCGGCTCCTAAACATTGGTTGAGAAATAACCAAGCCATGCTGATTTGTCTCTTCAGAGTCCTGCTATCAAACTCAAATGGGTTTTCAGTGCTACTCAATAATTCTGGTATACATTTATGGTGGACTCTGGTATATTTCCACTATTGTAAAATTTTTTGCTCCCTCCTAAAATCCTTAACTCCAGCTCTGCCTTTTAACTCACAGAAGGTGATTTTATCTCCTAATCTGTAGAGGCATTTAAGAATATATACTGCTTGATCTTCCTCAACTTTTTTTGCCTTAAGTATTTATATACCTTCCGACCAGGCGTGGTGGCTCACACCTGTAATCCCAGCACTTTGGGAGGCCGAGGAGGGTGGATCACCTGAGGTCGGGAGTTCGAGACCAGACTGACCAACATGGAGAAACCCCATCTCTACTAAAAATACAAAATTAGCCGTGCGTGGTGGCGCATGCCTGTAATCTCAGCTACTCGGGAGGCTGAAGCAGGAGAATTGCTTGAACCCGGGAGGCGGACGTTGTGGTGAGCTGAGATCGCGCCATTGCACTCCAGCCTGGGCAACAGGAGCAAAACTCAGTCTCAAAATATATATATATATATTCCTTCATCTTCTATTTCCTCTTAGGAAGAAACATCTGTACTCTTATATAATAAATAACACACTGGTTTATTTAGATTTTCTCTAGCTCTTTTTATACTACTGGAATGTAGTACACATTACTAGTTGGTTTATTAAAACTAATAATAGTGTAAGCAGTCAATCCAAACCTTACTTATGAAATTAAGTATAAAGTCTTTGTTTATTTGAAGTACATGAGCAATGATGGTTTATAAACATTTAGTGGATCAGAGGACTTTGGGGCTAAAATCAAGGGTCTGGTGTGGCTTATTAGGAATCTTAAAAATAAATTTTTTCTGTTGGGAATCTTCATGAACCCAAACAGTTTTTTTACCCTTACCTTCCATTGCTACAAAGAAAAATGGAGAAGCACAGAAGAAGTAGAGTGGGGTCCCTTATCCAAACTTATAATCCCAGAGCTAACGTTTCTGAGTTCTATTTTTGAAGGCAAACGTTGGTAGACTGTTTGGGGACAGCAATGGTCTTTAGAAAGCTATTTTATTGATAAGACAGTCAATCAAAAAGTTTACCTAAAGAAATTACAACGGCAGGTTATTTCATTGGGGAGATATTTTCAGATTTGAATTGTTATGTAAAAGTGTTCTGGAATTTTTCCTTTTTAAAAATATGCTTGCAATTGGTTAGGAATCTTGAAGAGTCTTCATCAAATAAGTGATTTCTAGAATTGAAAAATTGAGCTAAAATCTTTTCAGCAAGTATGCTGCCTTATTCTTTCTACTGCCAGATTTCAAGACTTCTAGTTATAGTATTCTATCAGCTTCTAAATGTTTTGTATGCTGATTTTTAAGAAATAAATGCATTTTTCAACTGTAAGTCATGCTCTTTTAAGTGGAGAATGATAAAATTTAGAGGAGAAAATTGTGATCACATTATAAACACTACTTTTTAATTTGCTTTTAAATGTAAAAACATATTGTAATCCCTTTTTAATAGACATATTACTTAGTAGTATTAGTTTTAGTGACTACAGTACCTTCTATCCTTCATAAATTCATTTAACAAGTATTTGTTGAGCATCTACTACTTATCAGGTGACAAGCGTAAGGCAATGAACAAAATATACAAAACCTTTCTTCGTGAAGCTTGATAATATTTTCTTATACAGCTGTGTTGCAACTTTTTTTCCCTTTTTATATTTCTGCATGAAGTACTTAAAATTTTTCCCAGATTATTGATATATATTTGACAATAAAAGTTACATGTACTTAAAGTGTAGAAGATAGTGTTTTGATACACAAAAACTTTGTGGAATGATTACTGAAATCACGTTATTAAGCATATGCATCATCTCACATAGTTACATTTTTTTGTGGTAAGAAAACTTATGATCAACTTTCTTAGCAAATTTCAATTATATAATTCAGTGTTAATTACAGTTACCTTGCTTACATCAGATATTCAGGACTTATTCATCCCATGTAACTGAACCTTTGTACCATATTAGTCAGGGTTCTCAAGAGGGACAGAACTAATAAATATATATACTAATAGATACATATACATATATATCTTGTTATATATGTTTATATATAATGTTATATATAAAATAATGTATATATATCATTATGTATGTATGTTGTATGTTATATAACATATATACATATATGTATATATGTATATGTATAAGTACACACATGTATACATATATATCTTGTTATATATATGTATATGTATATAAAAGGGCATTTATTAAGTATTAATTCACATGATCACAAGTTCCCACAACAGGCCATGTGCAAGCTGAGGAGCAAGGAGAGCCAGTTCAAGTTCCAAAACTGAAGAACTTGGAGTCTGATGTTCAAGGACAAGAAGCATCTAGCATGGGAGAAAGGTGTAGGCTAGGAGGCTAAGCCAGTCTAGTCTTTTTACATTTCTCTGGCTGTTTTATATTTGCTGGCAGCTGATAAGATGGTGCCCACACAGATTAAGGGTGGGTCTGACTTCCCCAGCCCATTGACTCAAATGTTAATCTCCTTTGGCAACAACCTCACAGACATACCCAGGATCAGTACTTTGTATCCTTCAATCCAATCAATTTGATGCTCAGAATTAACCATCACAAGTCCACTCCTAGTCAACTTGAACCCATACACGTCTCCTGAGATCATACATAATCTTCAAGTAAGGACAATAATAAGGTCGTAATTATGCCTAACATAATACAACTATCCTTCGTACAACTGGAAATGCACCAATCCCCAGACCAAATGCTATTACATAAAGTTAACAATACTAAATGCTGATACGAACTCAAAAAGTCTTATGTCACATGATAAAGAAAAAATAATAAAATGAAGATGTTTCCTTAGTACAAGTGTATACACGCACAAACATGTTTTTAACAAAAGAAGGAGGAAATACTCATGACAATTACAGTCCTTGTTTCTGCAGTTGGTTACGTGGTCGTAGCTGGTATTGGTGACTACCTTCTTCTACTACACATTCTGTATTCCCTTTGCCTTTAGCAAGCACCTCAGCAGGTCATGGTTCTTTTCCTGGTGGAGTGACCCAAACCTTCATTCCTGAAGGGTCTGGGCCATTTGTAGCCCTACCTGGATTGGGCTGTTGTAGTTTCCCTTTGACCTTCATCACAGGGCATGGTAATACTAAGAGACACTGTAACGCCTTGTGTTGTGGAGTAGTAGACTGATTTCATCTTGATAGTCCAGGTCAATCACCCCAGTCAGCACTGTAACTCCCTTCTTATCCTGTTGACTTAAAGGTAGGAGGAGCCCAAAATGTCCAGGTGGCAATCTTAACTTCCAGTTAAGAATCATTGTTGTGTCTCCTGGTGGCAGCGTCCCTCCCTCTGGAACTAACACTCTAGGCCGTCAGAATGTAATGTGGTAACGGGAAGCAAAAATTTTGCACCATCACTATGGGTGATGGTGAGTGGTGCCACTTCCATTTCCACCCCTTGATTCCTGGGCCAATGAATCCTGGCCAAGGAAGAAACAGTACCATATACTGGGCGCTGATTCAGAGCATACACGGCCTCCTGGAGAACTTTTCCCAGGCCCTGCAAAGTACTGTCAACTAGTTGGCACTGTAATTGTAACTTTAAAAGGGCATTTCACCATTCTATCAGTCTAGCTGCTCCAGGATAATGAGAAACATGGTAAGACCAGAAACATGGTAAGACCAGTGAGCATGAGCCCACTGCCATACTTCTTTAGCCGTAAAGTGAGTGTCTTGGTCAGAGGCAATGCTGTGTGGATACTGTGACAGTGAATAAGGCATTCCGTGAGTCCATGGGTGGTAGTCTTGGCAGAAGCATTGCGTGCAGGATAGGCAAACCCATCCCTGGAGTAAGTGTCTCTTCCAAAGAGGATAAACCTCTGCCCTTCCTATGATGGAAGAGGTCTAATATAATCAAGCTGCCACTAGGTAGCTGGCTGATCACCCTGAGAAATGGTGCAATATCAAGGACTCAGTGTTGGTCTCTGCTGCTGGCAAATCAGGCACTCAGCAGTGGCCATAGCCAGGTCAGCCTTGGTGAGTGGAAATCCTTGTTGCTGAGCCCATGTGCAACCTCTGTCCCTGTCACCATGGTCACTTGGTGCACAATTACCCTGGTAAAATGCTGGGAAGTCTCTTTGAGGAAGAATGGGAGAAAGATTAACAACATAAATTGTTGGTAGTGTAGTGGGGTCCTTCCTCAAGGGGACCCAATTTCCCCTTCATTCAAGGGGTTCTAGGTGTACAAACTGGCTCAAGTCTAGAAATTAATTGAGGGGCCATGATTCTCTGTTTTTATAATTCAATTTAGTCTTTCATTCACTTGACCTAGAAATTTTCTGCTTATACAACTTAAGTAGGGATGCAGCAGGCTCCCTATCAATTTCACTTCTAGGAACATTGTAATTAATTAGCCAATGCCAAAGCACTACATGAGTCAGACTATTCTGATTGTCACTTTGCCTCTGGTGTCCATTATGGTAGCTATGTCTACCTTTTCTTTGATGATTGAGTGCTGCCACTTGGTCCCTGACATCTCGTGATCCAATTATTCTCATCGTATTTAAATTTTGTAGTTGAGTGACTGTGGTTCCTACCATTAGATCTGATATACAGAGAAGAGCAATTACAGGGGCCTTCAAAGATACAGGTGCTGCCCTCAAAAATCTATTTCAAAAGGCATTGGTTAAGGGTATATCTCCTGAACCCTCCCAGCTGGGAGGAGTAGGTCTAAAGTCATTAATCCACTCCATCATCCAATCTCCCTAAGTCTTAGGATCCCTTCCTCTACATTAAACCAAGGGAGATCAGGCATTTCCAGCTAGCTCAGTGGGTCATATTTTAATCCATTTTTCAGTTAACCCAGCAAATAAATTATTAGAACCTTTTGTAACTTCATGAGCTGAACCATTAAATGCATGCAGAGTCCCTACTTAGTAGGCCCAAATCAGTAAATTCAGCCTGATCCAACAATATGTTCCTTCCACAATTATCCCATACCCTTAATATCCATTCTCATGTCTGTTCTCTGGATTTTTGCTTATATAAATTAAAAAACTCAAGCAGTTCCTTTCGAGTGTAGCACACCTCCTCATGGGTCACACTCTCAACCTCACCTCTAGCAGCCTGCTGGGACTTTAGCCTAGTTATAAGTCTAGAAGCAAACACGGGTGTTTGGGGTGGCTCCTGAGGAGAATCAATATTATCTTGCCTGGCAACTTCCTCAGGGGAGGCCATCACTCTTGCCTCAGGCAGTGCAGGGTTTATCTCCTCAGACAAATGTGGAAAGGCTGATGGCAGCATGGGTCGGGAGGGGACATTGTCACTACTGGAGATGGGGAAGCTGTTTTTTCTGCCAAAATATGTTCATCAGAGTTTACAAACTCAGTGTCCCCAGCTTCAGGAGGGTCCTCTCAGGCATTCCCATTCCAAGTGGCAGGGTCCCATTCTTTTCCAATCAATGCCCTCACTTTAACAGTAGACACCTGGCGAAACTGTGCATACATCTTTCTTTGCAGGTCAGTCACTCACATGATAAGAGCTTTTCAGCTCTCTCTCTGTATATAGGAGGTAAGACTCTCACTATTTCAGCTCTCTCTCTCTCTACAGGAGGTAAGACTCTCACTCAGGGCAATCTTAGCAGATTTGAGGCTCAGTATCTGCTTCTGAAGCCAGGAGTTAGTTCTTTCCTCACTTTCTCCACTGAACTTAGGAGCAGCTATCCAGCTTCGTTATGTTTCTTAGTTCACATATAGACCACATATGGACCATATATGGTCAAAGGTATTATATATAAAGTTGCTAAACTCATTGCCTCTCACAGGTGATGAATCAGGAGTGTCAAATGCGTTTATTTTGCACAACTCTGTAAACAGTTAATCCCAAGGACTCTCAGTGTTCTCCATACTATTAGAAGCAGAGACATTAGCGTTTTTGGGTCTAACAATATTAAGCAGCCAACTCCAGAAACCCCAAAACCAGTGAAAGAACTTCATCCTTAATATTCTGTTCCTCTAGAACCACTCCTGGTACCAAAAGATGTATTTATTCGTTAGGGTACTCTAGAGGGACAGAATTAATGGGTGAGATAATGATATATAACATATATATGTATATATGTGTGTGTGTGTGTGTATATATATATATATAGTAGTTTATTAAACATTAAGCCACATGATCACAAGGTCCAACAACATGCTGTCTATAAGCTGAGGAGCAAGGGGAGCCAGTCCAAGTTCCAAAACTGAAGAACTCAGAGTCTGATGTTAGAGGGCAGGAAGCATCCAACATGGAGAAAGATGTAGGCTGGGAGGCTCAGCCAGTCTCATCTTTTCACATTTTTCTACCTGCTTTATATTCACTGGAAGATGATTAGATGCTGCCTACACAGATTAAGAGTGGGTCTGCCTTCCCCATCCCACTGACTCAAATGTTAATCTCCTTTGGTAACACCCTCACAGACACACCCAGGATCAATACTTTGCATCCTTCAAGCCAATCAAGTTGACACTCACTATTAACCATCACAGTACCCAACATTTCCCCATTTTCCTCATCTCCCCAGGCCCTAGCAGCCATCATTATACTCTCTGCTTTTAAGAATTTGACTATTTTAGATTCTATATATAAGTGATATCATGCAGCATTTATCTTTCTGTTTCTGACTTATTTCACTTAGCAAAATGCTCTAGGTTCATACATGTTGTCACAAATGGCAGAATTTATTTCTTTTTTAAGGCTGAATAACATTTCACTAAATAATAATAGTCTACACTTGCTTTATCCATTTATTTGTTGATGGGCACCTATGTTGATTCTACATCTTGGCTATTGTTAATTATGCTAAAATGAACATGGAGAAGGGATAAGGCACAGATATCTCTTTAAGATACTGATTTCATTTCATTTGGATATAAATAGAAATGGCATTGTTGGAACTTATGGTAGTGTAGTTTTAACTTTTTGAGGAACTTACATTCTGTTTTCCATAATGGCTGTACCAATTTACATTTCCACTAACATGTACAAGTGTTCTATTTTCTTCACATCCTTATACTTGTTATCTTTTGTGATAATTGCCATTCTAACAGGTATGAGGTGATATCTCAATGTGGTTTTGATGTGTATTTCCATGATGATTAGTGATATTGAACACTTCTTCATATAATAGTTGGCCATTTGTATGTCTTCTTTAGAAAAATGTCTATTCAGTTCTCAAAACTCAGAAAGAAAGCCACACACCTAAAACCGTCTGACCTTTCACAAGGCTGACAAAAACAAGCAATGGTGAAAGGACTCCTTATTCAATAAATGGTGCTGGGATAACTGTCTAGCCCTATGCAGAAGAATGAAACTGGATCCTTACTTTTCACCATATAAAAATTAACTCAAGATGGATTACATATTTAAATGTAAAACCTCAAACTATAAAAGTCCTAGAAGAAGACCTAGGAAATACTCTTCTTGACATCGGCCTTGGCAAATAATTTTTTGCTAAGTTCCCAAAAACATTCACAACAAAACCAAAAAATGACAAGTGGGAACTAATTAAACTAAAGAGCTTCAGCACAGCTAGAGAAACCACCAATAAACAGGGAGCCTACATACTGGGAGAAAATATTCACAAACTATGCATCCAAAAAAGGTCTAATACCCAGAATCTATAAGGAACTTTAAAAAATCAGCAAGCAAAAAGCAAATAACCCTATTCAAAATTGGCAAAAGATATGAGCAAACACTACTTAAAAGAAGACATACAGGCAGCCAACAAACGGTAGCCATAAGAAAGAGTGAAATCATGTCCTTGCAGCAACATGGGTGCAGCTAGAGGCCATATTCTAAGTCAATTAATGCAAGAACAGGAAACTAAATATCACATGTTCTCATTTATAAGTGGGAGCTAAATGTTGAGTACATATTGACATAAATAAGGGAACACTGTGGACAACTAGAGGGATGAGGGTGGTGGGGGACATGGGTGGAAAAATGACCTACTGAGCACTATGCTTACTATCTGCCTGATGGGATCTATACCCCAAACCTCCGCATCACATAAATTATCCATTTAACAAACCTGTACATGTACCCCTTGTATCTAACTTAAAAGTTGAAATGTTAAAAAAGAAAAATATCTTTTCAGTTCCTGAGTTCAGTTTTCATTGTGTTACTTGTTTTTGAGATATTGAAATATTTGTTTTAGATATTTTGAATATTCCTTATTGAATATATGGTTTGCAAATATTTTCTCTAATTCCATAGGTTGCCTTTCATTTTACTGATTGTTTTCCTTGCTCTGCATAAGATTTTTAGTTTGATGCAATCTAATTTTCCTGTTTGCTTTTGTTGCCTGTGTTTTTGTGTCATATCCAAAAAATCATTGCCAAGACCAATGACAAAAAAATGACAAAAGGTTTTCCCCTATGTTTTCTTCTAGTTGTTTTAAGTACTTACTCTATTTCAAGTTAATTTTTGTACATAGTGTCATAAGGATTCAGTTTCATTCTTCTGCATGTGGATATTGAGTTTTCCCATAACCATTTATTGAAGAGACCATCTTTCCCCCATTGTGTATTCTTGGCATCTTTGTCAAAAATCAATTGACTGTAAATGTATGCTCTTATTTCTGGGGTCTCCGTTCTGTTTCAGTGATTTATGTCTGATTTTATGCCATTGCATATTGTTTTGGTTACCATAGCTTTGCAATACATTTAGAAATCAGAAAGTGTGATGCTTTCAGCTTTGCTCTTCTTATTAGAAATTTTTTTGGCTATTAAGACTCTTTTGTGCTTCCATATCAGTTTTAGGATTGTTTTTGTGTTTCTGTAAACAATGTCATTGGAATTTTGGTAGGAACTGCATTGGCTCTCTAGATCAATTTGGATAGTACGAAAATTTTAACAATATAAATTCTTCAAATCCATGAAACCATTATGTCTTTCCTTCCTTCCTTCATTCATTCATTCATTCATTGAGACGGAGTCTTGCTCTGTCACCCAGGGTGAAGTGCAGTGGTACCATCTCAGCTCACTGCAAGCTCCACTTCCCAGGTTCAAATGATCCTCCTCTCTCACCTTCCTGAGTAGCTGGGGCTACAGGCATGGGCCACCATGCCCGGTTCATTTTGTTGTATTTTTAGTAGAGACGGGGTTTCACCATGTTGGCCGGGCTGGTCTTGAACTCTTGACCTCAAGTGATCCACCCCCTTCGGCCTCCCAAAGTGCTGGGATTACAGGTGTGAGCCACCATTCCTGGCCAATGTCTTTCACTTATGTCTGTCTTATTTCTATCACAGTGTTTTGTAATTTTCAAAGTGCAAGTCTTTTACCTCTTTGGTTAAGTTTATTCCTAAGTATGTTATTGTTTTTGTTGCTATTGTGAATGGGATTGTACCTTACTTTTTTATTTTTTGTTTTATAAATTTTTTATGTATATATTTTTGAAACGGAGTCTCACTCTGCCACCTAGGTTGGAGTGTATGAGATCAGCTGACTGCAAACTCCGCCTCCCAGGTTCAAGTGATTCTCCTGCTTAGCCTCCTTAGTAGTTGGGTCTACAGTGCCACCACGGCTGGCTAATTTTTGTGTGTGTGTTTTTAGTAGAGGTAAAGTTTCACCATGTTGGCCAGACTGCTCTCAAACTCCTGACCTCGGGCGATCTGCCCGCGTCACCCTCCCAAAGTGCTGATTACACGCGTGAGCCACTGTGCCCAGCCACCTTAATTTTTTTTTAAATAATAGTTTGTTGTCTGTGTTTAGAAACATGACTAAACATGTATGTTAATTTTGTGTCCTGCAATTTTACTGAATTTATTTATTCATCATAATAGGTTCTTTTTTTGTTGAGTCTTTAGGATTGTCTACATAAATGATCATGTCATCTGTAAACAGGCCACCCAAAGTACTGGTTAAAAACAAGAATGCTATGGAATGACGATGCCTATGGTTACTCAATGTAGTAAGAATGATCATAATACCTCTTTCCCAGAGGGTCATTGTGTACACAAAAAAAGTTATAGTAGTGCAGGGCTTAAACAAGTGCCTGCCACACAATGAGCACCATTTCAGAGTGGCTCTTACTGTGATGATCTTAACCTCACCTTGTTATATCTTCGAGTTGTTTAAAGTATTTTGATCAACAAAGAGATCTCTCTTGAAGACTCAATCATATACCAGTAAAAACCATCAATAGGAACTTTGAAATTAAGACATTTCCTTTTATGATTGCCCAATTAAGATGTTTATTCAAGGATTTCTTTCCCTAATATAATTTTCTATGGAAGGTAGAAGTAGCTATAACCTTTTAGATCCTGCTTACTTTTGCATATGTGATAAAAGAGATGTGTCTGTGTTAAATAACATTTTTTCCTTTTCGCTACTCTGTATCTATATCATCTACTATACCATCTGTCTATATCTATATCTATCTATATCATCTATATCTATCTATATTATCTATGTCTTCAATGTTGCCTATCCCGGCCCGCGGGATCATCGAAGCAGGCCCTGGAGGAGGGAGTGGGAATTTGGGGGACAAGAGACACGAGAAATGGAGACAAGACAGTGCTCTGATCAAGTCTCGTTTAATGGCGGTAATGCAGTGCCTTATATACACTTGGAGGGGAAGGGGTTGGGCCAGAGGCGGAGATGATCTCATCGCAGAGGGCGTGACCAAGTAGGTATTGGTTTATCTGGTCGAACGTCATGTTGCACCTGCGCTGTCAGTTGGTAATTTTCCCGGGCACGGGATGGTGCCTGTGCTACAAAGTAACAATTTTCGCAGCCGTGGGGGGAAAAACAAGTGAAGAAGAAGCAGGAAGAGCGCCATCTATTATGAGGTATTGATACAAAAGAGAAACAACAAATCTAGGGAGGAGGTAGAAGGTGGAAAGGAAGAGAGCTCGGGCGTTTAATCATTAATTATTATTTGCTATGGCCGGGGCGTGCAGCTCCGGACAGGTCCCCCTTTTTATTATTTTATGATAAGAAATGACCCCTCGGGAACTGCGCCTGTCTTAGGTTGGGTCAACTCATCCCCATCTTCTAGGCCCATCATGGGATAAGGCAGCAGCAAGGGCGGCCCTCCTGTCTTAGGCTCGGATGGGGATAGTGTCCTCTTACCCGTCATTGACTGTCCAGTTCAGCACACAGGGGAGGTGGTCTTATTAAGGTAAATAAGACTCACCATTTTCAGTCATCTCAAGGCGATGATAATGGACCTGTATAGGTTTGGCCTGGAAGGCCTCGATTTGTTGTCTGACAAATGTCATAAGCTTATTAAGGATTATAGGCCCGAGAGTGAGGAAGAGTAGAAGAGTAAGTAAAGGACCAAGAAATGGCAGGAGATAGGGGAGAAGAGTGGCCAGAACACAAAGCACTGTCCAATGTGTAGGTAGATAAGTATATGCCATGTTGTTTCCACAAACGAAAACCGAGCCATTTACAGCACACAAAGGGTTGGTGGCATTGATTATGGAGGTACAGTTGTCAAACACAACATAGCCTAAATCAATTTCTTTAGTGTTATTATATGATGGTGAAAAGAGGCAAGTGGAATTAGAAAACGTCATCGGTTGAACTAAGAGGGGGGGGATAATAGGACAGGAATTATTTACTAAGGATTCATTTGAGTAATTGGCATAGGACAATAAAAGGTTAGGTATAGCTAGAGGAATAGGGGGGCCCATCTTAAGGCAAAGCCAACAATCATGGGCCAGACTTGTGTTGGACATTTGAAGTAAATTGTAAGTAGCGTTGAGGATATCGAAGGTTTGAGCATCGAGCCTAAAATTATCTCTAAGCTCAGGCAAGGCTAAGGGGTGATATTGAAGTTCCGGATATAGAGCTTTATGAATTTCTTCTAATTTTTTCTGGACGGTTTTAATTCTTGCAGTATCTAATGGGCCTCCTCCATCAGAAATGTGAATGGGGGCGGTAGTGCTCCAACAAACAGGCTTTCCTTTTTGGCCGTTACAAGGAGATTGTACAAGTTTATTAGTGGATCCTAATACTTGTACGTCATTAATGCCTCCAGTTTGTGTTTTTAGTAACGTGGCCGTATAGTATGTTCTATTGCCTGATTTGCATTGTTGATAGGAGGTATAACAGGAACTATGTACAGAAGATTGGAAAGAGCTACAAGGGCATTCTAGGAGCGGCCCGCTAGGTGAGGTATCTCTTGGGGTAGACTTACATTTCCATAACTGGTTTGGCATTAGGTAAGCTGTCTTGCCCACTCAAGTCACCTGGGTGATTCTATCTGACGGAGGTTCAGATATTTGTCCCCCTCTGCAATCACAAGGCTGGCCGTATTGTTTTCGTAATAATTCTCTTGCCTTACGAGGGTCACCAAAACCTGCATAGACTGCCACTATGCTATATAGAGCGATTATTCCCCAAAGGAATCTCATGTTAGGCTTCATTTTCTGAAAAACAAGAAGGAAAGAACTTCTCAGGGAGATTTATCTTCCCTGGACTGACAATGGTTATGATTTATTTGTCTTACCAATCTTTCAGGCAGCCATCTGGCTGCATCATTTTTTTGTGAGAAGATGCATACTGAGCCTCTTCCCCAAATTAAAACTGGATCGGGGCCATGCCATGAACTATCAAGTGGATCTTTCCATTTTACCATTGCAAACTGTTTTTGAGATTCAGGATGCCAGAAACGGTCGGCAGCCGATTTTCCATGACTGTCCAAATTTAAAAAATTAAGGATAAACAGGGCATGATTGAGTATGTTTCTGGGGGTACCCTTCACGGGGTACCAGCTCCCCCCTTTTAATTTTGTGATAACAGTTTTTAATGACAGATGAGCTCTTTCTACTATACCTTGTCCTTGGGGATTATAGGGAATGCCTGTGGTATGTTTAATTTGTAGCGTATTACAAAATTGTAAGAAGGTTTTGGCTATATAACCGGGGCCATTATCTGTTTTGATTTGTTTGGGTATTCCTAAAATAGAAAAGCAGTGTAATAAATGAGATATGACATGTTTAGTGGCCTCTCCTGTTTGGAGAGTTGCACTGATGAATCCACTATAGGTGTCTATGCATACATGGATATATTTTAGTTGACCGAATTCTAAGTGGTGAGTAACGTCCATTTGCCAAATTTTGTTGGGGATGAGTCCTCGGGGGTTAACTCCTAGATGGGGAACAGGTAAATATGTTATGCAGTTGGCGCATTGTTTAACTATTTGTCGAGCTTGTTCTCTGGTAAGTTTAAACATAAGCCTTAAGGTTTGGGCGTTTAAATGATGTAAGGCATGTGCTTTTTGCGCTTGTTGCAAATTGTCTGTAGTGACTGTGGCTATGGTTTTTGTTGCCGTGTCGGCTGTTGCGTTACCTTGAGTTAAAGGTCCCGGTAATCCTGAATGTGCCCTAATATGCCCAAGAAAAAAGGGAGTAGTCCTTTTTTGAATAAGTTGTTGGCATTGTAAAAATAGGTTAGCTGTGTCTGAAATATGTTTAATTTGAGACACGGTCTCTAAGAGGGGTATTGAATGAGCCAGGTAGGCACTGTCTGTATAAATGTTAAGTGGCTGACAAGGAAAAGCTGATAGTGCTGCAATTATAGCTTGCAATTCGACCAGCTGAGCTGATGTATAAGCAGTCTGGAATTTAACGATTATATCATTGTAAGTGTAAGCGGCAAGTCCTGTGGAAGATCCATCAGTGAAAATTAGTAATGTGTCATTGAGAGGTTCTTTACTGGTAATATGGGGAAACACAAACGCATGAAGTTTGCAAAATTGAATGAGTTTGTTAGGTGGATAATGGTTGTCAATCACGCCAGTGTAAGAAGCGCAAGCAATTGGCCAGGCTTCCGTATTTTGTAACAGCCAATGGATGTGTGATTGAGTGTAGGGTTGTATAATAGTAGAGGGTTCTATTCCAAAGTATTTTCTACTGTTTTCTCTTCCCAAGATAATTAGATCAGCTATTGCATCATAATAAGGCAACAAAACCTTTTTAGGGGAGGAGGGCAGGTGTACCCACATAATGGGATTATTCTGCCAAAATAGGCCAGTAGGGGTTATTGTTGTGTTAAAAATAATGAATATTAATGGCTGAGAATAATCAATGCTGGTAACAAATTGTGTTGCAATGGCATGTTCTACCTGTTGGAGTGCTATTAATGCTTCTTTAGTAATGGACCTGGGAGATTTTGGATTAGAGTCTCCTTTTAATATATCGAAAAGAGGTTTTAACTCTCCTGTGGTGAGCTTTAAGTACGGCTGAAGCCAATTTATGTCTCCCAGTAATTTTTGGAAATCATTTAAAGTTTTTAAATGATCACGACGTATAACGGCCTTTTGATTAATGATTTTGGGTCCGTTAATTTGGAAACCAAGATAGGTGTATGGATCTTGTAATTGTACCTTTTCTGGGGCTATTTGTAGTCCTGCTGCTGTTAACTCCTGTTTGAGTTGGGCAAAACACTGTAAGACTTGTTCGCCAATTTCTCCTGCTATTAAAATATCATCCATATAATGTATAATATACATTTGTGCCCATGTTTTTCTGACTGGCTCTATAGCGGCAGCTACATATTTTTGACACAAGGTAGGACTATTAGCCATACCCTGAGGTAAAACTTTCCATTGATAACGCTTCATTGGTTGTTTAAAATTTGTGGATGGAAGACTAAAGGCAAATCTTTTTTGGTCAGCAGGGTGAAGGGGAATTGTAAAAAAGCAATCTTTAAGGTCAATAACGATTTTAAAATATTTTTGAGGAATCGCAACTGGTGAAGGCAATCCTGGTTGTAAGGCACCCATAAGGATCATAGTGATATTTACTGCTCTTAAATCTTGTAAGAGTCTCCATTTACCAGACTTCTTTTTAATAACAAAAATAGGTGTATTCCAAGGAGAATTACTTTCCACAATATGCCCTGCTATCAGTTGTTCCTGCACTAACTGTTGGGCAGCACTTAGTTTATCATTGAGTAAAGGCCACTGATCAACCCAAACGGGCTCATCTGACTTCCAAGTAATGGGGTCAGCGCACCTTTGGGGTGCAGGTATGTCAGTGGCCTGAGCTAAAAATTTCCAAACCCCTTTTTATCAAGTTGTCCTGAAACCAGTATAGGCTGTGGGATACCGTTTTCTCCTTTTCCAAGACCTTTACCAGGGGTGTATCCTTGAGTTAACATTTGTGCAGTAACTATATCATTTGGACTACACATTATAATTTTCATTTGAGAGAGCAGATCTCGCCCCCAAAGGTTAACAGGTAGGTGAGGAATGACAAATGGCTTAATGAGGCCTGAATTGTTTTCTTTATCTGTCCATGTTAGATATTTAGAACTTTGTTTAGGATTACTGCTTTGTCCAATTCCTCTCAAGTGAGTTAAAGTTTCTGTGGTAGGCCAATGAGAGGGCCAATCTTCCTGTTTAATGATAGTTACATCAGCCCCTGTGTCTATTAGTCCAGTGAATGCCTTCCCGTCTAACCATAAGGTTAGAGAGGGTTTTTGATTTGTAATTGGTTGCACCCAATATATCTCTGATGATCCGAAACCTTTTATATTTCTATTAGAGTATTGGATATTATTATCTGTTTTAACCAAAGGTAGCAGGAGTAACTGAGCTATTCTAACTCCTTGAGGGACAGTAATAATACTATCAATAGCTCTGGCCATAATTTTAATTTCTCCTTCATAATCATTATCGATAACTCCAGGGAGGACTTGTAAGCCTCTCATGGTGACACTACTTCTTCCTAAAAGTAGCCCAAAAGTGTTAGGTGGTAAGGGTCCATATATTCCGGTATTTAAGGTCTGTGGTCCCATTTCAGGTGTTAGTACTGTGTGGGAGGTGGAACTGAGGTCCAATCCCGCACTTCCTGGGGTTGCTCTACTAAGTTTTGAAATGGATTGCTGTTGCTGGCTGGAACAAAGCTGACTGCCCCATATGCTTGTTTCGGGGCCTGGGGCTGGCCCCTCATCCCGTTTCCCTGCCTGGGGGGTAAAGGATTTCCTTGACTGTCAGTTTTAGATTTACATTCGTTTGCCCAGTGCCTTCCTCTTTTACATCTTGGGCAAAGGCCTGGGATTTTTGCTTCTGGACTCTTATTTTGGTTTTCATGGCAATCTTTTGCAAAGTGTCCCCTTTTTCCGCATCTAAAACATCCCCCTTTATCTCTACCTTTGTTAATGAGGAAGTCTCTCACTGTTTGGCCGCTAAAAGCGGTGGCCATTGCTAGGCCTTGTTGATATGAGGGCCCAATATCTGAACAAAGGCGAATGTATCCTGTTAAATCTGTTTTCTTTCGATAAGGTCTGATTGCCGCTTGGCAGGCGGGGTTAGCATTTTCATAAGCTAACTGTTTAACATAATCTACACCCGTTTCTGCATTTCCAAAGATTCTACCTTCCGTGGTCATAAGTCTATGCACAAAGTCTGAAAATGGCTCATCGGGTCCTTGTTTAACCGCTGTGAGCGAAGCCCCTGGATCTCCTTTAACGGGAAGTTTTCTCCAGGCTTTTGTAGCAGCAGCCTGTATTTGTGAGAACAGTCCAGGGTCATATTGCATTTGGGCCTGAGTGTCTGCATAATTACCTGAACCTGTTAACATATCAAAATCCCAACCGTTTCCTGCCTGTTGATTTCTTTTAGCTGTATCTCTACAATTTTCAAAGAACTCTGACTTCCAAATTAAGTGGTCTCCCCCAGAAAGAACTGCCCTGACTAAGGTATTCCAGTCTGTAGGAGTGAGCCAATTCTCAGCTACAGATTCCACTATAGCAAGAGTATATGGAGCAGTAGCCCCATACTGAGAGGCAGCAGTCTTTAACTCTTTTATAATAGTAAAATCAAATCCAGTATGATGCCTCCAAGCCTGTCCCTGTTCATCTATGGTTTCAGTGACCGGAAAAACGTCTTTGGGGGAGGAGTCTTCTCTATGTCGGCTAGCAACTAACCCCCCTCTTGGAACATGTTGTCCAGGCCGCTGAGGTGGGCGCAAGGAACCCTCCATAGCGTCTGAGTTGGGTATTTTTTCATTTCCTGTTTTTAGCTTTTGGAGCCTAATTATCAATGATTGATGTAACTCTTCAAGTTTAATTTGCTCTTCTAGTTGAGCAATTTTTTGCTTTAATTCTTCTTTAGGATCTATTGCTGCCATAATAATAGGCGCAGAAGCCTCATTATGCGTCTTATTATATGGGGGTGAGTATGAAGTAAAGGGAGGCAAATCAGGGTTGTGATATTTAGCTGCCTCTTCCTCTAAATCATCCCAATTTATATCCGATTGATTAGGCTTATTAATTTCCTCCTCTTTTTGAAGCATCTGTAAAATTGGGTATTTTTTTGGT
The DNA here is from genome assembly GCF_024542745.1 of Macaca thibetana thibetana. Classification (NCBI taxonomy): domain Eukaryota; kingdom Metazoa; phylum Chordata; class Mammalia; order Primates; family Cercopithecidae; genus Macaca; species Macaca thibetana. The sequence goes on from NC_065583.1 coordinate 143,064,794, forward strand.
TTGTTTTCATGTGGCATTTCTTTATCTGTTACAGAAGGAGACTTAATTTCCTCATGATCACTTTCGAGGGAAATGAGATCCTCCTCCGTATCTTGCAGAGGCTTTGCGAGGTTAGAGCGGGAGCTAACCTTTAAAATATGCTCCGTCTGAGCGACCGCAGCCATGACTTGCGGATCGGCCTCCTTCTTATCTATTAAATCTCTAATGAGGTTCCAATAAGAGAAGGCGGTTACAGGAATTTTTTCCGGCCCAAAAGTATTATAATAGTCCTGAAGACAATCCCCTACTCTACGCCATCTTTTAATATCAATAGTTCCTTCCTGTGGGAACCAAGGGCAAGTGTCTTTTACAAAATCAAAAAATTTAAACAAATCATTACCTTTAACCTTTACTCCTCGTATCTTTAAAGCCTCTTTTAATTGTCCTACATATATTTGATGTTGGCTTAATTCTTGTCCCATTTCGGACGCGTCACTTACCTTCGATTCTGACGCGGCAGGTTCCCGCGGTGATCAGAAGAATTTGACTCCTTTTGTCTTTATTAGCGGTCGACCGTCCTTTGGCGTCCTCTTCCTCATGGAGTCCCTCGTTTCCAGGTCCCTGTTCAGGCGCCACGTATCCCGGCCTGCGGGATCGTCGAAGCAGGCCCTGGAGGAGGGAGTGGGAATTTGGGGGACAAGAGACACGAGAAATGGAGACAAGACAGTGCTCTGATCAAGTCTCGTTTAATGGCGGTAATGCAGTGCCTTATATACACTTGGAGGGGAAGGGGTTGGGCCAGAGGCGGAGATGATCTCATCGCAGAGGGCATGACCAAGTAGGTATTGGTTTCTCTGGTCGAACGCCATGTTGCACCTGCGCTGTCAGTTGGTAATTTTCCCGGGCATGGGATGGTGCCTGTGCTACAAAGTAACAATTTTCGCGGCCGCCGGGGAAAAACAAGTGAAGAAGAAGCAGGAAGAGCGCCATCTATTATGAGGTATTGATACAAAAGAGAAACAACAAATCTAGGGAGGAGGTAGAAGGTGGAAAGGAAGAGAGCTCGGGCGTTTAATCATTAATTATTATTTGCTATGGCCGGGGCGCGCAGCTCCGGACAGTTGCCTTCATGTGTACCCAAATGAGTGCTTGACACATAGTGGTGTTCAATAAATCCTTGAAAAACTAAATAAATGAATAGGCTCAGATAATAAAAATTTTTCTTCAATTTCAGTATACTCATGTCCTGGTGCTTAGAAGCAAACTTGCTGAGATATTATCACCATCACCTTTTGTTCATATTTTGCATTTTGACTTATGAAGCACATTTAGACTGTATTTCTATAATGGCATAATATATGTTGGGCATGTATTTTGTGATTCCAGTTATACATACTATAATTGGATATGTTTTCGTAACGTATCCTGCTTAGAAACATTTTCATAAGTTGTGTGTTTATGCATTTTATCCTCAGAATGATTTAACTAAACAGATGATACAGATCGTAAAGTCTTTTCAAAGGAGAAAAATCAACTAAGTAACTTTAAGCAACTCAAACAATAACAGACTTAGATAAGTTGTGGAATTGAGGCAAAAATAGAGATTTAACACTTCACTTTGTCTTGAGTTACATGCTCATCTTGGGATCACCCCTTGTGTGGTGAAGGATGCAGTGCTGTAATTGGCCAGACCTGACACATAAGAGTTACCATGGACTTTTTTAACTCCATAGACTAAGAACGAAGGAGGGAAGAGTTATTCCGATGAAAATGTGCTACTGTTTTCAGAAGAGGAATTGAATGTTGGCTTGGTAAAAATGATAGCTGAACATTGTACCATCTAGCTAGCTTATTACCACAGATGCCTGTAATTTTGCTTTCTGTATTTCTTTTTTTTTAATTTTTAAATTTATTTTTATTATTATTTTTTAAATTATACTTTAAGTTCTAGGGTACATGTGCACAACCTGCAGATTTGTTATATATGTATAACATGTGCCATGTTGGTGTGCTGCACCCATTAACTCATCATTTATGTTAGGTATTTCTCCTAATGCTATCCCTCCCCCCGCACCCCACCCCACGACAGGCCCCGATGCGTGATGTTCCCCACCCTGTGTCCAAGTGTTCTCATTGTTCAATGCCCACCTATGAGTGAGAACATGCGGTGTTTGGTTTTTTGTCCTTGCTAGTCCAACCATTGTGGAAGACAGTGTGGCAATTCCTCAAGGATCTAGAACTAGAAATACCTTTTGACCCAGTAATCCCATTGCTGGGTATATACCCAAAGGATTATAAATCATGCTGCTATAAAGACACATGCACACATATGTTTATTGCGGCACTGTTCACAGTAGGAAAGACTTGGAACCAACCAAAACGTCCATCAATGATAGAGTGGATTAAGAAAATGTGGCACATATATGCCATGGAATACTATGCAGCCATAAAAAAGGAGGAGTTCATGTGCTTTGTAGGGACATGCATGAAGCTGGAATCCATTATTCTGAGCAAACTATCACAAGGTTTCTGTATTTCTATAGACACTTCCTTGTAAAATCATTTGTTCTATGTTATTCTATCACCCGTTTCCTTCCTCCAATGTCCCACACACATACTTCTGCATTTGGAAACAGTCTTACCTATTGAAACTTTTTTTAACTTAACGATTATATTGTGATATCTTTGGCAAATTTAACTTTCACAAGCATTACATTTGTTGATTTTAAATTAAGAAACAAAAGATCAAAGTAATATATGTGAGAGAAAGTGGATAATTTTGTTAAGGTGAAGAGTAGAAGTATAAAGGTGGGTATATTTGAGAGGTAAAAAGAATTTCAAGTCTATTTAAGAGTTCTAGAATCCTAAAATAATGTATGTAATACTAAATTGATTAATGAACAAAAGTAGCAGAAATGCTTAAATACATAAAACCATAGAATAATACATATAAGTTTAAAAATCATTAGGACTGGAAAAAAATTATTTGGTTTTGAAAAATTGGTCACTTGTGTAGATTCAAAGCTCTTGCCTCTCTGACATATAGGCTGTCTTTTCTATTTCAGATAAAAAGGAATTAGAATTGAGTAGGACTAAGCATAAAGCACACAGTCTTGATTCCAGTTCAACTTCTGCTGTAAGGAAACACACACACACACACACACGCACACACACACACACACTCACACATATACACGAAGTTTCTAAGCTTCAAATTCCTGTTCTGTAGAATGGGTGGTGGTGAGGTAGGGTCAACTTACATTTGGCTCTACAATTCGTAGTGGTGCTTTGGAATTTACAGTTGGAATGGACATTAAAAACCACGTTTTTCATCCTCTTCATCTTATAGATGTGGAAACTGAGGGACAGAGGCATTGACTGACAGATCTAAATGAACACATAGCTGGTTATTTTCAACACTGGTTAGCAAATTGCCTGAAACAATTGATGAAAACTTGCTGCAGGGGGATGGATAATATAATGCTTCTCTCTCACCTCATCATCTCCGAACTTTCAGCCATTCCTGTTCCATGTAATATTTTATTCTAAATAAAATATCTTGGAAGAGGAAGGTGAAGTAGAGGAGAGAAGATACAGCCAGAGAACATGAGGGTTGCTGCAGAGCACTCATCCTCTGACGTAATACAACAGTGAAGCGCTTTCTAAAAAATTGAAACAGAGTTTTATCTTGTTCTCCCTTGTTCAAAGTTCAAATTATAAACTTTATTTGCCTCATAAGTATACTTCGTGATGGCTATACATACACAGTTCTTAGGAGGGATTTTGAACTGCACTCTAATGAAGTGCTTCCAACTTGGCTTATTTTGAAAGCCAATTGAAGTGAAAGACTATAAATACATTTACAAACCATTTTCAGATTTTTGAAGGTGTTTAAAATGAAGATTTCTATTTTCCCTTTCTCCACAAGTTCCCAGCTCAGCTGATATTCTCTAATCACTGAAGAAATCTCTCTTCTCATTCTCAGTCCTACAATTGAACTTTTATTGCATATTGGCTACTTTTCAGAGAATAATGCTCTTATCTGTTGGGGTAACTTAGCTTGAAGGTATTTTTGGCATTATTTCATTCTGAGGGTTTCCTCCATGCTTCATTCCGGCTGCACAGGAATTATCAAATCAGCCGTCTGTGCTGTATCACCTCTTCCTTACCAGTAGGGGGCAACTGAGAATTTTTAACCAAGTCTTTTAAACTCATTTCTATATCAAAGAAGCCACAATGATCAAGATCTATTTGTTTTTGACCTCCTCTTCTATCACCCAAGCAAACTTTTTAGATTTCCCATTTAAAAAAAAACAGTGACCCTCTATTGCCTATCAGTAAATTTTCAACCCCTTAGCCTGGATCCTAAGGTCCCCTGTGACCTAACATTTACTGATGAAACACTGCCTCTCTTCCCCTCTTTCCATATTGAGTGCTATCATGTAACTAGTGTTACCAAATGTTTGGCACTTTTGTATTTATGCACATCAAAAATATACTGACATATGTTGACATATTTTTGAGGTACACAAATACAAAAGCTTAGCTTAGCCTAAGCTTAAAGCACCACCTGAGTTCTCATAAAATCAGTTTCATGAAATTACAGTTCAATTACTACATTTCTATCATCTCACTAGTCAAGAAATATTGACATTTCCTCTTAACGTCAGTAAACAATTTTTAAAAACCAGAAGTTCTTCATGGAAATGCTAACCAAAATTTATTTTCTATTATCTTAAAGGAGAAAAACTGTAATGTGTTTTATATCATGCCAAGGACCCCCAATTAATTTCTGAAATGTTACTACAACATATCAAAGTACCTATGTATAAGCAAGAACTATATTAGGTTACAAACAGTTAAACCAATTAGCAGTTACTTCATATAAAATAATATATGTAGCCTACTATGATCTAAACACCTTGGCAACATGGAGTGGGAAATAGCATATAGCAATAAGTAAATTTCTTTTTAAAGTACAGCAAAATTACATTTAAAAAGTCAAGTTCTGTCTAAACTGTTACCCATCAAGTAATGTGTAAATATGAAGTTTGAAGAAAGTTGAGAAGGAAGAAAGGAAGAAGGGTCTTAATAGCCTTTGTTTGATACTGGTTATGGAAGGTATTGCTGGGGGCAAATTGGGTAGTAATAGAGAAATTTTAGGCAAACCATCAGTTTCAGAGTAATTAATTGTGATTCTCCTTCACTTTGGTTCTGTTGAAGATACACAAAGAAATGCTTTGCGGAATATAGCCAAGGCTTTAAGATAAAACATTTGCAAAATGGAGCTTTGTCTACATTCCTAAGGTTCATGCTGATATATATATATAAAACATATGTGTGTGTGTATACATGACACATATAAACATGACATATATACATAAACATTATATATTTCAATATTTCAATATTATATATATTTTTGGGGGATCCAATACTTACTATGTGTTGAACTGCCTCCCTTCACCCAAATTCTTATGTTGAAGTCCTAAGCCTCACAACTACCTAAGGATGTGATCTTATTGGAAATTTACTTGTAGATATTTACAGAAGTAATCAAGTTAAAGTGAGGTCATTAGGGTGGGCCCTAATCTGGTGTTATTGATGTCTTTATAAAAAAAGGACATTTGGACACAGTGTGAGGCCCTGTCTCTAAAAAACAAATAATATGAAACAATGTATATTGTACTTTTTATAAATGATTTAGGATATTTTCATTTTTATCACATTTCTACTGCCTATGAATTGACTTTAGATTCTTAGCCTCTTTTGAGCTGTAAAGATCTGCAAATAATTTGTATTAAAAATAAATTAAAAAGTATTAGCCATCTTCTAAGACTTGTAAGTTTGCAAACTACTCAGGGGCAGAAATACATATTATTTCTTTCTATTTCTCAGACACAGTATTTAATAACTACTAACTACATATTATCCATAGATAAGTGTTACTCTTGAGGGAGAAAACTTTTCTATTGCAAACACTCCTTGATTAATCTGAGTACCCAGTCCCTTGCTTAATCTCTATAGCTTTCGTAGGTGGACAATGTTAATAGTTCTAATGCAAAATTCATTTTCACCTAGAGCTAATAAATGTTTGATTGTTAGGTGATCCAACTCATTGGGCATCAATAGTTTTTTAAATATATTCAAACATTATTTCAAAACTATAAAATATTATGTCTTTTTGTACTTGAACAGTAAGAGTATCCTACTGGTGGAGTGGCGCCAACATATAGTAGACTAATCCCAAATATTTTTAGAATTGGGTGGTAGTAGGAGCTGCTCCCTAGTTAGTATTCATATAGGAAAAGATCTACTCAAGCAAAACTTTTTTTCTAGTCATTTGTTTTCATTTCGGATCATGAGACAGTTAATAATTTGGAGTAGGTACAGAGAAGGGAAAGAACAGCCACAAGAAAAGAAAAACAATTAATAATGGACTCAGGAAGAATCACATGAAGATGACTCTCATTAAAAATCAGTGAGACATTGTGATGTTACCATTAAGTTATTGCTAAGAGAGTTGGAATCCAGAGAAAGTAGAGTCTACTGGGTAACATGCCAATAATGGGAAATACATTGGACACATATTTGCCCAGGGATAATTTCAGTTAATGATGCAACAAAATCAAGAGGTGAAGGGTGTTCCATTATCTTACATTAAGCTAACCTGTTTCATTGAGGAGCAAAGTATTGAGGTACCAAGGCTGCATGACTGTGACTCTTGTTTGGAGTTTTAGGGAGCTAGACATACCAGCCTGATTTCTTTCTGTTTTTCCTCCTGATTCCAGAAAAGGAAAGTCTGTGGCCAGAGCTTCTAAGGCTAAATTTGGGCAGGATGGTTGAAAATGTTTCAGGGGATTTGTTTTGATATGCACCGTGGATCCCTGTCCAGATTTCTGTACTGATTTCTTCCAACTGACTATGGTCCTGACTGTGACCCCAGCTCCTCTGTGCCCTAAGACTTTGTGCTTACAGACATGTCTAACTAAGAGTCATAGGAATCACACCCATGATCCTGGTTATATTACCTTTGTGTGTGTATGTGGGAGGGGAATATCTTAATTCTCCTGTCCAGAAGTGCCTTAACATGGATTTCATTATTTAATCATTAAAATTATCATGTTTTTCTAAACTCCATAACATTTTTGCTGAATTTTTAATGTGTGATACTTGAACTTTTAGTATTTGACGCTTTAGATCTCTAATTATGTTTTATTGACTGTAAAAGCAAGCTAATCTCTGTCCCAACACTGTCCCAGATTGATGGGAGAGCATGAACTGGTTCCACCTATTGTGTCTTAGGCCAGGCAAGGGTTTTCTTTCCTTCCCAGATCACCATCTATTGCCCAGAGGTCTGCCATTTTCTCTTTTCTAGAGAGATACAAGTATTATGGACCATTGAAAGGGAGATTGTTCTATGTATGGTAGATAGGATGGAGGTTAAGCAAGTTTTGAAAGCATATAGGCATCATTCCTGCTAGACTTTCAATAGGTAATCTCCTACCTACTGTCAATGGGAAGGGCAACAGAGGCAGTGCTTCAGGGCAGGTGCTGTGCAGTTATCATTTAATGAAGACTGCAATATTTCCAAGCACTAACATCTGATCTGGCTGCTGACTTTGCTCTCATTTGCTCCCTGTTTCTCCCTAGTCTGTTTAATAATCCATGTCTGACAAAGCCAGGCCAATTCTTTAATGTCTAGACTTTAACTCTTGTGTTCCTTTGGTTTCCTTTCTCTTCATCCCCTACCCCGTGAAAGCTTTACCTACTCTGGGAATTGGAGTGTGTGTGTGTGTGTGTGTGTGTGCGCGCGCGCGCGCGCAAAGGGGACTTCAATCTTCTAAATATTTTCCATCCCTCTTTTAGACTGTGGCTTTGGAAAATGTTTCTACTTTTGTTATCTGAATTTGAACTGCTAGGGCTAGGGGTACAAGTGACTGAATCACAATGGGCTGAGTGGAGCTTATTTCAAAACGATTTTTGAATTTTCTGACTTTAAGTAAAATGACTACTTGTGGAACATGTTTAGCACAGGCAGTCTGTGACTGTGGGGCAGAGCAATGATGCTGTACATCTCTGTCTCATCAGTCACTGGACTGTTACATAATTGCTTGTTCATAAGTCTTTCTCCCATAGCAGACTAAATGTTCCTTTTAGTTTAAATTTTAAATTTTTAAATTAAATAGCATCAATTTATCATTTCAACCATTTTTAAGTTTGCAGTTTAGTGGCACTAAGAACATACATATTGTTATGCAATTATTACCACCATGTATGTATCTCCACAACTTTTAAATCTTCCCAAACTGAAACTCTATACATATTAAATGACAACTCCCAATTTCCCTTCCTTTCTTTGTCTGATAACCACGGTTGTACTTCATGTCTCTATAACTTTGATTACTCTAGGTACCGTAGGTAAGTAGAATCATACAGTTTCTGTTCTTTTCTGTCTCTTTTGTTTCACTTAGCACAATGTCCTCAAGGTTCATCTACGCTGTAGTATGTCAGAATTTTCTTCTTTTCTGAGACTGAATAATATTTCACTTTAGGTATATATCACATTTGTTTATCCATTTTTCCATTGATGGACACTTGTGGTGCTTCTACCGTTTGGTTATTGTGAATAATGGTGCTATGAGCAAAGGGGTTATGAAATATTTGTTTGAGTCCTTTTCAATTATCTTAGGTATATGCCCTGAAGTAAAATTGCTGCATCATATGATAATTCTGTTTAATATTGTGAGGAATTACCATACTGATTTTCATAGGGGGTACATCATTACACATTTCTACTAGCAATGCACGAGTTTTAATTTTCCCATATCCTGGCCCAAGATTTGTTATTTTCTGCTCTTTCTTTTTCTTTTATTTTAAATTATACTTTAAGTTCTGGGATACATGTGCAGAACCTGCAGGTTTGTTACATAGGTATACACATGCCATGGTGGTTTGCTGCACCCATCAACCCATTATCTACATTAGGTATTTCTTCTCCTAATGCTATCCCTCCCCTAAACCCCCCACCCAGTGACAGGCCCCAGTGTGTGATGTTCCCCTTCCTGTGTCCCTGTGTTCTATCCTGATGGCTATGAATACATTTTTCTTGGTGGGCTAGAATAATGTCTTCATCTGCATATTTGCTATGATTTGGATGCAATTTGTCCCTGTTAAAACTCAAGTTGAAATTTGATCTCTAGGAGCAAGATGGCCGAAGAGGAACAGCTCCAGTCTCCAACTCCCAGCGCCAGCTACACAGAAGACCGGTGATTTCTGCATTTTCAACTGAGGTACTGGGTTCATCTCACTAGGGAGTGCCAGACAATTGGTGCTGGTCAGCTGCTGCAGCCCGACCAGCGAGAGCTGAAGCAGGGCAAGGCATCGCCTCAACTGGGAAATGCAAGGGGGAAGGGAATCCCTTTTCCTAGCCAGGGGAACTGAGACACACAACACCTGGAAAATCGGGTACCTCCCACCCCAATACTGTGCTTTAAGCAAACGGGCACAACAGGAGAGTATATCCCACACCTGCCGAGAGGGTCCCATGCCCACGGAACCTCCCTCATTGCTAGCACAGCAGTCTGCGATCTAACTGCAAGGCAGCAGAGAGGCTGGGGGAGGGGCTCCCGCCATTGCTGAGGGTTAATTAGGTAAACAAGGCCACTGGGAAGCTCAAACTGAGTGGAGCTCACAGCAGCTCAAGGAAACCTGCCTGTCTCTGTAGACTCCACCTCTGGGGACAGGGCACAGTAAACAACAACAAAAGCAGCAGAAACCTCTGCAGACTCAAACGACTCTGTCTGACAGCTTTGAAGAGAGCAGTGGATCTCCCAACACGGAGGTTGAGATCTGAGAAGAGACAGACTGCCTGCTCAAGTGGGTCCCTGACCCCTGAGTAGCCTAACTGGGAGACATCCCCCACTAGGGGCAGTCTGACACCCCACACCTCACAGGGTGGAGTACACCCCTGAGAGGAAGCTTCCAAAGCAAGAATCAGACAGGTACACTAGCTGTTCAGCAATATTCTATCTTCTGCAGCCTATGCTGCTGATACCCAGGCAAACAGGGTCTGGAGTGGACCTCAAGCAATCTCCAACAGACCTACAGCTGAGGGTCCTGACTGTTAGAAGGAAAACTATCAAACAGGAAGGACACCTACACCAAAACCCCATCAGTCCATCACCATCATCAAAGACCAGAGGCAGATAAAACCACAAAGATGGGGAAAAAGCAGGGCAGAAAGGCTGGAAATTCAAAAAATAAGAGCGCATCTCCCCCAGTAAAGGAGCGCAGCTCATTGCCAGCAACGGATCAAAGCTGGACGGAGAATGACTTTGACGAGATGAGAGAAGAAGGCTTCAGTCCATCAAAATTCTCAGAGCTAAAGGAGGAATTACGTACCCAGCTCAAAGAAACTAAAAATCTTGGGAAAAAAAGTGGAAGAATTGATAGCTAGAGTAATTAATGCAGAGAAGGTCATAAACGAAATGAAAGAGATGAAAACCATGACACGATAAATACGTGAGAATGCACAAGCTTCAGGAACGGACTCGATCAACTGGAAGAAAGAATATCAGCGATTGAGGATCAAATGAATGAAATGAAGCGAGAAGAGAAATCAAAAGAAAAAAGAAGAAAAAGAAATGAACAAAGCCTGCAAGAAGTATGAGATTACGTAAAAAGACCAAATCTACGTCTGATTGGGGTGCCTGAAAGTGAGGGGGAAAATGAAACCAAGTTGGAAAACACTCTTCAGGATATCATCCAGGAGAACTTCCCCAACCTAGTAGGGCAGGCCAACATTCAAATTCAGGAAATACAGAGAACACCACAAAGATACTCCTCGAGAAGAGCAACTCCAAGACACATAATTGCCAGATTCACCAAAGTTGAAAGGAAGGAAAAAATCTTAAGGGCAGCCAGAGAGAAAGGTTGGGTTACCCACAAAGGGAAGCCCATCAGACTATCAGCAGATCTCTCGGCAGAAACTCTCCAAGCCAGAAGAGAGTGGGGGCCAATATTCAACATTCTTAAAGAAAAGAATTTTAATCCCAGAATTTCATATCCAGCCAAACTAAGTTTCATAAGTGAAGGAGAAATAAAATCCTTTACAGATAAGCAAACGCTTAGAGATTTTGTCACCACTAGGCCTGCCTTACAAGAGACTCTGAAGGAAGCACTACACATGGAAAGGAACAACCGGTACCAGCCATTGCAAAAACATGCCAAAATGTAAAGACCATCGAGGCTAGGAAGAAACTGCATCAACTAACGAGCAAAATAACCAGTTAATATCATAATGGCAGGATCAAGTTCACACACAACAATCTTAACCTTAAATGTAAATGGACTAAATGCTCCAATTAAAAGACACAGACTGGCAAACTGGATAAAGAGTCAAGACCCATCAGTCTGCTGTATTCAGGAGACCCATCTCACACGCAGAGACATACATAGGCTCAAAATAAAGGGATGGAGGAAGATTTACCAAGCAAATGGAGAACAAAAGAAAGCAGGGGTTGCAATACTAGTCTCTGATAAAACAGACTTTCAACCATCAAAGATCAAAAGAGACAAAGAAAACCATTACATAATGGTAAAGGGATCAATTCAACAGGAAGAGCTAACTATCCTAAATATATATGCACCCAATACAGGAGCACCCAGATTCATAAAGCAAGTCCTTAGAGATGTACAAAGAGACTTAGACTCTCATACAATAATAATGGGAGACTTCAACACTCCACTGTCAACATTAGACAGATCTATGAGACAGAAAGTGAACAATGATATCCAGGAATTGAACTCATCTCTGCAGCAAGCAGACCTAATAGACATCTATAGAACTCTCCACCCCAAATCAACAGAATATACATTCTTCTCAGAACCACATCGCACTTATTCCAAAATTGACCACATAATTGGAAGTAAAGCACTCCTCAGCAAATATACAAGAACAGAAATTATAACAAACTGTCTCTCAGACCACAATGCAATCAAACTAGAACTCAGGACTAAGAAACTCAATCAAAACTGCTCAACTACATGGAAACTGAACAACCTGCTCCTGAATGACTACTGGGTACATAACGAAATGAAGGCAGAAATAAAGATGTTCTTTGAAACCAATGAGAACAAAGATACAACATACCAGAATCTCTGGGACACATTTAAAGCAGTGTGTAGAGGGAAATTTATAGCACTAAATGCCCACAAGAGAAAGCAGGAAAGATCTAAAATTGACACTCTAACATCACAATTAAAAGAACTAGAGAAGCGAGAGTAAACACATTCAAAAGCTAGCAGATGGCAAGAAATAACTAAGATCAGAGCAGAACTGAAGGAGATAGAGACACAAAAAACCCTCCAAAAAATCAATGAATCCAGAAGTTGGTTTTTTGGAAAGATTAACAAAATTGACAGACCGCTTGCAAGACTAATAAAGAAGAAAAGAGAGAAGAATCAAATCGACGCAATAAAAAATGATAAAGGGGATATCACCACCGACCCCACAGAAATACAAACTACCATCAGAGAATACTATAAACACCTCTACGCAAATAAACTAGAAAATCTAGAAGAAATGGATAATTTCCTGGACACTTACACTCCCCCAAGACTAAACCAGGAAGCAGTTGAATCCCTGAATAGACCAATAGCAGGCTCTGAAATTGAGGCAATAATTAATAGCCTACCAATGAAAAAAAGTCCAGGACCAGATGGATTCACAGCTGAATTCTACCAGAGGTACAAGGAGGAGCTGGTACCATTCCTTCTGAAACTATTCCAATCAATAGAAAAAGAGGGAATCCTCCCTAACTCATTTTATGAGGCCAACATCATCCTGATATCAAAGCCTGGCAGAGACACAACAAAAAAAGAGAATTTTAGACCAATATCCCTGATGAACATCGATGCAAAAATCCTCAATAAAATACTGGCAAACCAGATTCAGCAGCACATCAAAAAGCTTATCCACCATGATCAAGTGGGCTTCATCCCTGGGATGCAAGGCTGGTTCAACATATGCAAATCAATAAACGTAATCCAGCATATAAACAGAACCAAAGACAAAAACCACATGATTATCTCAATAGATGCAGAAAAGGCTTTTGACAAAATTCAACAGCCCTTCATGCTAAAAACACTCAATAAATTCGGTATTGATGGAACGTACCTCAAAATCATAAGAGCTATTTATGACAAACCCACAGCCAATATCATACTGAATGGGCAAAAACTGGAAAAATTCCCTTCGAAAACTGGCACAAGACAGGGATGCCCTCTCTCACCACTCCTATTCAACATAGTGTTGGAAGTTCTGGCTAGGGCAATCAGGCAAGAGAAAGAAATCAAGGGTATTCAGTCAGGAAAAGAAGAAGTCAAATTGTCCCTGTTTGCAGATGACATGATTGTATATTTAGAAAACCCCATTGTCTCAGCCCAAAATCTCCTTAAGCTGAGAAGCAACTTCAGCAAAGTCTCAGGATACAAAATTAATGTGCAAAAATCACAAGCATTCTTATACACCAGTAACAGACAAACAGAGAGCCAAATCATGAATGAACTTCCATTCACAATTGCTTCAAAGAGAATGAAATACCTAGGAATCCAACTTACAAGGGATGTAAAGGACCTCTTCAAGGAGAACTACAAACCACTGCTCAGTGAAATAAAAGAGGACACAAACAAATGGAAGAACATACCATGCTCATGGATAGGAAGACTCAATAACATGAAAATGGCCATACTGCCCAAGGTAATTTATAGATTCAATGCCATCCCCATCAAGCTACCAATGAGTTTCTTCACAGAATTGGAAAAAACTGCTTTAAAGTTCATATGGAACCAAAAAAGGGCCCGCATCTCCAAGACAATCCTAAGTCAAAAGAACAAAGCTGGAGGCATCATGCTACCTGACTTCAAACTATACTACAAGGCTACAGTAACCAAAACAGCATGGTACTGGTACCAAAACAGAGATATAGACCAATGGAACAGAACAGAGCCCTCAGAAATAATAGCACACATCTACAGCCATCTGATATTTGATAAACCTGAGAGAAACAAGAAATGGAGAAAGGATTCCCTATTTAATAAATAGTGCTGGGAAAATTGGCTAGCCATAAGTAGAAAGCTGAAACTGGATCCTTTCCTTACTCCTTATACGAAAATTAATTCAAGATGGATTAGAGACTTAAATGTTAGACCTAGAACCATAAAAACCCTAGAAGAAAAACTAGGTAATACCATTCAGGACATAGGCATGGGCAAGGACTTCATGTCTAAAACACCAAAAGCAATGGCAACAAATGCCAAAATTGACAAATGGGATCTAATTAAACTAAAGAGCTTCTGCACAGCAAAAGAAACTACCATCAGAGTAAACAGGCAACCTACAGAATGGGAGAAAATTTTTGCAATCTACTCATCAGACAAAAGGCTAATATCCAGAACCTACAAAGAACTCAAACAAATTTACAAGAAAAAAACAAACAACCCCATCAAAAAGTGGGCAAAGGATATGAACAGACATTTCTCAAAAGAGGACATTCATACAGCCAACAGACACATGAAAAAATGCTCATCATCACTGGCCATCAGAGAAATGCAAATCAAAGCAACAATGAGATAGCATCTCACACCAGTTAGAATGGCAATCTTTAAAAAGTCAGGAAACAACAGGTGCTGGAGAGGATGTGGAGAAATAGGAACACTTTTACACTGTTGGTGGGATTGTAAACTAGTTCAACCATTATGGAAAACAGTATGGCGATTCCTCAAGGATCTAGAATTAGATGTACCATATGACCCAGCCATCCCATTGCTGGGTATATACCCAAAGGATTATAAATCATGCTGCTATAAAGACACATGCACACACATGTTTATTGAGCCACTATTCACAATAGCAAAGACTTGGAATCAACCCAAATGTCCATCAGTGACAGACTGGATTAAGAAAATGTGACACATATACACCATGGAATACTATGCAGCCATAAAAAAGGATGAGTTTGTGTCCTTTGTAGGGACATGGATGCAGCTGGAAGCCATCATTCTCAGCAAACTATCGCAAGAACAGAAAACCAAACACCGCATGTTCTCACTCATAGGTGGGAACTGAACAATGAGATCACTTGGACTCGGGAAGGGGAACATCACACACCGGGGCCTATCACAGGGTGGTGGGGGAGGGATTGCATTGGGAGTTATACCTGATGTAAATGACGAGTTGATGGGTGCTGACAAGTTGATGGGTGCAGCACACCAACATGGCACAAGTATACATATGTAACAAACCTGCACGTTATGCACATGTACCCTAGAACTTAAAGTATTAAAAAAAAAAAAAAGTTTGATTTTTCAGTTCACAGTCAATATGGTGTTATTAGGATCCAGGCTCCTTTCGCTCTATTCTGCCCTGCTTATCAGGAATTGCTCTACATCCAGCTTTCCTTTTGCATTCCAGGGAGGAAGAATGAAATAGAAGAAACCATGGCCAACTTCATCTTATGTCTTATGGGCCAGAACCAGTAGTATGGCCTCCACTAAGTATAAGGAGACTGAGAAATGAAGCCTTTATCTTTCCAATACCCACTTGAGAAAGGAAAGGGAAAGGAGGTTAGAATGGGTTAGCCACAGGTTGTTCCTTCAGGAAGTGATATTTAAACTAAGACCTTAAAGATGAGAAGGAATCCAGGTATAAACTAGGAAATTAGCATTCCAGGAAGATCCTTCCTGGAATGCTCAAGGACAGGAATGGAGCCTAATGCAACTGGAGTACAGGGTGCAAATAGAAGCATGACATGAAGTGAGGTTAGAGAGGAAGGCAAGAATCGGATTACGCAGGGTCCTGTAGGTCACAACTAGGCATTATGATTTTTATTCTAAGTGTAGTGTAAGAGTTTTAAACAGAAAAGTTTTAGGATCTGATAGCATTTTAAAGACTTCTCTGGCTGCTATATAGAAAATAGATTAAAAT
Organism: Macaca thibetana thibetana; assembly: GCF_024542745.1. NCBI lineage: Eukaryota > Metazoa > Chordata > Mammalia > Primates > Cercopithecidae > Macaca > Macaca thibetana. The sequence continues at coordinate 143,080,761 of NC_065583.1, forward strand.
GGGGTAAGAGTTGAGGGAAGGAAACCAGTTAACTGTTCCAGTTGTTTGGTTAGGAACCAGTGGTGGCTTGGATTAAGTGGAATGGACATGGATACAATGGGAAAGATTCAAGATATATTTTGGTTAGACAGCATTCCTATGACTTGGCGATTAATTGACTAGAGAGGGAGAAGGAAATGGAAGAATCAGAGATGACTCCTAGGTCTTGATTTGAGTACCCTTTTAGATCATGGTGTCATTGAAATTGGAGAGACTCGTGGTGAACTAAATTTGGGACAGATAATGGAGTGGAATCTACAATTCTGTTTTAGAGGTGTTAAGTTTGCAACGTTCATTGAACATACAAGCTGGCAGCTGCCTCTATGAGACTGGTGTTCAGTCAAGAAGTCATGGTTACAGTTAAAAAATTTAGAGTCATCAACATAACAGCCATTTTTTTCCAATCTATAGGTTAAACATATCACTTAGAATTCGGTAGTGATTACCAGAAGATTAACAGTAGAATTAGTTAAAAGTTATTTCTCCCCATATAAAGGAACTGGAGTTTGTGAGATTGGGTAGGAGACTGTCGCTTCTCATTTGGTATTATGTAATTTTTTAAAGTGTGTATTTTCATTTTATGCATATATTTTTAAAGAGACAGAATGCTGAAGAACAGCAACAGAGAAAGAATAAAAACATGAGTCAAATAGCAGGAAAAAAATGTATGCTTTAGTATATTTACTTCACACTTTTCTTACATTGATCTAATTACTCCTGTTGATGGTGGGAGCAAGGACAAACTATATTAAGTTTTAAGAAAAGCTAACAAAAACTCAGATTTGGTTTCTTTCATGGTCTGGATTAACTTTGGAAACACTTTGGGTACGTCATTCTGAATGAGAACACTTGGTTTAGTCTTCAGATGATCTCATTCGTAAGAAGGGCTTAAATTAGTTGTGTGGGACTCTGGGTCCACTGTGTGCCGCAGACTGTGTCCATTCACTCTTCCGACATGTCCTTCCTTTACCTTCTTAAAGTGGCTTCCCCACAAATCCACTGGAATTTCTAAGCAAATAGATGCAGACATTGGAGAAAAAGAGAACAGCCCCTAAGGAACATGCCAATTCATATACACTGAATAAGCCAATTTTATTATGGAGCAAAGTAAATACCCTAAATGAATTGTAAGTACCCAGTAAGTGGCTACAAAACTATGGTGAATTTTCAGCTTTATTTATATGAAAGTAAAGCTAAAGTTGTTATACATCATTCTGCTTGTATTAAATAACCAGAAAATATTCAATTTGCAACAATAGTTACATTGAGCTTACTCTGATGTCCTGTTTTTCTTAATTATTTACTACTGTTATTCTGATGCTATTTTACCACAATTCTTTTTCAGGCTCCCCATGAAGTTCTGATTTTAATAATTCTTTATGAGTACCTTCTAAAGGTGTCCCTGACAGACAGCATATCTTATATACATAATTAGTTACATGCTTCAATATTCCAAAGTGAGGTTGGATATTTTTGTTTACTCACACAGTAGAAGTGTATAGTGGGTGTAGTGGGGAAATAAAATCACATGGTCTTTTAACACTCTCCAGACTGTTTAGGCTTGTAGATATATGACAGCTGAAGTGTGAGGGGTATGAGAGTGTGGAGATGAGGGAGAAAAGAGACTTCAGATTATCTGGATACTCTTGTTTTAGATTTCTCCATGAGAACATAAGCAAGAAAGAAAGGCTCAGATTATTTTGTGAACAGATAATTCAAACAAATACAAGATTTAAAAAATGAAATACAAATGTCAATTTTACAATGATGTCTATGTAACAGTGCCAATATCACATATAAACATAATAAAGAACAATGTTCTTTTTTAACATTTGATGCACTCCATTGTCTGACTACGATAATGATTTGGGACTGTGGTGAGAAGAGAAGTGCACCAACCTTCTAGGACCAAATGCATGGGCAACCTGGGGAATGTTTTGTAAATTTCAGACATTATTTAAAAAATTGTTATAATAGAATTGAGATTCATCATTCATAGATAGCACATAGTATGAAGATATACATCTCAAACATATTGCTTGGAGAAACCTACCAAGAGGGTTGAGATCTGTTGTTATTGTGTAATCTGTTAATTTTTTCCTGTTTAGCATCTCTGTTACCTTTGGGGAACGCACCTCCTTCAATGCCTGTGAACCTGATGATTCCTCACAACCATCACAGGGTTTGGGCAAATGATGAACTCTGAGACAATCCTAGTAGCTTTATTTCTCTCTAGCTACAATAGGTATTCTATTTGGGCACATGGTCTGTACTAAGCCAGTCATTCTTTCCTAAATTATTATACAGTTGCTGTGAGAAAGTTATTTTTTTCCCATCCAGTGTCTAAGCTAAGTGGATATGAAAGTGGAAATGTCTATGGCCATTTTCCCCAGCATGTGCAAACAACCAATTTGCAAATTGAAGTCACACCACAAACAAGAGCAAAGCAGAGAAATGGGAGAATAATAGCAAACCCTGAAATAATAATATGAGCCCTCATTTGAAGGGAGTTCCAGCCCTGGGGTTTTAAGTTACAAGAATGTATCAGTTCCCATTTGAGCCGACTATCTGCATCTTACAACAAAGAAAATTGTGGCCAACACTGCTGTCCTCCACACTCAAACCTTCCCCTTTTATCAGGTTTGCTGGTTGTTGGCTGTATATATACATGCACTCTTTGCTCGGAGCTTTGGCTTAGGTTGCAACCTTACTGGTCCCTTACATTTATTGTAAAACTATTTATCTAAATTCTCTTTATCCTTTATGTCTCAGTTAAAATTCTTTCTTCATCAACCTTCACTAATAGTCTTCTGAGCTCATTGCATTTATTTTCTGTACTGTTACATGAACATTTAATCTAATACTGCCTCAAGCTACTTCTTGAATTATTGTTATTTAATTTACGTGTGTGTGTCACCAATTAATTTATAAGCTCATTGAAGACAAAGAATATATACTATACTGCCTATATCTTTCTAAAAGGTAGTCATAATGATAAACACATTATAAGAACTTGAAAAATATTGGTTGTCTGTGTAATAGAATGAACTGAAAACAATGCCATACTCTTTTTAAAAAAAATTTGTATTTTCGTATTTTTAATTTTTGTGGGTACCTAATACAGGTATATGTTTACAGGGTACATGAGATGTTTTGATACAGGCATGCAACGTATAATAATCACATCATGGAAAATGAGGTATCCATCCCCTCAAGCATTTACCCTTTGTGTTACAAACAATCCAGTTACATTCTTTTAGTTATTTTCCAATGTACAATTAAGTTATTGACTATAGTCACCCTGTTGTGCTATCTAATAGTAGATTTTATTCATTCTTTATAAATTTTTTGGACCTACCAACAATCGCTGCCTCTCCATCACCCACTCACTCCTGTTCCTAGCCTCTGGTAACCATCCTTCTACTCTCTATGTCCATGAGTTCAATTGTTTTGATTTTTAGATCCCATAAGTGAGTGAGAATAAGTTATGTCTTTCTGTTCCTGGCTTATTTCACTTAACATAATGACCTCCAGTTCCATCCATATGGTTGCAAATGGCAGGATCTCATTATTTTTTTATGGCTGAATAGTACTCCATTGTGTATATGTACCACATTTTCTTTATCTATTCGTCTACTGGTGGACACTTACGTTGTTTCCAAATCTTAGCTATTGTGAACAGTGCTGCAACAAATATGGGAGTGCAGATATCTCTTCAATATATTGATTTTCTTTCTTTTGGGTATATACTCAACAATGGGATTGCTGGATCATATGGTAGCTCTATTTTTTTTTTTTTTTTTTTTTTTTTTAAGGAGGCTCCAAACTGTTCTCCATAGTGGTTGTGCTAATTTACATTCCTGCCAATAGTGCATAGGGTTCCCTTTTCTTCACATCATTACCAACATTTGTTACTGCCTGTCTTTTGGAAATAAGCCATTTTAACTTGGGTGAGATGATATCGCATTGTAGTTTTGATTTGCATTAGATCTTTTGCCCATTTTGATTGGATTTTCGATTTCTTTCCTGTAGAGTTGTTTGAGTTCATTATATATTCTGGTTATTAATCCCTTGTCAGATGCATAATTTGCAAATATTTTTCCCATTGTGTGAGTTGTCTCTTCAGTTTGTTGATTGTTTTCTTTGCTGTGCAGAAGCTTTTTAACTTGATGTGATCCCATTTATTCGTTTTTGCTTTGGTTGCCTGTGCTCATGGGCTATTAATCAAGAAAATTTTTCCCAGACCAATGTCCTGGAGATTTTCCCCAGCATTTTCTTGTAGTAGTTTCATAGTGTGAGGTCTTAGATTTAAGTATTTAATTCATTTTGATTTGATTTTTGTGAATGGAGAGAGAGAGGAATCTAGTTCCATTCTTCTGAATATGGACATCCAGTTTTCTGTGCATCATTTATTGAAGAGACTGTCTTTTCCCCAGTACTTGTTCTTGGCACCTGTGTTGAAAGTGAGTTCACTGTAGGTGTGCAGGTTTGTTTCTAGCTTCTCTTTTCTGTTCCATTGGCCTCTGTGTTTGTTTTTATCCCAGTACCATACTGTTTTAACTACTATACCTCTGTAGTATAATTTGAAGTCAGGTAATGTGATTCCTTCAGTTTTGTTTTTTGCTTATGATAGCTTTGGCTATTCTGGGTCTTTTGTGATTCCATATAAATCTTAGTATTGTTTGTCTCTTTCTGAGAAGAATGTCACTGGTGTTTTGATAGGAATTGCATTGATTCTGTAGATTGTTTTGGGTTTTATGGGCATTTTAAGATTATTGATTCATTAATCCATAATCATGGAATATTTTTCCATTTTTTGATGTCCTCTTCAATTTCTTTTATCAATGTTTTATAGTTTGCATTATAGAGATATTTCACTTCTCTGGTTAATTCCTAGGTGTTTTACTTCACTTGTGGCTATTGTAAATGGCATTACTTTTTTATTTCATTTTCAGATTGTTCACTGTTGGCATATAGAAATGCTACTGATTTTTGTATGCTGATTTTGTGTTCTGCAACTTTACTGAATTTATTCACCAGTTCTAGGTTTGTGTGTGCAGTATTTAGGTTTTACAAGTAGAAGATTATATCGTCTGCAAGGAAGGACGATTTGACTCCTGCATTGCCAACTTGGATGCCCTTTATTTCTTTCTCTTTTCTGACTCCTCTAGCTAGGACTTCCTGTACTATGTTGAATAACAGTGGTGACAATGAGCATTCTTGTGCTCTGGATCTTAGATGAAAGGATTTCCATTTTTCCCCATTTAGCATGATACTAGCTGAGGGTTTGTCATATATGGCTTCAATATGATGAGGTACATTCCTTCTATACCCAGTTTTTATAAAAGGATGTTGAATTGTATCAAATGCTTTTTCACCATCACTTGAAATAATCATATGGTTTTTATCCTTCATTCTGCTGATATGATTTATCATAGTGATTGACTTGCATGTGTTGAACCATTCTTAAATCTCAGGGATTAATTCCACTTGGTCATGATGAATAATCTTTCTAATGTATTTTTCAATTCAGCTTGCTAACATTTTGTTGAGGACTTTTGCAACAATATTTATCAGAGATATTGGCCTGTAGTTTTCTTTGTCTGATGTGTCTTTGACTGGTTTTGGTATCAGGGTAATGCTGGCGTCATAGAAAGAGTTTGAAAGCACTCCCTCCTCCTATGTTTTTCGGAATAGATTGAGTAGGATCGGTATTAGTTATTCTTAAAATGTTTGGTAGAATTCAACAGTGAAACCATTAGGTCCTGGGCTTTTCTTTACTGGGAGACTTTTTATTATAGTTTTGATCTCATTACTTGTTATTGCTCTGTCCAGGTTTTGGATTTCTTGCTAGTTCAATCTTGGTAGGTTGTATGTATCTAGGAATTTGTCCATTTCTTCTAGATTTCCCAATTAATCGGCATACAGTTGCTCATAGTAGTCTCTGTTGATCCTTTGAATTTCTGCAGTATCAGTTGTAATATCTCTTATTTTGTTTCTGATTTTATTTGGATCTTCTCTTTTTTCTTCTTAGTCTGGCTAAGGGTTTGCCAATTTTGTTTAACCTTTTTAAAAAACAACTTTTTGTTTCATTGATCTTTTGTATTTTTTTGTTTCAACTTCATTTATTTATGCTCTGCTCTTTATTATTTCTTTTCTTCTACCAATTTTGTGTTTGATTTGCTCTTGCTTTTCTAGTTCTTTAACACACCTCATTAGGTTGTTTATTTGAAGCTTTCCCTGTTTTTTGATGTAGGCACTGATAAGTGACAAACTTCCCCCATAGTACTGCTTTTGCTGTATCCCATAGGTTTTAGTATGTTGTGTTTCCATTATCATTTGTTTCAAATCATTTTTTAATTTCTTCATTGACCCACTGGTCATTCAGGAGCCTATTCTTCAATTTCCATGTGTTTGTATAGTTTCCAAAATTCTTCTTGCTGTTTGACATTTGGTTACATTCCATTGTGACCAGAGAAGATGCTTGGCATTATTTCAATATATTCAATGTTTTAAGACTCTCTTTGTGAACTAACATATGATCTACCACTAAGAAGGATCCATGTGCTAAAGAAAAGAATGTGTATTCTACAGTCACTGGGTGAAATATTCTGTAAATACTTATTAGATCCATTTGGTATATAGTGTACATTGAGTCTAATATTTCTTTGTTGATTTTCTGTCTGGAAGATCTGTCCGATGCTGAAACGGGGTGTTGAAGTTTCCAGCTATTACTGTATTGGAGTAGCTCTAATAATATTTGCTTTATACATCTTGGGGCTCAAGTGTGGATACATACATATTTAAAATTGTTATATTCTTTTGCTGAACTGACCTCTTTATCAGTATGTATTGACCTTCTTTGTTTCCTCCTATGGTTTTTGTCTTGAAATCTGTTTTGTCTGAAAGAAGTATAGCAACTTCTGCCCTTTTTTGGTTTCCATTGGCATGGAATATCTTTTTCCATCCCTTTATTTTCAGTTTTTGTGTGTCTTTATAGGTGAAGTGTGTTTCTTATAGACAACAGATCAATCGGTCTTGTTTTTTCATCCATTCAGCTGCTCTATGACCTCTTATTGGAGAGTTTAGTCCATTTACAGTCAATGTTACTATTGAGAAGTAAGGACTTCCTCCTGACATTTTGTTATGTGTTTTCTGGTTGTTTCATGGTAATCATTTCCTTCTTTCTTTCCTTCTTGTCTTCCTTTTGTGACCATGATTTTCTCTGGTGATATGACTTATATTCTTGCTTTTAATTTTTTTGTGTATCCATTGTACCTTTTTTGGTTTGAGGTTACCATGAAGCTTGAAAATACTATCTTATAATCCATTATTTTAACCTGATAACAACTTAACATAGTTTGCACGAACAAACAAAAAAGAAAACTTAAAAAAAAACTCTGTGCCTTAACTTTGTGTCTTGTTTTTTAACTTTTTTAATTTTTATTTTTATCTCTTAGTACTGTACTGTCTATGTCTTGAAAAGTTGTTGTAGTCATTTATTTATTTGGTTCTTTGTTTAGTCTTTATACAGAGGATGAGTAGTTTGCACATCACAGTTAGTGTTATAATAGTTTGTGTTTTTCTGCATGCTTACTATTACCAGTGAGTTTTATATCTTCAGATATTTCTTTTTGCTCATTATGTTCCTTTTCTTTCTTTTTGAAGTACTCCCTTTGGTATTTCCTGTAGGACAGGTCTAGTATTGATGAAATCCCTCAGCTTATGTTTGCCTCAGAAAGTCTTTATTTCTCCTTTACATTTGAAGAATATTTTTACTGTATATGCTATTTTCTCATTCAGCACTTTATATATGTCATGCCACTCTCTCCTGGCCTGCAATGTTTTCACTGAAAAATCTGCTGCCAGACGTATTGCAGCCCCATTGTATATTATCTGTTTCTTTTCTCTTGCTACTTTAGGATCCTTCCTTTATCCTTGATCTTTAGAAATTCTATTATTAAATTCTTTGAGGCAGTATTCTTTGAGTTAAATCTGCTTGATATTTTATAACCTTCTTGTACTTGGATGTTGATATCTTTCTGTAGGTTTGGGAAATTCTCTGTTATTATCCCTTTAAATAAATTTCCCACTCCTATCTCTTTCCCTACCCCCTATTTGAGGCCAATAATTCAGATTTGCCATCTTGAGGCTATTTTCTAGATTCTGTAGCTGTGCTTTATTGTTTTTATTTTTTCTTTTGTCTCCTCTCACCATGTATTTCAAATATCCTGTCTCCAAGCTCACTAATTCTTTCTTCTGCTTGATTCATTCTGCTATTAAATGACTCTGATACATTCTTCAGTATGCCAATTGCATTTTTTTCAGTTTCAGAATTTCTGCTTGATTCTTTTAAGTTATTTTAATCTCTGTGTTAAATTTATCCGATAGAATTCTGAATTCCTTCTCTGTGTTATCTTGAATTTTGTTTGAGTTTCCTCAACGTAGATATTTCTAATTCTCTGAAAAGTCACATATCTGTGTTTTACCAGGATTTGTCGTGAATACCTTATTTAGTTCTTTGGTGAGGTCATGTTTACCTGGATGGTCTTGATGCTAGTAGATGTTCTTCAGTGTCTGGGCATTGAAGAGGTAGGTGTTTATTGTAGTCTTCATGGTCTGGGCTTATTTGTACATGTCCTTATTGGGAAGGCATTTTAGATATTCAATAAGACTTGAGTGCTGTAATTTAACCTGTATCTGCGTTAGGAAGCATCTTAAGCTCAGTAACACTGTGGTTCTTGCAGACTTATAGAGGAACCACCTTGGAAAAGATTCAGGAGAATTCTCTGGATTATTAGGCAGAGACTCTTGTTCTCTTCCCTTACTTTCTCCCAAACAACTGGAGTCTCTCTCTCTCTCTCTCTCTCTCTCTCTCTCTCTCTCTCTCTCTCTCTCTCTCTGTGTGTGTGTGTGTGTGTGTGTGTGTGCCATGTAAAAAGCTGGGGGTGGAGTGACACAATCACCCCTGTGCCCACTACCACTGTGTCTGTGCTGGGTCAGACCTGAAGCCAGCACAGCACTGTCTCACCCTAGTTCTGCAGTGACTGCCCTCTAGCTACTGCCTATGTTTGTCAAGGCCCTGGGGCTCTATAATAAGCAGATCACAAAGCTAGGAAGGCCTATGTCCTCCCCTGCAGTCTAGGGAGTTCCCCCAGGTCTTGGGTGGGTCCAGAGGTGCCATCTGGGGGTCAGGCACTAGAATAAAAACCTTAGAAATCTACCTGGTGTTCTATTGCGCTGCAACTGAGCTGGCACTCAATTCACAAGGCACAGTCCTTCCCACTCTTCCCTCCCATTTCCCAAGGCAGAGAAGCCTTACCTCTTAGCCCCCACTATCATAGACAATGGAAACTACTGCCAGACTACTGCCAACATTCCCTTAAGGCTAAGGTCTCTTAAGTTAGCTTATGGTGAATGCTGCCTGACCTGAGACTTACCCTTCAGGACAGTGGGCTCCCCTCTGACCCAGGGCAGGTCTAGAAATGCCATCCAATATTCAGTTTCTGGAATCAAGAATCCCAAGGGCTCACTTGGTGCTCTACCACCCTGTGGCTGTGTTAGTACCTAAGGTGCAAGATAAAGTCCCCTTTTGCTTTTCCCTCTGTTTCAAGCAACAGGAGTTTTACACCATAGCCACTACAGCTGGTACTGTGCTGAGTCTCACCTGAAGCCAGCAGGTCTCAGAGGCTCATCCAAAGCCATCAACATAGTGCCTGGGTATCACTGCCAGTTATTCAGGGTCCAAGGGCTCTTCAATTAGCAAATGATGAACGCTGTCAGACCTAAGTCCTTCCCTTCAAGGCAGCCAGTTCCCTTCTGGCCCAGCTTGTGTCTAGAAATGCCTGGAATAGGGGCTTGATGACTCTGACTGATACCATATCATGCTGTGGCTGAGCTGGTCTCCAAAATGCAAAACAAGTACCTCCCCACTGTTCCCACTCCTCTCCTTAAGTGGAAGGAAGAGGTCTGTTTTGAAGTTGTGAGCTGTGCAGCCTGGGGTTGGGGGAGGGGTGATGCCAGCACTCCCTTAGCTTCCACAGCTGGCATCTTAGCAGGTTGCATCTACCTCCCACCCCAGTCCACTGTCTCTTGTCCCAGTTCAACACTAGGAGTCGCCTAAGAGTTGCAGTCCTTGTGTCCTAGGCTGCTTTTCAGGTCCACTTAGACACACAGGACACTGTAGCCCTCGGTGGTGAGGTTTTTAAAAAATTTTACTTTAAGCTCTGGGATACAAATGCAGAACGTGTAGTTTGTTACACAGGTATACGTGTGTCATGGTGATTTTCTGCACCTATCAACCTGTCATCTAGATTTTAAGCCCCGTATGCATTAGCTATTTGTCCTAATGCTCTCCCTCCCCTCGCCTCCCACCCCTCAGCTGGCCCTGGCGTGTGTTGTTCTCCTTCCTGTGTTCATATGTCCTCACTTATGAGTGAAAATAGCAGTGTTTGGTTTTCTGTTCCTATTTTAGTTTGCTGAGGATGATGGCTTCCAGCTTCATCCATGTGCCTGCAAAGGACATTATCTCATTCTTTTTATGCCTGCATAGCATTCAGTGGTGTATATGTGTGACATTTTCCTTATCCTATCATTGATGAGCGTTTGGGTTGCTCATGTCTTTGCTATTGTAAATACTGCTGCAATAAACATACATGTGCATGTGTCTTTATAGTAGAATGATTTATATTCCTTTGGGTATATACCCAGTAATGGGATTGCTGAGTAAAATGGTATTTCTGGTTCTAGATTCTTGAGGAATCACCACACTGTATTCAACAATGGTTGAACTAACTTACATTCATTCCCACCAATAGTGTAAAAGTGTTCCTATTTCTCCACAGCCTCGCCAGCATCTATTGTTTTTGTTTTTAAATTATACTTTAAGTTCTAGGGTACATGTGCATAACGTGCAGGTTTGTTACATATGTATACTTGTGCCATGTTGCTGTGCTGCACCCATCAACTCGTCAGCACCCATCAACTCGACATTTACATCAGGTATAACTCCCAATGCAATCCCTCCTGCCTCCCCCCTCCCCATGATAGGCCCCTGGTGTGTGATGTTCCCCTTCCCGAGTCCAAGTGATCTCATTGTTCAGTTCCCACCTATGAGTGAGAACATGCGATGTTTGGTTTTCTCTTCTTGTGATAGTTTGCTAAGAATGATGATTTCCAGCTGCATCCATGTCCCTACAAAGGACACAAACTCATCATTTATTATGGCTGCATAGTATTCCATGGTGTATATGTGCCACATTTTCTTAATCAGTGTGTCACTGATGGACATTTGGGTTGATTCCAAGTCTTCGCTATTGTGAATAGTGCCGCAATAAACATACTTGTGCATGTGTCTTTATAGCAGCATGATTTATAATCCCTTGGGTATATACCTAGTAATGGGATGGCTGGGTCATATGGTACATCTAGTTCTAGATCCTTGAGGAATCGCCATACTGTTTTCCATAATGGTTGAACTAGTTTACAATCCCACCAATGGTGTAAAAGTGTTCCTATTTCTCCACATCCTCTCCAGCACCTGTTGTTTTCTGACTTTTTAATGATGGCCATTCTAACTGGTGTGAGATGGTATCTCATTGTGGTTTTGATTTGCATTTCTCTGATGGCCAGTGGTGATGAGCATTTTTTCATGTGTCTGTTGGCTGTATGAATGTCTTCTTTTGAGAAATGTCTGTTCATATCCTTTGCCCACTTTTTGATGGGGTTGTTTGTTTTTATCTTGTAAATTTGTTTGAGTTCTTTGTAGGTTCTGGATATTAGCCCTTTGTCAGATGAGTAGATTGCAAAAATTTTCTCCCATTCTGTAGGTTGCCTGTTCACTTTGATGGTAGTTTCTTTTGCTGTGCAGAAGCTCTTTAGTTTAATGAGATCCCATTTGTCAATTTTGGCTTTTCCTGCTGTTGCTTTTGGTGTTTTAGACATGAAGTCTTTGCCCATGCCTATGTCCTGAATGGTACTACCTAGGTTTTCCTCTAGGGTTTTTATGGTATTAGGTCTAACATTTAAGTCTCTAATCCATCTTGAATTAATTTTCATATGAGGAGGAAGGAAAGGATCCAGTTTCAGCTTTCTACTTATGGCTAGCCAATTTTCCCAGCACCATTTATTAAATAGGGAATCCTCTCCCCATTTCTTGTTTCTTTCAGGTTTGTCAAAGATCAGATGGCTGTAGATGTGTGGTATTATTTCTGAGGACTCTGTTCTGTTCCATTGGTCTATATCTCTGTTTTGGTACCAGTACCATGCTGTTTTGGTTACTGTAGCCTTGTAGTATAGTTTGAAGTCAGGTAGCGTGATGCCTCCAGCTTTGTCCTTTTGACTTAGGATTGTCTTGGAGATGTGGGCTCTTTTTTGGTTCCATATGAACTTTAAAGCAGTTTTTTCCAATTCTGTGAAGAAACTCATTGGTAGCTTGATGGGGATGGCATTGAATCTATAAATAACCTTGGGCAGTATGGCCATTTTCACGATATTGATTCTTCCTATCCATGAGCATGGTATGTTCTTCCATTTGTTTGTGTCCTCTTTGATTTCACTGAGCAGTGGTTAGTAGTTCTCCTTGAAGAGGTCCTTTACATCCCTTGTAAGTTGGATTCCTAGGTATTTCATTCTCTTTGAAGCAATTGTGAATGGAAGTTCATTCCTGATTTGGCTCTTTGTTTGTCTGTTACTGGTGTATAAGAATGCTTGTGATTTTTGCACATTAATTTTGTATCCTGAGACTTTGCTGAAGTTGCTTATCAGCTTAAGGTGATTTTGGGCTGAGACAATGGGGTTTTCTAAATATACAATCATGTCATCTGCAAACAGGGACAATTTGACTTCTATTCCTGACTGAATACCCTTGATTTCTTTCTCTTGCCTGATTGCCCTAGCCAGAACTTCCAACACTATGTTGAATAGGAGTGGTGAGAGAGGGCATCCCTGTCTTGTGCCAGTTTTCAAAAGGAATTTTTCCAGTTTTTGCCCATTCAGTATGATATTGGCTGTGGGTTTGTCATAAATAGCTCTTATTACTTTGAGGTACATTCCATCAATACCGAATTTATTGAGCGTTTTTAGCATGAAGGGCTGTTTAATTTTGTCAAAAGCCTTTTCTGCATCTATTGACATAATCATGTGGTTCTTGTCTTTGGTTCTGTTTATATGCTGGATTATGTTTACTGATTTGCAAATGATTTGCGAATGTTGAACCAGCCTTGCATCCCAGGGATGAAGCCCACTTGATCATGGTGGATAAGCTTTTTGATGTGCTGCTGAATCTGGTTTGCCAGTATTTTATTGAGGATTTTTGCATCGATGTTCATCAGGGATATTGGTCTAAAATTCTCTTTTTTTTGTTGTGTCTCTGCCAGGCTTTGGTATCAGGATGATGTTGGCCTCATAAAATGAGTTAGGGAGGATTCCCTCTTTTTCTATTGATTGGAATAGTTTCAGAAGGAATGGTACCAGCTCCTCCTTGTACCTCTGGTAGAATTCAGCTGTGAATCCATCTGGTCCTGGACTTTTTTTCATTGGTAGGCTATTAATTATTGCCTCAATTTCAGAGCCTGCTATTGGTCTATTCAGGGATTCAACTTCCTCCTGGTTTAGTCTTGGGGGAGTGTAAGTGTCCAGGAAATTATCCATTTCTTCTAGATTTTCTAGTTTATTTGTGTAGAGGTCTTTATAGTATTCTCTGATGGTAGTTTGTATTTCTGTGGGGTCGGTGGTGATATCCCCTTTATCATTTTTTATTGCATCTATTTGATTCTTCTCTCTTTTCTTCTTTATTAGTCTTGCAAGCAGTCTGTCAATTTTGTTGATCTTTTCAAAAAACCAACTCCTGGATTCATTGATTTTTTGGAGGGTTTTTTGTGTCTCTATCTCCTTCAGTTCTCCTCTGACCTTAGTTATTTCTTGCCTTCTGCTAGCTTTTGAATGTGTTTGCTCTTGCTTCTCTAGTTCTTTTAATTGCGATGTTAGAGTGTCAATTTTAGATCTTTCCTGCTTTCTCTTGTGAGCATTTAGTGCTATAAATTTCCCTCTACACACGGCTTTAAATGTGTCCCAGAGATTCTGGTATGTTGTATCTTTGTTCTCATTGGTTTCAAAGAACATCTTTATTTCTGCCTTCATTTCGTTATGTACCCAGTAGTCATTCAGGAGCAGGTTGTTGAGTTTCCATGTCGTTGAGCGGTTTTGATTGAGTTTCTTAGTCCTGAGTTCTAGTTTGATTGCACTGTGGTCTGAGAGACAGTTTGTTATAATTTCTGTTCTTGTACATTTGCTGAGGAGTGCTTTACTTCCAACTATGCGGTCAATTTTGGAATAAGTGTGATGTGGTGCTGAGAAGAATGTATATTCTGTTGATTTGGGGTGGAGAGTTCTGTAGATGTCTATTAGGTCTGCTTGCTGCAGAGATGAGTTCAATTCCTGGATATCCTTTTTAACTTTCTGTCTCGTTGATCTGTCTAATGTTGACAGTGGGGTGTTGAAGTCTCCCATTATTATTGTATGAGAGTCTAAGTCTCTTTGTAAGTCTCTAAGGACTTGCTTTATGAATCTGGGTGCTCCTGTATTGGGTGCATATATATTTAGGATAGTTAGCTTTTCCTGTTGAATTGATCCCTTTACCATTATGTAATGGCTTTCTTTGTCTCTTTTGATCTTTGATGGTTTAAAGTCTGTTTTATCAGAGACTAGTATTGCAATCCCTGCTTTTTTTTGTTCTCCATTTGCTTGTTAAATCTTCCTCCATCCCTTTATTTTGAGCCTATGTATGTCTCTGGATGTGACATGGGTCTCCTGAATACAGCAGACTGATGGGTCTTGACTCTTTATCCAGTTTGCCAGTCTGTGTCTTTTAATTGGAACATTTAGTCCATTTACATTTAAGGTTAATATTGTTATGTGTGAACTTGATCCTGTCATTATGATATTAACTGGTTATTTTGCTCATTAGTTGATGCAGTTTCTTCCTAGCCTAAATGGTCTTTACATTTTGGCATGTTTTTGCAATGGCTGGTACCGGTTGTTCCTTTCCAAGTTGAGTGCTTCCTTCAGGGTCTCTTGTAAGGCAGGCCTAGTGGTGACAAAATCTCTAAGCATTTGCTTATCTGTAAAGGATTTTATTTCTCCTTCACTTATGAAACTTAGTTTGACTGGATATGAAATTCTGGGTTGAAAATTCTTTTCTTTAAGAATGTTGAATATTGGTCCCCACTCTCTTCTGGCTTGTAGAGTTTCTGCTGAGAGGTCTGCTGTTAGTCTGATGGGCTTCCCTTTGTGGGTAACCCGACCTTTCTCTCTGGCTGCCCTTAAGATTTTTTCCTTCCTTTCAACTTTGGTGAATCTGGCAATTATGTGTCTTGGAGTTGCTCTTCTCGAGGAGTATCTTTGTGGCGTTCTCTGTATTTCCTGGATTTGAATGTTGGCCTGCCCTATTCGGTTGGGGAAGTTCTCCTGGATGATATCCTGAAGAGTGTTTTCCAACTTGGTTCCATTTCCCCCCTCACTTTCAGGCACCCCAATCAGATGTAGATTTGGTCATTTTACATAATCCCATACTTCTTGCAGGCTTTGTTCATTTCTTTTTCTTCTTTTTTTTTTTTGGTTTCTCTTCTCGCTTCATTTCATTCATTTGATCCTCAATCGCTGATACTCTTTCTTCCAGTTGATCGAGTCAGTTACTGAAGCTTGTGCATTTGTCACCTATTTCTCATGTCATGGTTTTCATCTCTTTCATTTCGTTAATGACCTTCTCTGCATTAATTACTCTAGCCATCAATTTTTTTTCCACTTTTTTTTCAAGATTTTTAGTTTCTTTGCGCTGGGTACGTAATTCCTCCCTTAGGTCTGAGAAGTTTGATGGACTGAAGCCTTCTTCTCTGATCTCATCAATGTCATTCTCTGTCAAGCTTTGATCCATTGCTGGCGATGAGCTGCGCTCCTTTGCCGGGGGAGATGCGCTCTTATTGTTTGAATTTCCAGCTTTTCTGCCCTACTTTTTCCCCATCTTTGTGGTTTTATCTGCCTGTGGTCTTTGATGATGATGGTGACGTACTGATGGGGTTTTGGTGTAGGTGTCCTTCCTGTTTGATAGTTTTCCTTCTAACAGTCAGGACCCTCAGCTGTAGGTCTGTTGGAGATTGCTTGAGGTCCACTCCAGACCCTGTTTGCCTGGGTGTCAGCAGCAGAGGCTGCAGAAGATAGAATATTTCTGAACAGCGAGTGTACCTGTCTGATTGTTGCTTTGGAGGCTTCCTCTCAGGGGTGTACTGCACTCTGTGAGGTGTGGGGTGTCAGATTGCCCCTAGTGGGGGATGTCTCCCAGTTAGGCTACTCAGGGGTCAGGGACCCACTTGAGCAGGCAGTCTGTCCCTTCTCAGATCTCAACCTCCATGTTGGGATATCCACTGCTCTCTTCAAAGCTGTCAGACAGAGTCGTTTGCATCTGCAGAGGTTTCTGCTGCTTTAGTTGTTGTTTAGCTGTGCCCTGTCCCCAGAGGTGGAGTCTACAGAGACAGGCAAGTTTCCTTGAGCTGCTGTGAGCTCCACCCAGTTCGAGCTTCCCAGTGGCTTTGTTTACCTACTTAAGCCTCAGCAATTGCGGGCACCCCTCCCCCAGCCTCGCTGCTGCCTTGCTGCGAGATCACAGACTGCTGTGCTAGCATTGAGGGAGGCTCCGTGAGCATGGGACCCTCCCGGCCAGGTGTGGGATATGATCTCCTGGTGTGCCTGTTTGCTTAAAGCGCAGTATTGGGGTGTGAGTTACCAGATTTTCCGGGTGTTGTGTGTCTCAGTTCCCCTGGCTAGGAAAAGGGATTCCCTCTCCCCTTGCACTTCCCAGGTGAGGCGATGCCTCGCCCTGCTTCAGCTCTCGCTGGTCGGGCTGCAGCAGCTGACCAGCACCGATCGTCCGGCACTCCCTAGTGAGATGAACCCAGTACCTCAGTTGAAAATGCAGAAATCACTGGTCTTCTGTGTTGCTCGCGCTGGGAGTTGGAGACTGGAGCTGTTCCTATTTGGCCATCTTGCTCCGCCCCCACTGTTTTTGGTTTTTTCATAATTGTCATTCTACTCGAGTAAGATGGTATCTCATTGTGGTTTTGATTTGCATTTCTCTAATGATCAGTGATGTTGAGCTTTTTTCATGTTTGTTGGCTGCATAAATGTCTTCTTTTGAGAAGTGTCTGTTCATATCCTTCGCCTGCTTTGTGATGGATTTGTTTGTTTTTACCTGTAAATTTGTTTAAGTTCCTTGTAGATTTTGGATATTAGACCTTTGTCAGATGAGTGGTTTGCAAAAATTTTCTCCCATTCTGTACATTGCCTGTTCACTCTGATGATAGCTTCTTTTGCTGTGCAAAAGCTCTTTAGTTTAATTAGATCCCATTTGTCAATTTTGGCTTTTGTTGCAATTGCTTTTGATGTTTTCATCATGAAGTCTTTGTCCATGCCTATGTCCTGAGTGGTATTACCCAGGTTTTCTTCTAGGGTTTTTATGGTTTGGGATTTTACTTTACTTAAAGTCTTTTATGCATCTTAGTTCATTTTTGTATAAGGTATAAGGAAAGGGTCCTATTTCAGTTTTCTGCCTATGGCTAGATTGTTTTCCCAGTACCATTTATTAAATAGGGAATCCTTTGCCCATTGCTTGTTTTTGTCAGGTTTGTCGAAAATCAGATGGTTGCAGAAGTGTGGTGTTATTTCTGAGGTTTCTGTTCTGTTCTGTTGGTCTATATGTCTATTTTGGTACCAGCACCATGCTGTTTTCATTACTATATCCTTGTAGTATAGTTTGAAGTCAGGTAATGTGATGCCTCTTAGCTTTGTTCTTTTTGCTTAGGATCGTCTTGTCTATGTGGGCTCTTTTTGGTTTTTTTTCCATGTGAAATTTAGAATAGTTGTTTTCTAATGCTGTGAAGAATGTCAGTGCTAGTTTAATGGGAATAACATGGAATCTATAAATTACTTTGGGCAGAATGGCCATTTTCTTGATATTGATTCTGAAGATGGAATGTTTTTCCATTTGTTTGCGTCCTCTCTTATTTCTCCTTTCCATCCCTTGTTAGCTGTATTACTATGTATTTTATTCTCTTTTAGCAATTTTGACTGGGAGTTCATTCATGATTCGGGTCTCTGCCTGTCTGTTTTTGATTTATAGGAATGCTTGTGATTTTTGCACATTGATTTTGTATCCTGAGACTTTGTTGGAGTTGCTTATCAGCTTAAAGAGTTTTGGGGTTGAGATGATGGGATTTTCTAAATGTAGAAACATGTTGTCTGCAAACAGAGACAATTTGACTTTCTTTCTTCCTATTTGAATGCCCTTTATTTCTTTCTCTTGCCTGATATTCCTGGCCAGAACTTCCAATAGTATGTTGAATAGGAGTGGTGAGAGAAGGCATCCTTGTCTTGTGCCAATTTTCAAAGGGAATGCTTCCAGCATTGGTTAATACTGTAACCAATCTTATCAGAAACATTTTTAACTATTGGGAAACTGTTAATCTCATAGTTGCAGGTACAAACTTTCTATAATTCTGATTTTCTCTTTAAAGGTTATACATTGTCATTGGCAATGGATTACTATCAGTTGTTTTCCTTTTAATGACAGGCTTATTTCATTTTTGAGAAAATGTCTACCAGATACTCAAGTCTGAAGAACCATGGTTTGTCTGCCAGCATTTCTACGAATAAAAATGGTGTTCCATGAGAAAAGAGGCTTGTTCAGCTTGCAGCTCAAACCGTCATGCAAGGGCTTTTCCCAGAGGCAATTTTTGTACTTTGGTATGCAGTGAAAGTGCTTTATGTGCACTTTCCATTTTGTCATACAGACTATTAAAGAGAGAAGTACTGAATGGTTAAGATTTAATAAAATTGGTATTTTTTATTGACTCATTAAGGACATTTTTAACTGAAACTTGCCTTTAAAAAAATACAAACTGAGTTTAAACTGACCTTGCCTTGATTTGCGGTAAGGTGACAGCAGTTCTATGCACTATTAATTTTGTGCCATCAGTGCAAAGGTCAACACAGTCAAAAAGGCAAATAATATCCTAGTATAATTATCAAAATAGTTTTGACATTGCAGGGCTGCTTAAAACAGTCTCATATACTCCTGGTGTTTTTCAGATACTACTTTGAGAACCACTGGGGTAGAAATTAGAATTTTGGAAGTAAAAACCATAAATTTAAGTGGAAGTTTTGGGATGGGAGCCTAATCTGTAAAATAATCAAATTCTTCTCTTCATTTTTTATTTTTTGCATGTTTAGTGGATGGGTATGTGGGGAAAATGGACAAAAGTAAAGTTATGTCTACAGAAGAAGTAGCATATTAGAATATGAGATTAGTCTTGTTACTGAGAAAAAAGAAAGGCTTAGATAGGTGTCAGCAAACTAGTACCCTCCTGCTACCTGTTTTGATAAAAAGTTTGATTGGAAAACAGCACATAGACCACATGACCTGCAAAGACAAAAATGTTTACTCTATGGCCCTTGAAAATAAAAAGGTTGTTGGCTCTTGTCTTAGATAAATGTACTTACCTCTTAACTAAAATACAGAGAAAATCAACCATGAGTGAAATTCAAACATTTACCAAAAGGTTTTGAGTAGCATTGTTTGCATCCAGCCCTATCTTGGGGAATTTAAGTTTATAATATACACAAAGGGCCTGAGGGAACAGAGTCACCTTTGATGGGGAAAGCTGGAGTTTCCAGAGGATAAGTGGTGAAGCAAGGACTGGAGAACAAGAAGGAAAGATTGGAAGGGTTAGAGAAGAGACAGAGATAGGAGCAAAATATGTGATACAAACTTGTAAATGACTTCCTTTCTACCATAGGTAGACAGTGTTACAAGCTTTTTTTTTTCTTCACATACTATAGGCATTTTGAAAGCTACCTAATCCTTGAGTAAAGAACTTTATCATCTTAATATGATGGTCTGAGATGTCTAGGGAATACTTGGAAGGGAGGGTACTAAAGAAAGGCTAATAAAACTCCTCAGTCATCAGTTGTTTCTTGGGTGTATTGGGAAGCTCCACCCTAATTTCCCTTTCCTCGCAGAAAAGGGAGAGCTCTCCAGCACTTGGTTCAGGGATTTGTTTTTTAAAAAGGAAAACCTAAAGAATCTATTTTGGCATGGCTTCTATGAATTGGAGATATTATTTATCCTCACTACAATTGGAGTTCACTAATCAGTTTATTTAAGCTCATAGTATCTGTGTCAATAGAAGTAGGCAAAAACAAAGCTCTTTATTTTGTAGGCGTTACCTTGGCAACATTATTTGAGGGGATTATTTGAGTACTCACTTGCAGGAAGAGAGGCAAGGTTATGAGCAGGTATGTTTCTAGCTAAGCACTTCCCCACTCCCCCTTATTTCTAGCCCTGATAGAAAGAATCCTAAAAATGGAATGCACTTCATAAAACCTAAGCATATTGCACTGCCAAATTAGAGGAACTGAAACCATCCCTACAAACTTTATAAAGTGAATCAGGGAAGAAGGGAGGGGGAAAACAAAAATAAATTAAGCTTGCAGTACATTCAGCATTAATCATTAGGTCAACTTGTTCTCTGACCCACATCCTCATAGTTGTTTGCCTATTGCCTCAGAATCACGTAGACTCTGTGAGAAGATTATAATTCCTCTTCACTGCTCTATAGATAACAACTCAAACATTTTAAAATGTTGAGTTTTCCCTTTGAGATATTCTTTCATGTTCTGCATAACAGTGAAACTACTGACATCCACTGGTCTGAAGGGCCACAGGGGAAGCTGATGCGACAAAGCATGTAGTTTCCATGACCCCATGCTTTCATCCTCCTAACCCCAACCAATCAATGACCTCAATTTTCCATCCCCTTAAAAATCCACAATCCCCTTAAAAATACCAGCCCAGAACTCCTTGGGGAGATTTATTTGATGGTTTCCTCCCATCTCTTTGCTCAGAACCCTGCCATCATTAAACTCCTCTTCTGCTGTAAACCTTGCAGTCTTGGTGTGTTGGTATGTTACTGCAAAGCAGGCAAACAAACCAGTTGGTCCTATGACAGAAGCATGGGCAGCCCTTTCAGAATTCAAATAGTAAGGAAATGAGGCATGGTATCTCCTTGATGGCGTGCCCATTTAAAAGACAGTGTTGTGACCTTTCCAGGAGCACTTTGCTGCCTTGCATTCTCAGGTAGAGCATGCCATCGATTCCCCTCTCCCAGTGGAGAAAATAGGTGGGTAGGACTGGGGACATGAGCCTTATCTGGTGAGGGATAACTCATATTCTGTTCACCACAAAGCAAGATGACACCTTTTAATTAAAAATATTAAAGTTGAAAAGCAGTTATGGATTGATTTGCAAGTGCCAATCTATACTATAATCATTGCTTAATCTTGTTTTCATTAAACAATTGTTTCCATAAAAGGGAAAAGGAGAGTTGAAGCAGAGAACTTAACAGAGAATGATATTCCACTACAAACCATTCCAGGAATTGGTTTTATTTTCTATTTTATTTTTTAAAGTTTTATGTTAATTATTATGGGTACATGATAATTGTATATATTTATGGTGTACATGTCATGTTGTCATACAAGCATACAGTGTGTAATGATCAAATCAGGGTAATTGTGGTATCTATCACCTCAAGTATTTATCATTTCTTTGTATTAAGAACACTCCAATTCTACACTTTTAGTTATTTGAAAGCATACAATAAATTATTGTTAACTACAGTCATCCTGTTGTGTTACTAAGTACTCAGTCTTAGTAACTAACCCCTTTTTATGCTCTCCTCCCCGCTACCCTTCCCAGCTTCTGGCAATCATCACTGCACTCTCTACTTCTATGAATTCATTTTTAAGACTCCCACATTATAAGTGAGAACATGCAATATTTGTTTTTCTGTATCCAGATTATTTCACTTAACACGATATCTTCTGGAACTGGTTTTATTTTTGCCTCTACTTTCTGTTTACTTGAGCAATACATCTTCCTTTTCATTTTCTATAAGATGTAGGTCCCAATGCTTTCCCTCTTTCCTTGAATAAAATGATTGTCCTTAGTTATATGTTATTCCTATGGCTTTATTCAGGAGGGAGTTCCATTTTATTCTAACTGTAAGGACAAAGTTGAGAGCCCCAGTATAGTAAAGTGACCTTGTTCTTTGCGGAAAAGCAACATGCAGCTATGTTAAAACTGAGCTTAAATTCTCTAACATGAGAATAATCACAACTTGTCCTTTTTTGTGACACTTGATGGTGTCACAAAATACATAAGTATCTTTCATTTCTTGTTATTTGTCCTCAGATTTGCTGAAGGAGTGAGACTTCATGAAAATATTAAAAATATAATATGTAGAATATCTTGACAATGTTCCTCACAGCTCTGTAAAATCTGGCAACCTGTTCCCATTCTGGGCCACCTCCCCACGATCCTTGTGCATTGCTGCTCCAATCACACTGGACTCTTTGCTTGATGTTAAACTTCCCAGGCATATTCCTACCTGTGGAACTATGCACTTGTTTCTACTTCGTCAGTTATGTTCTTCCCTTAAGTATCCATTTGCTCTCTCTCCTTGCTTTGGTGAAGACTCCTATCACTTCTGGTGACAGGCGTACTCTAGGCTGGCCTCAAATGAATCACAGCCTTGTAGAAACTCCTCCTTTTGAGTGTGGGCACATCTGTGACTTGCAATGAATTGAAAAAATATGGCAAAAGAGATGGGATAGTACTTCCATGATAACGTTACCTTATATGGCAAAGGTGAAAAGAATTTTTCAGGTATAATTAAGAGCCCAAATCAGTTTAAGTTAATAAAAATGGAGGTTATACTAGTAGGTCTAATCTAATCAGGTGAGTCCTTTAAAAGAGTGCCTAGATTTTCCCGGAGCTCAGAGACTCTAAACTACAGGGAATCTTTTCTTGTGGCTGTGTAGAAGCATCCTGCCCTGAGTTCCACAGTTGGGAGGAAATGCATTCTGCTAACAACTACACGAGCTTGGAAGAGGAACCTGAGCCTCAGATGAACCCAGCTCTGGCTGAGTACTTGATTGCAGCTTTGTAAGATCCTGAGCACAGCACACATTGAAACTGAGGCTGGACAGTGGGTGTTGTTTTAAGCCACTAAGTTTGTGACAATTTGTTACCTAGCAGTAGAAGACTAATACACCTCCCTTTTGTAAGATGTACCCCATCTACCCTCTCTGTCCCTTTTTGCCACTTCGTTTTTCTTCATAACCCATATACCTTTTATATTTTAAATACTATAATGTGTGTGTGTGTGTTTATTGTCTTTCCCCACTGTGGTATAAGCTTCATGAGTGCAACTATTTTGGTCTCATTTGTTTACTGCTCTGTCCGCACTGCTTTGAAGAGAACCTGGAACATAATAAATACTTAATATGTATTTGTTCAACAAATGAATAATAATGTTCTTCTGACTTCTTTGTTTTCTCTGTCACTCAACTGACTTCTGTATTTCCAAGTTTCCCACAAAAGAATTTTTTTTTTATTTCTTCAATTTTTATCTTAAGAGGAACTTACCTCTCAGCAAAAGAGAAAATTATGTCAGTCAATACCTTAACAATGGAGGTTTACAAGCAATCTCGCTTCCCAAAGGACAGAAAATAAGAAACAGATTAATTACAACCCATGGCACAGAATGCTTATTAGAAAAAAATCACAGTAAATACATTCTACAGTTTTAATATTTTTTATGCTTTTTCCAAAATGAACAGAAGATATAAAATTTCTTTGCACATACAATCCCCAACACACTATGATCATTGATCTAGAAATATCTAGAGTTTCAGATTGGAAAACAAATTTTGAGGTCTATAGAATGGGTTGGAACTCCCTTAGCTACTTTTGTTTGTTTCTAATAAACATTCATGTTCCTAGCCGGACTCAGTTCAGTTTGGTAGAGTATTCTCACCTGGTTCCTCTGCCTGGGACACTGCTGGCACAGAGAGTCAAGGCTGTTAATACAAACTGTTAGATTTAAATCACTGAATTTTATTGGCAATCTCTGAACTTCCAGGAGGAAACAGGCAAACTCATGAGAAGCCCTCCTGTGTCCTTCTCAGAGCTGTGCCTCAGAGAGATTTGCTAAATATCTATCGTGTCTCAAAATTATCTTGACTCCTTGAATGTGGAAAAGGGTATGTGCAAATTAGAGGACCCTGTGCAGGCCTTTCAGAAATCAAGTTTTCAGGACTAAGAAGCTTTTGTTTTTCCCTGAAAGCATACTTTTGAAAAAGAATTTTTTAACCATGCTTTGAGCATGTGGCTTCCATATGTTCAGAAGTACCTACATGACATTGGGAAAGAGTGTGAGTAATTTATGATACAAAAGCATTTCACAGATGTGAAGATTCATCTCTAATTTTCCTTTAAATTGATTGATTCCTCTGCAGGCCTTTAATCCACTTTTGCCTTTTTCTGTTTGCAATTACTCTCAGATTTCACTGAGGGTAGAACAATTACATATTCCTGGACCTGTGCTTGTGGCTAGGAGTAGGAACCCTACAAGACAGTAGGGCTTTTGACACAATCCCTGAATACATGTCTACCCAAGTAAGCAAAGACTGACCCTAATTTGGGGTGAGAATTAATCTTACTAATCTTTAAAAATTTTCATTCCATCTTGTGCCCAATATTAAGTGAAGTTTGGGGAAAAAATGATGTTTCTCCAATTTAGAATTTTTTAAATATATTTTTTAAAAACACCATGCCTTCAAATCATTCCAACTATAATTATGGCAATATATTCATTTGTGAGAGGAATGATTCTTCTGCATATTTTAGATAAGAAAATTATGCCTAAGTGATTTATTTTATTTAGCAAGACAAAGACAGTTACAAAATTATAATTAAAAACTCTTGTGTGGAGAGGCCAGTCTTAGATTTCCTCAAAGAAATGTGTAAAAGAAACTGATTACTTCTTTTGTATAGCTAAAAATATATTTGTTGATAAATCAAATATTGTTTTTAAATGTTAATATCCATTTTGTTCCTTATTGATTTGGTTTTCTTTTTGTATATCAAGCCCTTTGAATAATAAAGCAGTATTAATAAATTACATTTTTTGTTAGGGACCATAATGCAATATTTAGATTTATAAAATGTGGAAACAAAAAATATGAACAACAGAAGAAAAACTTTTTTAAAGCTCCATAATTATTTTTATTATAATGTGTATGGAGAGACTATTGTCTGCTCAGCTTTATCATGATTACAAATATAGTTTTCCTCTAATCTTTGCTGTTTAAGAAAACAGTTAATCACCTTACCAGACCCTCTGAAGAACTGAATTCTGAATTTCTCTTCCTTAGACACAGTCTGAAAATTTTATGAATTTATTTTAAAAAATAAAATTATCAGAAATTTAAAAATTTGCTTTTGCATCTAATTTGATAAATCATTAGATATATCTTATAGAAGAAAGGTAAAAGTTAAGTATTATTTAATGTTTCTACCAATAT
Source organism: Macaca thibetana thibetana (assembly GCF_024542745.1). Taxonomy (NCBI): domain Eukaryota; kingdom Metazoa; phylum Chordata; class Mammalia; order Primates; family Cercopithecidae; genus Macaca; species Macaca thibetana. The sequence continues at coordinate 143,106,276 of NC_065583.1, forward strand.
GGGTTATAACTCAGTGGGTTATAAAATCAATTTAGTGAATGAATAATATTTAAAAAACACTAGCTTGGACTAGACTAGAACAATACTGAAACTATCAGACTGCATTGCATACCCTAAGAGAGTAAGGTTGACATGGGTTTGTGAAACTTTTGTTTCAGTTTTGTGTATAACATGTGTTTCTTATATTGCAAGCCACTATACTATCATATTAATTTTAAATATTGATGTTAGTAGTATAATTGATGCAGTCAATGAACAAGTTCTAATAAAATGATTTTAGCACACTACATAATCATAGTGAAGGGTACAGGTTTTTAGTTAGACTGACAGTATTCACATACACCCTTGTCACTTACTGGCAGTGTAGCCATGCTCAAGGCACTGAGTCATCTAACAAGTCGGATGGGTAAAAATTGCATCTATACCAGAGAATTGTTATATTTATATGAGAAATATACATAAAAGGCCCAGTATATGTCTCACACAAAGAAAGCTCATAGAAACCAGTTACTATAACTATCATACTTTTAGTTTTTGTTTTTGTTTTTTTTTTTGAGATGGAGTCTCGCTCTGTCGCCCAGGCTGTAGTGCAGTGGTGCGATCTCTGCTCACTGCAAGCTCCGCCTCCCGGGTTCACGCCATTCTCTTGCCTCAGCCTCCTGAGTAGCTGGGACTACATGCACCCACCAACACGCCCAGTTAATTTTTTTTATTTTTAGTAGAGACGGGGTTTCACAGAGTTAGCCAGGATGGTCTCGATTTCCTGACCTTGTGATTCCCGCGCCTCGTACTCCCAAAGTGCTGGGATTACGGACGTGAGCCACCGCACCCGGCCACTTTTAGTTTTAAGTTACTATCTCCTAATCGGAAGAACAAGATATTCTCTTTGTTTCAAGCAACGAATGACCTAAGTAACAAAAACTTATGAAAAAGGGAAAAACAAGCCAAAGAGAAAGAGAGAATTGGGAGACCAGGACGGTAATGACAAATGTTTGCAGTTATTTTCAGATCACTATTCAAAAATATAGTCCAATTGTTTATGAAAAACTAAATTTTAGGCAACCAACAACTTTACTGTTGTCCAATGTCAATAGGAAATTTTATATATGAAATGTGGAATTAATTTCTTATACTTTTAGCAATTTTCGCACATGAATTAAGGGTTAGTTTCTCCCAGATATCATAAGTGGCATATCTGAACAACACCATGAGGAAGAGTAAGGTGGTCAATTCTTAAAGAAGGTATAGCAATCCTTTATGTGTATTACCTAACATAGCATAAAAATATGTGAGACAAAAACTGAACTGCATGGGAAAATATCCACTATCGTATTTGCACTTCAACACTCCCTCTATCAGAAATGGATAGCTCCAGCTAGCAGAAAACCGAACAGGACGAGTTGATGGGTGCAGCACGCCAACGTGGCACAAGTATCCATATGTAACAAACCTGCACATTATGCACATGTACCCTAGAACTTAAAGTATAATAATAATAATAATAAAAGATAAGATAGATTAAAATAAAATGATAAAGATAAAAAACAAAAAACAAACAAACAAAAAACCTGACAGGACTTAGTTGAATTAAAAAATACAAATCAACCAACTGAATATAATTAACATCTAAGACTGCTTCATCCAACAATAGCAGAATACACATTCTTCTGAAGCTCACATGACATATTCACCAAGATAGACCACATTATGGGCCATAAAGCACACATTTACATATTCAAAAGAGCAGAAATCTTACAATGTCTGGTCTCAAGCCACAATAGAATTAAACTAAAATTCAGTAACAGAAAGATAGCTAGAAAATCCTCAAACATCTGGAGATTAGACAACACGCTTCTACATAGCACATCAATCAAAGAAGAAATCTTAGAAATTTTAAAATATTTTGAGCTAAATAAAGATGAAAACACAATATATCAAAGTTTTTAGGATGCAGTGCAAGCAATGCTCAGAGGAATATTTAGACACAATGCATATATTAGAAAAGAAAACTCTAAATCAGTCATCTAAGCTTCCACCTTCGTAAACTTAAACAACAGCAAATTAATTCAAAGAAAGCAGAAGAAAAAATAGTGAGAATTAGAGCAGCAATCCGTGAAATGGAAAATGGGAAAATAATAGAGAAAAATTAACAAAGTCAAAACCAAGGCTAATAAAAATAAAGGAAATAAAGAAAGAAATGAACGTCCTTACAACAGAGGACATTAGGTAGATAATAAAAAATAACATAGACAACTCTGTGTTCACACATTTGATAACCTAGATAAAATAGAATGGACCAGTTTCTTGAAGAGAACAATATGCCAAAACTCATGTGAGAAAAATAATCGGGATACACTTACATCTTTCAAAGAAATTGAATCAATTATTAATAACCTTCTAAAATAAAAAGCATCAGCCACAGCTGGGTTCACAAGTGAATTTTACCAAATGTTTAAGGAAGAAATCACATCAAATCTCTGTAATCTCTTTCAGAGACAGAAGTAGAAGGACTATTTTCCAGCTCATTCTATGAGATCACAGCTGCCCAAATACGAAAACCTCATAAAGACATTACAACAAAAGAAAACTACAGACCAGTATCCTTATGAACATAGACATGAACATCTTCAACAAAATATTAGCAAATAGAATTCAACCATATATAAAAAATATGCACCAAAACTAAATGGGATTTATCCCAGGTATCCAAAGCTGTTTCAACATTTGAAAACCAACTAATATAATCCATCATATCAACAAACTAAAGAAGAAAAATGACATGATTAAGCAATAGATGTAGAAAAAGCCTTTGAGAAAATCAAATATTCATGCATTATAAAACTCTCAGTAAATTAGAAATAGAGGGAAGCTTCCTTAACTTTATAAAGAATGTCTACCAAATAATCCCACAGCTAACACCATACTTAATAATAAGAAACTTGGGTTTTCCACTAAGATCAAGAACAAGGCAAGGATACTCCCTCTCCCTACTGCTTTTCAATATTATATTAGAAGTCCTAGCTGCTGTGAAAGACAAGAAAATGTATATAGATTGAGATGGAAGAAATAAAACTGTGTGCAGATGGCATAATTGTCTATTTAGACAATTGGAAAGAATCAACAAAAAAAATGTTGAAATTGGTAAGTGATTATAACAAGGTTGCAAGATGCAAGGCTACCATAGAAGGTCAGCTGCTTTTCTGTGTTCCAGCAACGAACAGGTGGAATTTGAAATTAAACGCAATACAATTTCATTAGCATATTCCAAAAATAAAATACTTAGGTATAATTCTAATAAATATGTGTAAGATCTATGTGAGGAAAACTATAAAACGCTAATAAAAGAAAGAACTAAGTAAATAGATACTCCATGTTCATGAATAATGAGACTCAATATTGTCAAAATGTCAGTTCTTGCCAACTTGATCTAAAAATTTAATGCAATACTAGTTAAAATCCCCCAAATTATTTAGTGAATATCAATAAACTGATTATAAAGGTTATATGGAGAGGCATACATTCCAGAATAGCTAACATATTATTAAAGGAGAAGAGCAAGATAGACAGACACTACCTGATACCCAGATTCACTCTAAAGCCACTGTAATTAAGACAGTGTGGTATTGGTGAAAGAGTAGACAAATGCATAAATGTAACAGAATAGAGTCCAGAAATATAGTCAAATGATCTTTGACAAAAAAAAAACACACACACAATACAATGGAGAAAAGAATAGACTTTTTAACAAATGGTGCTGGAACAACTGGATATCAACATGCAAAAAAAAAAAAAAAAAAAAAAAATGAAACTAGACAATGACCTCACACTCTTCACAAAAATTCACCCCAAATGGATCAAAAACCTAAATGTAAATCAAACAACTATAAAACTCCTAGACTATAACACAAGAAAAAAATCTAGATGAACTTGGGTTTGGTGATGACTTCTTAGACCCAATACCAGAGGCATAATCAATGACAAAAATAATAAATTGAACATCATTAAAATTTAAAATTTCTGCTTTATAAAAACACTGTCAAGACAATAAAATGGCAAGACACAGACTGGAAGAAAATATTCACAAAAGATATATTTGGTAAAGAAAAACAAACAAAAAACCTCTCAGTATTATACTTATTAGTAAAAGTGCCAATAAATACTGGAGTAATCAGTTCTTTAGATTTTATGAAAGAGCAGGAATGTTTTGGCCACTCAGAAATATCTTCAGCAAAACACACCTGAATTCAACATGGATCTAGAACATTTGAATGGATCTTGACATTTGAACTTGTGAGTTCCTAGTCCAGGCTGAGGATATGAGACAGCAGTATAGAAATTCTCATTCACATACTAGAAGAGAAAAATAAACAGGATTGTGGTTTTAATATTTTAATAGCTACCTTAGATCTAGCATGCTGTACAATGATGTTCTTGTCTGAAAAAAATTGGTCAATTCTGTACCCTAACTCACAGAATCTATGCCTGTTAAATTCTGATTGAGTTGAAAAAATCCAGCATTTAAAAGCCATGCATTCTAGAATGTCAAGTTCAAATGATGTCATTTTCTGTAAGTCTTAGAACCTGTTTGGCTGACAACACTGTATGTTGTAATACACACACACCCTCATTTTAAAGCTACTTTACATATTCATTCAACAATATAGTTAAGTGTGGGCAAATTGGGTATATAGTTTTGCTGATCTCAGTTAAATTCAGAGAATATTTCCTGAATTTTCTGCACACATAATAATGAGAACAAAGGTCCAGAGATATTAATTCAAGGAAAAGAGATTCAAATAGGGCTTTCACTTCTGTGTTACGCCACTTTTCAACGGTTCACTGAGTATAAGCCAAGATGCAGCAAAAGACCACTGGGCACTTGACAAGGGAAGAGAAGAAAGGGAGGAGAAGTAACTAAATGAGAGAAGGAGTTAATACATGGAGGAAAAGAAAATACTGCAGTGTGGAGGGCACTAAGATAGATTTTTTCATATGCTAAAGATTCATTCATAATTGTATACACAAGTTTACGTGTCCTGGGAGTTTAGAAATGGGTTTGTTTATTGGCACACATTCATTCAATAAATAAATTATTGAGTAACTACTATGTGCCAGGCAGTGTACTGGGTCCTGGAGATATACCATGGACGAAAGAGAAAAAGATGGTGCCCTTAAGAAACTTATATCCTGGGGAGTGGGGATGGGAGATGCAATACAAAATAAATAGGGAAATCAAAGAGTAGGTTACATAATTGCTGTGGGCAAAAAAGGTAGAGCAGGAACAGTAAGGAGGATTAGGGTGTCTAGGTGCCTAGGGTTAGAGAGAGAAGCCGGTTACAGTATAAATAAAGCAGTCAGGGCAGGATTCATTGAAAAGGTAATATTTGAGCAAAGATTGTAGGAGATGAAGTTAGCCAATCAGCTTTCTGGGGGAGTGTTGCAGCAGAAGGAAGAGACAGTGCAAAGGCTCTGTGGGAGAAGGGTAGGAGTTTAGTTTGGACATGGTGCGTTGGCAAACTATTGGACATCCAAGTGGAGATGGCAAGTCAGAAGTTGGATGTATGAGTCTGGAGTTTGGGAGCAAGGTCCGGACTAGAGGTAAGTATTTGGGAGCATTAACAGAGAGATGGAGGATCAAAGCTCAAGCCTGGACGAAATCACTGAGACAGGGAGGATACCGAAAGAAGAGGACCAAGTCTGTTCTGAGATGCTCAAAAATTGAAAGGTTGGGCAGAATTTGAAAACAAAGTGAAGGAGATTGAGGGGAGGTTTACTGAAGGACGGAAGAAGAGCACAATTACTCCCTCCATTTTCAAAACTGGTTAATGTTGGTAAGTCTCAAAGAGTGTTTGCTCTACCTAATAAAAGTCATCTCCTCACCTGTAGGAGGAAATAGAAATTATGCAACACTGGCAAAAAATAATAATAATAACCTTGGTCTCAAAACATGTACCAAAGGTGAGGGGGTGCCAAGATGGCTAACTAGAAGCAGCTAGTGCATGCTGCTCTTATGGAGAGAATGAGTGGGGCATAAACTCTATCTCATTCACTGGATCACCCAGGTAGACACATTGGGATTAACTGAGGAAGAAAATGACCTATGGAGAACGGAGAACAGCTAGACAGGACAGCCACCCACATGGGATTGACACAGAGCCAGGGCAGGATCCCCACCACAGAAAACAGTGAGTGAGTGAGAGCCTCTGTGGACTCACATTTCTGCCACAGACCTTAGCAACCCTGGGCTCAGGAGATCCCCACTGACATCCCCCAACCCAGGGCCTCCAGACTGACAAGAGAACTGCGTGGGGTCTGGGCAGACCCATAGCTCAGATACATGCAGAGACCCAGGGACCTTGGATCTCTGGCAACAGTGGCTGTAGCTCCAGCAACTGGGGAGGCCAGGCAGCCTACAGAATAGGAGAAAATATTTCAAACTATACATCCAACAAAGGTCTAATATTCAGAACCTATAAAGAACTCAAACAGATCCACAGGCAGAAAACAAATAACCCAACCAAAAATGAGCAAAGGACATAAACAGACACTCTCAAAAGAAGACATACACACAGCAAAAAAATGTGAAAAAATGCTCAATATCACTAATCATTAGGGAAATGCAAATCAAAATGATAAGACACCAGTCAGAATGACGATTATTAAAAAAGTCAAAACATAATAGATGCTAGAGAGGTGGCAGAGAAAAGAGAATGCTCATACACTGCTGGTGGGAAAGTAAATTAGTTCAGCCAGTGTAGAAAACAGTTTAGGGATTTCTCAAAGAACGTAAAATAGAGCTACCATTTGACCCAGCAAGTCTATTACTGGTTATATACCAAAATGAATATAAATTTTTCTACCTTAACACACATGCATGTGTATGTTCATTGCAGCACTATTCACAATAGCAAAGACATGGAATCCACCTAAATATTCATCAATGGTGGACGGGAGAAAGAAAATGTGGTGACCGAGCATAGTGACTCATGCCTGTAATCCTAGCATCTTGGGAGGCCAAGGCAAGACATATTGCTTAAACCCAAGATTTTGAGATCAGCCTGGGCAACATGGTGAAACCCTGTCTCGAGAAAAAAAAAATTAGCCGGGCAAGATGGCATGTACCTATAGAGGCTGAGGCAGGAGGGTGGCTTGAGCCCAAGAGGTTAAGGTTGACATGAACTGTGATTGTGCTTCTGTACTCCAGCCTGTGTGCCAGAGTAAGACCTGTCTCAAGGAAGAAAAAAAAAAGTGGGGGGGGGGACATGTGGTACATACACATCATGGAATACTAGGTAGCTATTAAAAAATGACATCATGGCCTTTGCAGCAATACGGATGGAACTGGAGGTCATAATCCCAAGCGAATTAATGCAGGAACAGAAAACCAAATATCACATGTTCTCATTTATACATGAGAGCTAATCATTGGGTATGTATGGACACAAAAAGGGAACAATAGACACAGGGGCCTTGGTTGAGTGTGGAGAGTTGGAGGAGGATGAGGATTAGCAACCTCCCTATTGAGTATTATTCTGATTACTTGGGTGACAAAATTATTTGTACACTAAACTCCCATGACACGCAATTTACCCAATTAACAAACCTGTATATGTACCCCTTGATCCTAAAAGAAAAGTTGGAAAGTGGAAAAAAATGTACCAAAGGGAAGACATGTTTTAAGCATATGTAGAAAGTAAAGAAAAAAATCTTTTAGTTTAATGCTAGGAAAACTGTAATGAAAGCTTTTTATCTGAAAAGCCCATTAAAATTTTTCCTTAGGCAGTAATCCAATTCCTAACACTTTTAGTAACAGCAGTACTTTGGCAGCAGATCTTCCCCACCTCCTCAACTCAAATTTACACACTAATCTCCTCTAGAAACACCCTGACAGACACACCCAAAATAATGCTGTATCAGCTTTCTAGGTATTCCTTAATCAGCCTACAAGCCCACCCCTTCTCAGCTTGGCACTCATATGTACCTCCTCAAATCATACTTAATTTCCAAATAAAGACAATAGCAAGGAAATAGTCCCACCTAACATGATGCAACTAATATGAACCATCCTGCCTAGAACCGAAAACACGTTAATCCCTTACCCAGAATCTGGTTTTCAGGATTTCAATATTTGGGATTTTAATGTTTTGGAATTTTGATTTTTGGAATTTTAGACTTTAGAAATTTTAGATTTTAGTGATTTTAGACTTTAGGGATTTTGATCTTTAGAGATGTTGATCTTTCTGTAGTTCAACATTCAGGATTGTGGCATTCAAGACTGTCTTTAGGAATGATGATCAGCACTGGACTCTGGCACCTAATTTTTCTTAAATTCTCTGACTCTGGGATGATAAAAGGCATCTGTCATCCAAAGACTGTGTTAGATTCACTAGAAATGAAGGTTAACAACTTTTCTTATGCCTGATAGAAATGTGCATGTAAAATCAGTAGTAACTTGATTTCATCTAATGGTAAAAAGTGGCTAATAATTCATAAATACATGTACTTTAAATAAAAAAGATAGAGATGTGCATAAGTACAAATCCAGTTATTTTATTACTCTAAGTATAAAAAACTTGGATTAATTAAAGATATGACTAGAATAAACTAGAAAATGAAAATTACCTTGATTTACCATTATCCAAAAAAAATCTTTTTCTTGATTTGTTACCCAAACTTTAAGAAGTCCACAGATTTCTTCAATAAACAGCTTTTTATGGTTATAAAACTAAAGGAGGTGAGTGCAATTCCTTACATAGTTTTAGATATTTATAGCAAATATTTCAACATACTGAAGGCCTATCCTTTGATCCCAGTTAATTAGTCAAAATAAGCATATTTATTCTTTGCTGTGAAGAACTCATGACCTAACGTTCCTAGCTGGTTGAGTGTAATTTGAAAGCAAGCTTAACATAGATCAGGAAAGCTGACCTCATAAAACACAGTAATGTCTTGTGAAATTTAACTTAGGTTTAACAGTTACTCTACGTATAAATGTTAAAGGAACTCATAGAACTTTGCAATAAGCAATTTCTAGAGGAGAATGTAAAAAAACTATAAAAAGATGTTCTTTATTTGATATTACTACTAAAAAAAAAATACTTGACCTGGAGATCAATACAGTCAAACAGTCATGAATGACTAAAAACTTTCTGAGAAGTTCCCAGTGACTCTCCTTGGTTGATTTGAATAGTTCTTCATGTGTATTAACATTGAGAAGCTAATATTTATAGCCAAAAGCACTGGGAATGTTTTTTTCAAAGTGTTTTTTGGCTTGCACTGTACATGGCTTTGCCTAGGATGATATTTCCCTTGCTATTTGTCAAAATACAAAGATAACTCTCTCATAGATAATTGTCCCATGTTTATTTACATTATATGTTTCCATATTTGATCACTATTGATGTGTTTGCTTGCTCTGAGTTGATTTTCATTCAGACTTTTAATGCTAAATAAAATACCAAAAAAAAAAAATTAAGTAAAATAAGGGATGGTTTAAATTTGGGGCCTTAAATAAACCAATTTAGGACAAAAATTTTGCTGTCTTTTTATCATCATAAGTGAATAATAGGGAGTAGTGGCAGTGGCATACTATGAATACAACATCAATGGATTTCTGGTATATATAGCACAGATGGCACCAGATTAATGGAGTCATCAAAGATGCCATTATCTTCTAAGAAGGTAATGAAGTATTGCAGCCTTTGTAGGAAACAAGGTAGTCCTGGCCTTTAATACCTTCTAATTTGGAGGAGTTCAAGTTATTAGTGAAGATGAGTATGGCAAGATAAGAACCATTTTTATTGGAGTTCCTAACAATAAGCATTACTTGAAGGCATAGTCAGTTATATGAAAGGTACCTCAGAATAAAAACTCATAATCGATATCATGATAGGAAAGCACTGATGTTAAACACTGAAATCATTCAAAGACAGTATGAACAACCGTTGTGTGTTTAAAAAAACCATAATTTTTGAAAGTGATGATACATTTAAAATGATCTCAGATTATAATTTAAACATAATTGAACCTAACAGATCACAATTAAAAAGCAAAACAACATCAAAAAAAGTGTTGGTGTTGAGGAAGGCACAAACATACTAATTATCTCATGGCTGAAAAAGCAAACACTTGTTGTTTTATTCTTGACATTGATAATTAGAGGCTAATGGCTTGATTTTAAGACTTACAAGTAAAACAACACAAGTACCTTCCAAACTTCTAGAAGTAAAAGATATCAATGAATATATGCACCATATAGCAGAAGACTAAAAACAAAAGAAACAGCAAGGAGGCAAAGCATAAAATGATATCTCTTATGAAATTAAATGTAAGTGGGACCCCTCAATGAGGTAGGATGGGAAAGACGCAGTCATCAGAGAATTCCGCTTCAGACTTGCCCCAAATCTCAGGTACTATGCTCGGTGAAATGTCACAATTTCCTTTAGGTTCCCTGTGGCTGCTTACCTACTTACGCAGGTAATGTGAAGGATGCTCTGAAAAATACTTTTATTCTCATCATTTGGTTTCTAAAGCCCCAAATCCCACCAATAGAATACACTCCCTCTTTCTTTTAGGTGAAAAATTCTGTGTCACTAGACATTTTCCAGTTTCTTCTTGAATCAATCACCCAACCTCTTCTTTAGCATTCAAGTATATTTTAGTGCGTTTATCCAGTTATCAGCTACTGATGTCTTAGCGGAGGCAGATTTTCAGATCGTTTCTCAAGAATAAGGCAGAATAAGTTAGCACTGTGGTGTGGCCCAGGTAAGGATTGACAGCCAGTGTATCTGGAGTGGTGATTTCCTTGCTGAAATATTTACTAGTATGAAAGAAAATATGAAAAATACATTGAATTTCTAGAACAGCTAAATATATGCACTTGTTTCTGATATAATAGATTCTTGATGGTTTTTAGTGTTAAAGACTTCTTTGATTTAGAAAATCAGTCATTATTAGTTAGCAATTTTTAAAATGCTCATACTTGGCAAAATAGGTTATGACTAATCTTGTGCTTGTTTGCTTCTTTTTTTCCCTGTAATATATGACTGTTAATTGAGGTCAGACTCTCATTCATTCATTTACTTATGTATCAAATATCTATTGAGATCCTATTCTTTGCACTGGTTTGGGTCTTGGGGATATGATAGGAAACAACAAAATATTTGCTCTCATGGATCTTAAACACTGGTGACAGTAGAATCAAGCTATAAGGAAATAAGTATACATCAGGTGAACATAATGCGAACAAAGCACAGTAAAAAAGACAGTGAACAGTGTGGTGCTATATTTGATTAGGTGATAACTGAGTGGAAGTCTTTATGAAGTGAGGGATTATTTCCTGACAGGGTAGAAGGTGTCTGCTTGGTAAGGAACAGTGAAGAGACCTATCACACTGCAACAGAGTGAGCTAGGAGAAGGTCGATAAATGGAGAGACAAGGAATAGGTTAGCACAATGTCTTGCAAATAATATTGCCTCAAATTTTTGTTTTTCTCCCATACTCCATATCTATATTTGTTCACCAAAGAGGACACAGGTTGACAGAAAATCCAAAGTATAGAAATTTTGAACAGTCAAAGAAGAAAGTAGTACAGTGACTGCTAATTAGGTTATATGACAGACATTTTCCATAATTTGAAAGAGTTAAATCTATAGTGCCAGGTTTTGGCAAAAATATATTTAAAACACATGACAAAATAAAAATGTATGATCAAAAATTATACTAGCTAAGGTGTATTGAAATTAGCATTTAAAAATTATTTCCCAACTCTTTTTGAGTGTGTCAATTCAAATAATTTGCTTCTATGTAAAAAAGTAAAAGTACAATTAAGAGTCATTTTATAGTCTTGATAAGCCCATCTGAGCATACTTTACAGAACTGGAAAACCTATATTGCTGTCATGGTGTGTAACTATTTCATTTGCAACCCAAGTGGTTTCTAATTCTTGTTTTTAAATGATATTGTTAAAAATAATTTTTGTTGATAGATCAGTGTGATAGTTAACTAATACAATCAATATGTGACTTTCACCATGTAACTTGAAAGCAGTTCAAATAATTGAGTGATACTGCTACACAAAATTCCTTTCATTTCCATCTATATAATTTCTCAGCACTTATGTCTATAAAAGTGAATAATGGAAATGAAATGTCTGTTCAACTCTAGCTCATTCTAGAAATGGCTAATATTTAACTATAGTGAGCCAATTGTAGAAAACAGCCACATCTGATGACTTATGTTTTTAAATAAAATTTTACTTTTCTATGTTTAAAATTATCAGTATTTATAATTTTGTTATATAATTATTTTTTACTAATTAAAATGGTAATTGAATCTAGAAGAAATATTTTAATACAGCTTTATAGTCTAAAATTAAAAAAGATATGTGTGTGTGTGTGTGTGTGTGTGTAGATTTTAGTGCCAAAGAAGATAGATTGATTAACAAAATAATTTCAAATATGAAAGTAGATTGGATTTGGGTAAAATTCTACTGTCAAAGTTAGTAGAAATACAAGGTGTAAGCAGAAAAGGGAGCATTGTAAAATTTTTGACTCATAAAAGAGCTAATTCAAGTATTTATTAAAACAGACAATGATATTTATATCTTTTTTGGATATATTTAAAAGAAAGATTTAACAGTTTTATTTACATGTCAATGTTTAAATATACCAGAAATTATACTGTTTGCAATTGTTTAAGCTTATGATAAAACGTCTTAGTTGGTAAGTTAAAAATGTGCAGAGGTACACAGTTTGCCAAAATTCTTTATGCTAGTATAGGAGTACGAAAAATACTGGAGACCATTCTCCTATGATATTTCTTAGTAGAGCCTTTATATGTAAACATATGCTAAACTCCCTTAACTTCACTGCAGTAATAAAACTGAAATAAAATTAAATCTTAAGAAAACCCCACTGGTTATGGTATACCTGAAAAAGATTTCCACTTGTTATTATTGACCATGAAACCAAGCAAGAGCAGTCTGGTATTCCGTAAGTTGAAACAAAATGTTCTGAGGCTAAGATTGAATGATATCAATTTTCTCATTCTTTGATAAATAATATGATAATCAACAGAGTTAAAAGTTAAAAGTAGCAAATGAGTAAATATAGAAAAACTTGAAAACGATTCAACATATTAGACTTGATAATTCATTTTTCTTTTCAAAGGGTGTGCGTACTAATGATTATGACTATCTATTACATATATATAATATAATTTTAGTGCTTTTTGTTTTTGTTTCTTTTTCTAAGAAAGTAGCTCCTGGTTTGTGTTAAGGAATTAAATATCAAAATTTCAAAGTGCTGTACAAAGATAATAATATTTTGAAGAGTCCCATGATGTTGCTACCATGTGAACACATTTGAGAACCATTAAGATGGATCATTGTTTGTAAACTACTATATAATGTGAAGAAACCAGCTAGTTTTATTTGGCACATAAAAATGACTAGGCTGTTTTTTATATGCACAATATATTTAATTTCTAAAATAATGCACATTTCTTCATAAAAATTATTATATAATAAATGATACTTCTCCAGAAGGACTTAATCTCCAAATATGGTTCTTACTTTCTTGAGTAATTACAAAGACCACGCAGGATGAAAGGTTAGATTTTCAAGGACTTCAATAAATAGTGGTATATGGAATAAACATTTCATAATAAGGAAGAATTATTGAGGATATTGCCCAGTTATTAATAAAAAACAGAACTGTATGTCCCCTCAACATGTGCATTTTAGTCCTGCACATGAATCAATAATTTTGTTTAAAACTTTATGTCTATTGAGAAGGGTTCCTGACAAGCAGGCTTTTTCTATTAGCCTATTCCAGGAAGCATCTCATTTCAACTACATTAGAGTATCTTTACAGTTGACTAAATGTATCAGCAGAATATAGCTTTCTATTGAAGATGAGAGTGATTTGAAACCACTTAAGAAAAAGCTTGCTTATAGAATTTATGGAAACATCCCAAGTGCACCAATTTTTACTTTCTTATATTAATTCTTGTTGAAGAGTTTTCTTCTTTGAGCTACCAATTCAGTGTTTTTGGTTTTTTTCTTAACAATGTGTTAGACGAGAAATGGATTCACAGGGATCTCTTGTTTCTCCTCAGCCCAAGTTCTACACATGAGAAATTTTTAAAACTTTTTTTTTTTTTGAGACAGAGTCTTGCTGTCACCCAGGCTGGAGTGCAGTGGTGCTAATTTGGCTCACTGCAACCTCTGCCTCCCAGGTTCAAGTTATTCTCCTGTGTCAGCCTCCTGAGTAGCTGTAAAAGCCTTTATTTTAAGGAAGAACATGTTTAAAGGTACATTCTTAAAGGGGTTGATCAAGTTTTATGTATGTATATACCCATGTAACTACCACTAAGATCAAGAGACAAAACTGTCTTAGCTCCTCACAAGTTGTTCTTCCCAATCAGCCCTGAGCCTGAGCTGCCCACCTCTCCGTGTTCTATGACCATCCATGAAGTTTACGTCTTGCTGAACTTCATAAATGTTATCATTCAGTATGTCATCCTGTGTCTGTCTTCTTTCACTTTACATATTGGCTGTATGCAGAAGCTATTTCATCTCTTTAAGGCAAATACAGACTATTTAATATGAGAGATTAAAAATAAGGTTTTTGGTTTTTTCTCCTCTCTAATAAAAAAAAGCTCTCCTATTCCTCCCTCCCCGCTTGGCAACCTCTCCCCCCGCCCTCCCCCCTCTGGCAACCACGATTCTACTCTCTGCTTCTACAAGTTTGACTATTTTAGATACTTCATATAAGAGGAATCATGCTGTATTTGTCTCTGTGACTGGCTTACTTTACACAGCATAATGTCCTCAAAGTTCATTCATGCTGCTGTGTATTATAGAATTTCTTTCTTTTTAAAGGCTGAAGATTATTTCACTGCATTTATATACCACATTTTCTTCATTCATCCATCTGTCAAAGGACATTTAGGTTGTTTTCACATCTTGATTATTGTGAATAATGGTGCTGCAATGAACAAAGGACAGGCATAAAATTTTAGCTATGCAAGATGAATAAGCTCGAGAGGTTTACTGTGAAACATTGTACCTGTAGTCAACAATAATATACACTTAAATGTTTGCTAAGAGAGTATATCTCATGTTAAATGTTCTTACTAAGTAAAAAATTAATCAGTGTGATAATTCCCTTGACAAGATTCTGGTGATTCCTTTAAGGCCTACCTCCCAGAGGAGTTTACCTGCAGCGTGGGAGTTTGTGCTCAATTCAACCCTTTCTGGGCACAGGTTAGCATGTCTGTGTCTGCCGCCTTGTGGTTAGGTGGGGTCACCGATGGCAGAAATTACACCTGTCATTTTTGAGCTAGAGCATTTAGTTGTTGACTGGTGACCATCCAGAGCTCTCTTGCTCTCTGCCAGGGTGAGAAGCATGTTCTAGAAAGGAGCTGCTGCATTAGCCTGAGGGTTGAATAAATAGATGGTACAGAGCAAAACTACTGGCTGACAGACGTTCATATGAAAAGAAAGAAACCATTGTGTTTTAAGCTGCTAGGATTTGGTGGTACTTTGTTATCAAAGCATAACAATGTATGCTGATGGATTCTAAGGGTGAGAAGTAAAATTTGAGTAGGAATCACAGCAGGCGATGAACTCATTATTGTTAACTGTGGTGGTGTGGATGTCAGGAAAAGCTTCACAGAGTTGGTGGATTTTAAGCTAAATCTTGAGGCTGTCAGCAGTTTTGTACTTTTTGTTAAAGGAAAACAAGCATCAACTTTGACATGTGCTTTAATATTAGTAATATAATGCATTTAAGTTTCCTAAAATTTTCCTACATAAAGATAACAGACTATTTTTCAAAAGAAAATATCCATGAGAACTCCTAGCTTTGACTTAAATTATGTTTATTGTAATAATGCTAAAATATATATTAATGTTTTATATCTATTATGGTTATAGCTCATATATTGCTTTAAAATAGAAGCAAATTTAACATATGTCATACTTTAACAAAAAGTTTTCAAAAATTTTTAACAAATTTGGAGGGTTCTAATGAGAGTTCCTTACAATATAATACATGAATTTTTTTTTTTTTTTTTGAGACAGAGTCATACTGTCACCCAGGCTGGAGTGCAATGGCGTGATCTTCGCTCACTGCAACCTCCGCCTCCTGGGTTCCAGTGATTCTCCTGCCTCAGCCTCCCGGGTAGCTGGGATTAGAGGCATCCGCCACCATGACTGGCTAATTTTTTGTATTTTTATTAGAGATGGGGTTTCACCATGTTGGCCAGGCTGGTCTCGAACTCCTGACCTCATGATCTGCCTGCCTCATCCTCCCAAAGTGCTGAGATTATAGGCGTGAGCTGCTATACCCGGCCATAAATAATAGTATTCTATATTCTGGTTGAATTTAAAGTTAGTTTTACTAAAAGTCTTTAACAAAGTACTTTGGTAAATTGGTACCAATGGAAACTCCAAAATTAATAACACTCAAATTAACTTGGCATGACAAATGATGTTTTAATTAATTGCTAAAATTTAGTTTAGTGTTATAAAAATGTGGTTAGATAGTTTCTATTTTACTTGTGGTTAACTTGAATCCTTAAATTTTGATTATTCTGGACCATCCTCTGAGTCACTGTCATTAACACTGTTGATATTTTTTTCTTTTAAACACTACACCATTTTAAAACTACTCTGGCATTATTTCAATGAGCCAATCAATTCAATGTCATACTCCATATTATAATGTCAAAATAATTTAACAACCTACAACAAAATATTCTTCATATTCTCATGACTACACTTACTGCTACTGAATGCTTCAAGTTGGTACCTGCAGAGCTAGAATCAGTATAGTATATCTGCTCTCAATGAGTATATGGATTGATTAACATAATGTCAGTCTTTTTGAGTAGAGCTTGCTTATGGTACTATGTGCCCTCTAATCACTCAATTCCCCTTTGCTCAATTCTACTCATCTCTCCTTGAAGTACTCTGAAACCATTGTTTTCACCTTTGTCAAATATTTATTAACACATGAAGGTTGCCTCTGCTTTTTACCCATTAACTCAAAATAATTAAAATAAAAACAACACATGATCCTGATGCATTTTATTGTTTTAAAATGGAAAATTAAAGTCTAAATTTATTCAATGATAAGCAAAATTTTTATTTTATGAAAATACCTTCCAAATAAGTTAATACTGCAAAAGAGTAGGGTAGCCTTTATACCTAGGAACGTATTTCAATATGAGTGCAAGGTCAAATTTGGAATGTTTATTATCATTTTCACAATTAGGAAAACGTCTACTACTGAAAAACTTCTAAGGTCTGAAATTCCAATCATATGAATTAGGTATTTAGTCACACTGGTAGCTTCTTTTTTTTTGTTCTTCATTACTAAGCAATGAAAAAAAGTGGTTAGATAACCTGAAGAGTA
The DNA here is from genome assembly GCF_024542745.1 of Macaca thibetana thibetana. NCBI lineage: Eukaryota > Metazoa > Chordata > Mammalia > Primates > Cercopithecidae > Macaca > Macaca thibetana. Next base: position 143,123,699 of record NC_065583.1, read on the forward strand.
TAGTATAAACCTGTTTGGCTTTGTTTTGTTGAAATCATGCCTAGAAAATTGCATATGTGAACAAAATAATCATATTTGCAACTTAATTAGCACTTCACATATGTCAGGAAGTTTACATGCATTATTTTACTTAACCCTCACAACAGTTCAGACAACCTCACTTTATATATTAAGTTCAGATTATAGATCCACTACTTATAAGATAATTTATATTTAGAAGTATTTAACAAGCCTTTGAAATCTCGGTTGAGCAATCAAGAGGTTGCTATAGTGTGCCATCATGCTTCCTTTCTAAACTGAGGCACTCATTTTGATGCGGGAGCCGGCCAGCCATGTGCTCGGTGCAGAAGGGCTGAGTCCCTGGAGAGGGCTCCACCCTTGGGCCTGTGTCCACGGACCTAAGTGAGAACACGCACTTCTCTTTTTGCAGCCTAATGTTGCATTTTCCAAGACCACTCTGGCCTGCCATGCCCCCCATCCAGTGCCCATATAAACCTGAAACCTTATCAGGCACACATACAAGCAGTTGAATATTGAGACCAGCAGACCAGAGGTGGCAGAACGATTTGGCAGAGAAACAGAGAAAAGGAGGGATGTTGGGACATTGAGGGGAGTTTGGCCAGGGTTGGAGAAGAGGATGGAGAAGAGTCCATCCACTGGGCGATCCAACTCCAGGGAAGGACCACCTCCCCACTCCATCCTCCCTTCTGGCTCCCCATGCATCTCGCAGAACTCTTACTCCATCATTCAACAAAACCTTGTACTCATCCTTCGAACCTGCATGTGTTCCGATTCTTTTGGGACACTGGGCAAGAGCTCAGGATACAGAAGGCTGTCACACTGGCTCTCTGCCCTTGGGATAAGGCAGAGGATCTATTGAGCTGATTAATACACAAGCCATCTGCAGATGGCAAAACTGAAAGAGCTTGGTAACACATGCCCACTTGAGCTTTGGGAGTTGCAGACAGCCATCCCTAGACTCTGCAATGGGGCTGGAGCCCAAAAGCATTCGCCCTGGCCTCTGCACCTGCCCGTCTGCATGCTTCCCCCAGGGGTTTGAGCTGTGAGGTGATCAAGCAGGCGAGCCACACCCCTGTTGCACATCCTGCAGTGGGAATCAGGGAACTCGGTTCCATTTCAATTTTCCCTGCTGCTGGGGTTGTTAGCTCCTGAGAGCTCGCTGTTGAGCCCATAAAAAAGAATGAGATGACATGTTTTGTTGGAACATAGGTGGAGTTGGAGGCCTTTATCCTTAGCAAACTAAAACAGGAATAGAAAACCAAATATTGGATGTTCTTACTTACAAGTGGAAGCTAAATGATAAGAACTCACGAACACAAAGAAAGGGAACAGCAGACACTGTGACCTACTTGAGGGTAGAGGGTGGAAGGAAGGAGAGGAGCAGAAAAATAGCCATAAGGTACTAGGCTTAGCAGCAGTGATGAAATAATCCGCACAACAAACCCCTGTGACACGTGTACCTATATAATAAATCTGCACATATACCTTGAACCTAAAATAAAAGCTTTAAAAATTATAAATAAGTTATAACATCTTATATTTGTAAAAAATATTTAGCCTTACAAAATGCACTTACGAATACTTTATTATTGCATACTCATAACTAACCCCGCAAGAAAGAACACATTTTGTTGTTTTTAATCTTATAATGAGAAAATGAAGGCTTCCATAGGAGAACCCATGATCACTTTCACAGCTGTCAGAAACCAAATCCAACATTCTTTCCGCTAATTCTCTCATCTTTACTGATACCATAATGATGCAGACATGCTTTGCCACATGTTCTGGTTGATATCCCAGATGTGGAGATGCAAGACAAATAAATATGAGCACCGGTAGTTGTGGCAAAAATAAACCTTGTGTAATTTGGAGCAAAACAAAGTCACTGAGCCACAGAAGGTATATTGAGGCAGCAAAGTGCTTGAGAATCTGTTTCTGAGGTGGTGTAAAACTGAAAACAGAGGAGTAAAAAATACCAAAGGTATAATTTACTGATTTGACATGAATCAAGCTAAACAGCATCAGCAATTTTATTTTGGCAACTTGAAATATTCCTTGACTTTTGTAAATGTATACTTCTCAAATGAATGATCCTGGAAATAACTATTTAAGTGAACTAGAAAAGTCACTTATAACCATAGTAAAATATAAATAATATTGAAATTCCTTGTCAAAAAGCCCTTAGTATTTTAATAAATTAATCTCTATTTGTCACATTTAAAAGCCACTTCTTTGTCTCTCAATAGTTGCATTCATATAATTTTTTATTTATATTGATGTCAGGCAAAAAATTGATCATAACAAAGAAAATTTCTACTTAAGTTATACAAATGTCTTGGTGTGGCAAACTGAGAAGTAAATACTTTCACTTTTGAAATTTTGGAGACTATTTATAAAGGTGCTTGAAGGCATAACAGATTTTCAAAGGATATTATTTAAAACATTGGTAAGAGAGATTAGAGAAGACATAAACAAAATGACATCCTGTGTTACTGGATTGTAAAACACTATTGTTAAAATCTCCATAATACCCGAAGTGGTCTAAGGTTCTATGCAATCCCTATAAAAATACCAATTTCAGGCCAGGTGCAGTGGCTCACGCCTATAATCCTAGTACTGTGGGAGGTCAAGGCAGGTGGATCATGAGGTCAGGAGTTCAAGACCAGCCTGGCCAACATACTGAAACCCTGCCTCTACTAAAAAAACAAAAATTAGCCGGATGTGGTGGCACGCACCTGCAGTCCCAGCTACTCGGGAGGCTGAGGCAGGAGAATCACTTGACCCTGGGAGGCAGAGGTTACAGTGAGCTGAGACCATGCCATTGCACTCCAGCCTGGGTGACAGTGTGAGGCTCCATCTCAAAAAAAAAAAAAAATTTTTTTTAAAATCTTAAATTCATATGAAAGCACACAAGACCCCCAATTAGGCAAAACAATCTTGAAAAAGAAAAAAGCTGAAGGCATCATACTTCCTGATTTCAATACATCTTGCAAAGTTACAGTAACTAAAACAGTATGGTGCTGGTATAAAGAGGCACATATAGACCAGTGGAACAGAATGAAATCCACCACATATAGTCAACTGGTCTTTGACAAGGGTACCAAGAATATACAACAGGGAAAAGATGGCCTTTTCAACAAATGGTGCTGGGAAAATTGTATATACACATGCAAAATAATAAAATTGGGCTCTTACACTGTATGGTATATACACATAACACAAAAATAAACTCAAAATGGATTAAAGACTTAAATGTCATGACTTGAAAGTAAAACTCTTAGAAGAAAATGGGAAAAGCTTCTTGACGGTTTTGGCAATGATTTCATGAATATGACACCAAAAGCACAGGCAACAAAAACAAAAATAGACAAATGGGATTGTGCTATACTAAAATGCTTCTGCACAGCAAAGGAAACAATCAACAAAATGAAAAGGCAACTTACAGGCTCTCTCTTCAAAATAAGGGATTAAAAAAGGGCAGATGACTCAGACATTTCTCCAACAAAAAAACATAAATGGCCAATAGGCATATAAAAAGATGTGCAATGTCACTAATCAGCAGGGAAATGCAAATGAAAACCACAATGAGGTATTATCTCATACCTATTAGGGTGGCTATTATCAAAAAGTCAAAAGATAACCAGTGTTGCGGTTGTGGAAAAACTAGAACCCTTGCACACTGTTCATGGGCAACAGTTATGGTGCAATCACTATGGGAAATAGTATGGAAGTTTATCAGAAAACTAATAATAAGACTACCATATAATCCACCAATTCCATTTCTGGGTATTTATCCAAAAGAATTAAAATCATGACCTGAAAGAGATATTAGCACTTACATGTCTATTGAGACACCCTTTACAATAGCCAAAATGTGAAAACAACAAAAATGTCCATCCAATAAATAGATTTAAAAAATGTGATATATATCTATATATATAAAAAACATATTTTTTATATATATATATATATTCACACACACAAACACAATGCAATGTCATCCAGCCTTTAAAAGAAAGAAATCCTGCAATATGTGACCACAAGGATGAACCTGGTAGACATTATGCTAAGTAAATTAAATCAGTTTCAGAAAGACAAATGCTACATGATTCCACTTACATGAAGTATATTTCTTTAATTATCTGTTTTCTATACACTATATATGTCTATGTGTTTGTATGTACAACCATACAAATAATGTACATATAACAATATTGAAAATATTCCCCTGAGATTTTTGAATCCTGCTTTTCATTTAACATTCTATCATGAGAACTGTCTTATGTCTTCATGTAATCTTTATAACCATGCTTCTTAATGGTAGAATAGTATTCCGATATTGGGTTATAGTCTTTTAAATCCATCATTACCTCTTTCTTGGCCATTTATGGTCCTTCTTTTTCTACTCTTTTGATAAGGGAAGATAGTAAAGCCCAACAGTTAGTAGTACCACATATTGACAGAGCACTTACTTCATGCCAGACACAGATTAAGCACTCTTTTCTCTATATATATTAGCTTTTCAATTCTCCAATAATTATATGATAGAAGTACTATTATACCTATTTAAAGAGGTATAAACTAAGGTACAGCATTTTCAAGAAAAAGCAAAGTGATAAAGCTGTCAAGCACATGGTCAAGAGTCTGCATTCTTAGCTACTATAGCTAAATGAATAATTGCTCATGTTCATACAGGACCAGACAGAGCTGTAGGCATTTTGCATCTAATAATTCTATTAATCCTATTAAAAACAAACAAACAAACCTTAAGTGGTGACGAGGCTTGATTTAGAGGTATACAGCTCTCGTTTCAAACTGCAACTAACATCTTGTTGCTTCTGTGGCCTTCCCACATGGCCTTCCTATAGAGATGTTAATTGCTCCTACAACACGTAATTTGGTATTATAATATCTGTAAATTGCTTTGCATAATACTTTGGCACATGGTAATCCTTTAATAGATGATAGTTGTGGATACAATAATTATTACTAATATCATCTTAAAATTAGCTTAATGGTCATTCTTCTAATTATTTTTTAATGATTTTGATATTTTTGTTTAGCTCTTCAATCCATTTAGAATGTACTTTCATCTACCATGTGGAGTAAACATCTAGCATAATTTTTTCATCATGTAGCCAATTTTTAAGCAGTATATAATAAATAATCTATATGTTACTTTGCTACTTTCCACTTTCCAACCAGAGTAACTTCTGTGTGTATAGGTATATGTACACAAACACATATAGTAGTCATTCTTTATCTACTGTTTCATTTTCCACAATTTCAGTTACCTGTGGTCAACTGTGGTCCAAAAATATAAAATGGGAAATTCCAGAAATAAATAATTTGTAAGTTTCAAACTGCTTGCTGGTCTGAGTAACATGATAAAATATTGTGCCATCGCACTCAGAACCTGAATCATTCATTTGTCCAGCAGTATCCATGCTGTATACACCACCTGCAGGTTAGTCACTTAGTCATCTCAGTTGTCAGGGTATCACAGTGCTTGTATTCAAATAAACCTTATTTTACTCACTAATGTTGCCATCATGCAAGAGTAATGATGTTGCCATATTGTCCTATTTTATTATTTGTTGTTGTTAGTCTCTTACTGTGTGTAATTTATTTAAGTTAAACTTTATCCTAAGTATGTTTAAGAAAAAACATAGTATATATATAGGGTTTGGATAATTTATGGTTTCAGGCATCTACTAGGGATCTTGGAAGGGGAATACTCATGTGTGTGTGTGTGTGTATACATATAACTGTTGGACTGTTTTCAGGGCTGGATATTGGATATTCTGGTCCATTTATTTGACTATTAATTCTTGTGCCAAGTTATAACATTCTAATTATTTTATTTTTTAAACAATTTAATTGTAAATTGATAGATAATAATTGTGCATATTCATAGGGTATATAGTGATGTTGCAATACATATATATATATATAGTGATCAATCAGAGTAACTGGCGTATCCATCATCTCAAATATTTATCATTTTTTGTGTGCTGGGGACATTCGCTATCCTCTAGCTATTTGAAACAATATAATTTATTATTAACTATAGTCATCCTACAGTGATATAGAACACTACAATTTTATATTTTGGCTTTTACTGGGGAAACTCTTCACATATTTCTCTTCTTCCTGAATATGCTTAGCTATTTTAGCAATTTTTATTCCAAATATCTTTAGAATCATTTTGTAAAGGCCTATAGGCCTTGATAGGACTGTGGAAAGGCTAGAAATTTATTTAGAGAAGGTCTGATATATTATAATATTTAGTCTTCCTATGAGGAAGTATACCTGCCACTTAGTAAAACAATTTACAACCATTAGAAAGCTTTTCTTTAATAAAGTCCTACATATGTCTTGATAGATGTACTCCTATATTATTTGTATTTTTGTTACTATTGTAAAGGAAATATTATCCTGCCTGTCATTTATTGTAACTAGTTATTATTGGGATAGAAGGAAATTATCGATTTTTAAACTTTTATCTTGATAGTAGACACTTCATTAAACTTTTAAATAAATTTTAACAGTTTTGTAGTTGACTCTTTTGTGTTCTGGGCATATAATACTATGTTAAATGGTAATGATGGGAGCAAGCTCCTTCTTTTATAAATGATATTAATAGGACTGACTCCAGTATTCTGCAAGTAGGCATGATGCAGCTGTTGCATTTAAATTGATATTCTTAGCTTTCTAAGCACTTTAGATGTCAAATGCTGTAGAACATCTTTTGTCTTCTTATCATCATATGATTTTTTGGGTGGCTATATTTTCAGTAGCAACATAACGGATAGGATGCAGGGCTTAATATCCTAGCTTTCATTCTCATTAGCTACATTTCCCCCCCATTATTTGATACAAACAATTGATATATTCTGAATCTTTTGGTAAAAAATTTAGATCTCTATCTCACTTTTGCTTTTTCATAATGTCATGCTCTGTATTTCCTATGTAGTTTCTCTCTGTAGCCACTTTTGAACCACATAATACATTTATAATCTATATTTTAATATTTCTTTTAATTCATAAAAAATCCATTTTCAAAGCTGGAATAAGAACGTAAAATGTACATTAGAAACAAGCTATCCTCTTTTAAGTCATGATAAAATGGATGTAAACAAATACTACCCCGGGAAAATGGGACATAAAATCACTTCATCTAGAAAGATCCAGAAGTGCCATTGAGCCTTGTTTTTCCTTCTGTCTTATTCAATTTATACTGATTTTAGGGGAAAAACCCATTGGAACTAGAAAATTAGTCTTGAACACTTACTTAAGGAATATATTATTGAATATGTCTTGAGAGGCTGGTATGAAATAAAGTTGATTAATAAGGTCCAGTAGCTCATAGTAAAGAATTTATTCCTTATGCTGAGTATAAAGTGTAGCATAATTAGATTTAAATTTTTTTAATGTTTATGGGTATATAGTTGGTGTATATACTTATAGGATATATGAGATATTTTGACACAGGCATATAATATATAATAATTACCTCAGGATAAATGGGGTATCCATCACCTCACAAACTTATTTCTTTATGGTGCAAGGATATCAATTATATTCCTTTAGTTTTTTAACATGTAAGAAATTATTATTAACTGTAATCACCCTGTTGCACTATCAAATATTAAATGTTATTCCTTCTATTTAATTATATTTTTGTACCCACTAACTATCTCACTTTTCCCTATCCCCCACTCACTACCCTTCCCGGACTCTGGTATCCATCATTCTACTCTCTATCTCCATGACATCAATTGCTATAATTTTTAGCTCACACAAATAAATAAGAACATGTAAAATTTATCTTTATGTGCCTGGCTTATTTTACTCAACATATTGTCCTCCAGTTCCATTCATGTTGTTGCAAATGATTAAGTCTCATTCTTTTTTATGGCGAAATAGTAATCCACTGAGTATATGTACATTTTCTTTATCCATTTGTCTGTCAATGGACACTTAACGTTGCTTCCAAATTTTGGCTATTGTGAATAGTGCTACAATAAAAAAGGGAGTGCAGATAGCTCTTCAATATACTGACTTCCTTTCTTAGGGATGTGTAACTGGCAGTGGAATGGCTGGATCATAAAATAGTTCAATTTTTAGTTTTTTTTAAGGAACCTCTATACTGTTCTCCATTATGACTGTACTAATTTACATCCACACCAACAGTGTACATGGTTGCCTTTTCTCCACATCATTACCAGCATTTGGTATTACCCGTCTTGTGGATAACAGCTATTTTAACAGGTGTGAGATGGTATCTCATTATAGTTTAGACTTGCATTTTTCTGATGATCAAGGATGTTGAGAATCTTTTAATATACGTGTTTGTCATTTGCATGTCTTTTTTTTTTTTCAGAAATGCCTATTCAGATCTTTTGTCCATTTTTAATTAGATTATTAGATTTTTTCCTATAGAGTTTTTGAGTTCCTTATATATCCTTATTAGATGGTTTGCAAATATTTTCTCCCATTTTGTGGGTTGTCTCTCCACTTTGCTCACTGCTTCTTTTGCTGTGCAGAGGCTTTCTAACTTGATGTGATCCCATTTGTCCATTTTTGCCTTGGTTGCCTGTGCTCTTGAGGTATTAATGAAGAAATATTTGCCCAGGCATGTTTCCTAGAGAGTTTCCTCAATGTTTTATTTTATAAGTTTCATAGTTTCAGGTCTTAGATTTAAGTATTTAATCCATTTAAATTTGATTTTTGTATATGGTGAGAGATAGGGATATAGTTTCAATCATCTGCATATGGATATCCATTTTCCTCAGCATCATTTAGTGAAGAGACTGTCCGTTCCCCATTGTATGTTCCTTGCACCTTTGTCAAAAATGAGTTTGCTGTAGATGTATGGATGTATTTCTGGTTCTCTATTCTGTTTTATTGGTCTATGTGTCTGCTTTTATGACAGCACCACGCGTTTTGTTATTTGGGTTATAATAGCTCTGTAGTATAATTCGAAGTTTGGTAATGTACTTCCTCCAGTTTTGTTCCTTTTGATTAGGATGGCTTTGGCTATTCTGGGTGTTTCCTGGGTCCATATCAACTTTAGGAGATTTTTTTTCTATTTCTATAAAGAATGTCATTGGTATTTTGATGAGAATTGCACTGAATCTGTAGATTTCTTTGGGTAGTATGGATATTTAACAATATTGATTTTGCAATCCACGAATATAAAATATCTATCAACTTTTTGTGTCCTCTTTAATTTCTTGCATCAATGTTTAATAATTTTCATTATAAAGGTCTTTCACTTCTTTTGTTAAGTTTACACCTAGGTTTTTTATTTGTTGCTATTATAAATGGGATTGCTTTCTCGATTTCTTTTTCAGATTGTTGACTGTTGGCATATAGAAATCCTACTGATTTTTGTATGTTGATTTTATGTTCTGCAACTTTACAGCATTTGTTTACCAATTTTAAGAAGTTTTGGAGGAGTCTAGGTTTTCCCAAACATAAGATCATACCTGGAAAAAACTATTTTAAAGTTCGTATGGAACCAAAAATGAGCCCGCATTGCCAAGACAATCCTAAGTCAAAAGAACAAAGCTGGAGGCATCACGCTACCTGACTTCAAACTATACTACAAGGCTACAGTAATCAAAACAGCATGGTGCTGGTACCAAAACAGAGATATAGACCAATGGAACAGAACAGAGCCCTCAGAAATAACACCACACATCTACAGCCATCTGATCTTTGACAAATCTGAGAAAAACAAGAAATGGGGAAAGGATTCCCTATTTAATAAATGGTGCTGGGAAAACTGGCTAGCCATAAGTGGAAAGCTGAAACTGGATCCTTTCCTCATTCCTTATATGAAAATTAATTCAAGATGGGTTAGAGACTTAAATGTTAGACCTAAAACCATAAAAACTCTAGAAGAAAACCTAGGCAATACCATTCAGGACATAGGCATGGGCAAGGACTTCATGTCTAAAACACCAAAAGCAATGGCAACAAAAGCCAAAATTGACAAATGGGATCTAATTAAACTAAAGAGCTTCTGCACAGCACAAGAAACTACCATCAGAGTGAACAGGCAACCTACAGAATGGGAGAACATTTTTGCAATCTACTCATCTGACAAAGGGCTAATATCCAGAACCTACAAAGAACTCAAACAAATTTACAAGAAAAAAACAAACAATCCCATCAAAAAGTGGGCAAAGGATATGAACAGACATTTCTCAAAAGAAGACATTCATACAGCCAACAGACACATGAAAAAATGCTCATCATCACTGGCCATCAGAGAAATGCAAATCAAAACAACAATGAGATAGCATCTCACACCAGTTAGAATGGCAATCTTTAAAAAGTCAGGAAACAACAGGTGCTGGAGAGGATTTGGAGAAATAAGAACACTTTTACACTGTTAGTGGGATTGTAAACTAGTTCAACCATTGTGGAAAACAGTATGGCAATTCCTCAAGGGCCTAGAACTAGAAGTACCATATGACCCAGCCATCCCATTACTTGGTATATACCCAAAGGATTATAAATCATGATGCTATAAAGACACATGCACACATATGTTTATTGCAGCACCATTCACAATAGCAAAGTCGTGGAATCAACCCAAATGTCCATCAGTGACAGACTGGATTAAGAAAATGTGGCATATATACACCATGGAATACTATGCAGCCATAAAAAAGGATGAGTTCGTGTCCTTTGTAGGGACATGGATGCAGCTGGAAACCATCATTCTCAGCAAACTATCGCAAGAACAGAAAACCAAACACCGCATGTTCTCACTCATAGGTGGGAATTGAACAATGAGATCACTTGGACTCGGGAAGGGGAACATCACACACTGGGGCCTATTATGGGGAGGGGGGCAGGGGGAGGGATGGCATTGGGAGTTATACCTGATGTCAATGACGAGTTGATGGGTGCTGACGAGTTGATGGGTGCAGCACACCAACATGGCACAAGTATACATATGTAATAAACCTGCACGTTGTGCACATGTACCCTAGAACTTAAAGTATAATAAGAAAAAATAATAATAAATAAAGAAAGAAAGAAAACTTATTAACCTTTGGCAAGACTAGTAAGATTTTATGGAACTTGAGCCGTGACCCCCTCCTTTATAAACTTCCCCCAGCTCTTTGTTAGCTCTACTTCGATGAGTTACTCCAGCTGTGGCCAAGAAGATGGGGGCTCTTCTATCCCAGATCCTAGTCTTGGATTATGGTTTCACCCTAGGAAGAGGAGTCTTCCAAGTGTTTTTCACCCCTGTAGCTCTGTGTTGCAGAAAGCCTATTTTAAGTCGACATGATGAAAAAGATCCCACCTCCCTCTAATGCAGCCCCTATTTATAAGGTGAAAGCTCTACCCCAGGCATGACAGGCCAAAAATACTGGGGTCCAAATTATCCCAATTTACTCATAGGGTACAGGTTCCATGCCAGGAGAGTCAATCCAAGAAGACTAGGGACACCACCCCCAATACCTTCTTATAGAGAAGAGCTCTCACTTTGGGAATAGTGGGTCTTTCCCCCATCTCTGGTACATAGGAGTTCTGCCCAGGGGTAAAGGCAGGCATAAGTACAGATGAAGAAGTTTCATACCTCTGCCTGGGAAGAATGACTTTATTAGGAACAGAGCTCAGAGAACTTAATACCTAAAAATGTTGTCAAAAACAATAGAGAGGTTGGTGAAGAGCAGTTAAGAGGTGGCTAACAGCACAATGATAAGAGCAAAATGGCTCAGCAGCCAGAAGTTTAATAGAATCAGAGAAAGATACAGCCTCCTACTATCACTACTGTATTAGTCCGCCATTACAGAATACACAGACGGGGCAACTTGAAAAAAAAAATTTATTTTCTCACAGTTCCAGAGGCTAAAAGTCAAAGATCAAGGTGTTGGTGGAATTAGTTCCTTATTAGGGTTGAGTTTCAGATAGATAACTTTTTGCTGTGTCTTCAAATGATCATCCCTTTGTCTGGGTTGTCTGCTTACTAATCTCTTGTTCTTATAAAGGCACCAGTCATATTGTATTAAGGCCAACCCTAATGCTCTCATTTAACCTTAATTACCTCTTTAAAGGTCATATCTACAAATATAGTCACATTTTGAGGTACTTGGGATTAGGACCTCAAATATGAATTTGTGGGGGACATAATTGCCCATGACAACTGCTAACCTTGGGGATTTGAGCGGCTATGTACTATGTCCCAGGCTTTACACACTAGGGAGAAATTATAGCATGATGTGGGGCAGCCAAGATAGCATTCCCAAAGCCACACGTATATCCATCCACAAAGGGGAAAAACCTCACTGGCAAAGGGGGTTAAACATAACCTCTGACAAAATATTGACTAACAATTAGATACTCAAATGCAGGGACAACTCCTAAGAAGCCAGACCTAAAATTAAAATCACATGTATCCCTGGGAGTCTGAAAGACTGTTTGCGTGTCTGAGACTGTTTCCTCTCTGGAGCAATGAGAGTGGGGGCATCCAAACTGATAGTCCCTGGATGACATTGGGCAAACAAAATAAACTCTCTCAACTGCAATAGTAGCCTCGAAGGAACACACACATCCAGCATTAAAAGAGTAAAAACATAATTAGGTAATGAGGCTTAAACACAATCTGTAACCTAGGAATAACTCTTAGATGCCCAAGATAAAGGGTAAAACAAGTGGGAAAATATCTGAATAGGGACAACAGAGAATCCACATGACAGAGAAAATAGACTTTGCAGAAGGAGTTCAAGAGTTCAGCGAAGTCACTAAACAAATAAACAAATGATCAAACCATCAACAACAGTATCCTTCCTCTTTACTGAGGGGAAGTTGCTAAATTTTATCTAAATACCCAGTTTAAAACAAAAAATTAAAACACATATAAAAATAGAAAAATATGATCCATATACAATTCAACAATAATAGTTGAAGACTTCAATGTCTTCTTTTACTTAAAAATAGAATTAGGCATAAATCAACAAGCAAACAGAAGACATGAACACTATAAACCATCTAGACCTAACAGACATCTACAGAATACTTCATCCAACAGCAGTAAAATAGACATTCTTATTACATTCTCCAGGAAAGATCATATGTGAGGCTGTAAAAGAACCCTCAACAAATATAAAAGGATTAAAATTATACAAAATTTGTTCTCAGAGCAGAGTAACAATTAAAATAGAATAACAGAATAAAATTTGGAAAATCTATAAATATGTGCGAATTAAACAAGACATTCCTAAACAACTAATGGGTCAAGAAAAAGTCACAGTGGAAGTCCCTTCAGAAGAATAAAAACACAATACATAAAAACTTATGGGATACAGACAATCACTGCTTAGAAAGAAATTTGTATTTGGAAATGTCTATGTCAAAAAAGAGGGCAAATCTCAAATCAATAAGCCAATCTTTCACCATAAGAAATGGTAAAAAAGAGCAAACCAAACCCAATGCAGATAAAGAGAAAGAAGATAATAAAAATTAGAGCAGACATAAGTAAAAATATAAAATAGAAAAACAATAGAAAAAAATGAAATTAAAGATGTTTTTGGAAAACTTCAAAACTGATAAACTTTTTGCATAACAGACCAAGAAATATAGAAAAAAAAATTTATGATATAAAATGTGTTATAGGAAAATACTGTTAACAACTATATGCTAGCAGATTTGATAACCCAGATGAAATTGAGACATTACTAGAAAGACACAAACTACTAAACTGACTCAAAAGGAATAGAAATCTGATAAAATATGAAATACAAAATGTGATATTTAGTTAGTAATTGTAAACAAATTTTCTCTTCCCAATACACACACATAAAACCCAGGACCGGAGAGATTTAATAGTGAATTCTATCAGACATTTAAAGAAAAGTTAATATCAATTACTCACAAACTATTAAAAAAGCAGAAGAAGAGAGAACACTGTTCGACTCATTCTACAAGGCCATTAGTACCCTTATGCAAAAATTCAACAAAGAAAACTATGGACTGATATTCTTATAAACATAAAAGCAAAAATCTGCAACAAAACATAAGCAAATTGAATCTAGCAACATATAAAAATGATTTACACAATAACAAAGTGAGATTTATCCCAAGAATTCAAAGCTGGTTTAAAACCTGAGAATTAATAAATATTAATAAAAGAAAAAGGCTTCATGATGATCTCAATAGATTTGGAAAAGGACAGTCAGTCCTCATTAACATAACTGATAAGTTCTTGAAAGCTGTAAGTTTAAATGAAATGACATATAACAAAATCAATTTTACCATAGGCTAATTGATGTAAACAAGATTTAAGTTCCTACACCATATTTTTGGTCAAAAAAATCATCACCAAACTTCTAAATAAAGACCCAAAACACTTTAATGTTAAACATTGAACTAGGAAGCGGGTCAAGATGGCCGAAGAGAAGCAGCTGCAGTCCACGGTACTCATGGAGAGGAACGAAAGGGGAAAGTGAAGACAGTACCTTCAACTGAAATATCGAGGTTCTTGCATTGGGACTGATTAGCCAAACAAGTTGACCCACGACCTATGAAGAAGGAAGAAAAGCAGGGTGAGGCGATGGCACACCCGGGAGCAACACAGAGCCAAGGCACCCCCCCACCCCCAGTCAAGGGAAATGGTGAGTGATTGTGCGACCCCACCTGGGAACCCACGCTCCTCCCACATCTTTGCAACCACAGATCAGGAGATCCCCTCATGATCCTGTGCCACCAGGGCCTTGGGTCTGACACACAGAGCTGTGTGGAGTCTCAGCAGAGCAGCTGACCAGGCACACACAGAGACCCAGGAGCTTTACATACTCCATCCCGGGGATCCCCAACAATGGTGTCTGCAACTCAGACAAGGCAGGAGGTCCGTGCATACCCCTAGGAAGGGGGCTGAATCCAGAAAGCCAAGCAACATAATTCTGTGGTACCTCCTTCCATGTCACCTCACGAGATAAGACTCACTGGCTTGAAATTCTAGCCAGCCCATGGCAACAGGGTGGAATTTGCCTGAGGCTGGTAGGAGTTCCCAGTGGGAGGTGTAGCCGTCATCTCTGTGGTTTGGTCCACTCAGCCTTTCCAGCGTTCTGGCTTTGAAGAGTCCAAATGGCCCAGATGAGGAAGGGTCTCCCCCAACACAGCACAACTGTTTTTCCAGATCATGGCCAGACTGTTTCTTTAAGTGAGACCCTGATTCAGTCCTCATCACTGGACAAGACCTCCCAGCCAGGGCTTCAGTCACTCCGGCCAGTTTTCCATGAACAGAGCTCTAATTTCCCCCTGGGAAAAAGTTCCTGGGGTGGGGCAGGCCACCATTGTGGCTGTTCAGGTTTCCCAGTCAGTTCAGGCTATGGGCCCACAGAAATACAACCAACCACCAGAGAATACTATAAACACCTCCTCATAAACTAGAAAATCACATAAACTAGAAAATCTAGAAGAAATATACAAATTCCTGGGCACGTACAGCCTCCCAAGACTGAACTAGGAAGAAGTTGAAATGTTGAATAGACTGATAATGAGTTCTAAAATTGAAGCAACAACAAATAGCCTACCAACAGAAAAAAAAAAAAAGAAAAGAAAAAAGCCCAGGATCAGATGGATTCACAGCTGAATTCTGCCAGAGTTACAAAGAAGAGCTGGTATCATTTCTACTGAAATGATCTCAAAAAATTGAAAATTGAATGATGCTGGCCTTTTTCTATACTAAAACCTGGCAGAGATACAACAAAAAAAGAAAACTTCAGGCCAATATCCTTAATAAGCATCAATACAAAAATCTTCAGTAAAATACTGGCCACCTGAACGCAGCAGCGCATCAAACAGCTTATGCATCACAATCAAGGAGGTATCATCCCCAGGATGCAAGGTTGTTTCATAATACACAAATCAATAAATATGATTCATCACATAATCAGAACTAAAGACAAAAATCACATGATTGTCTCAGTAGATGCAGAAAAGGCCTTTGATAAAATTCAACAGTCCTTCATGTTAAAAACTCTCAATAAACTAGGTATTGAAAGAACATACCTCAAATAATGAGTCATATATGACAAACTCACAGCCAATATTATACTGAATGGGGAAAAGCTATAAGCTTTGCCCTTGAAAACTGGCACAGGAGAAGGATACCCTCTCTCACCACTCCTATTCAACACAGTATTGGAAGTTCTGGCCAGGGCAATCAGGCAAGAGAAGCAAATAGTTTTCAAATAGGAAGAGAGGAAGTCAAACTCCCTTTGTTTCAGATGACATAATCTTATATCTAGAAAATTCCATCATCTCAAACCAAAAGCTACTTAAGCTGATAAGCAACTTCAGCAAAGTCTCAGGATAAAAAATCAGTGTGCAAAAATTGCTAGCATTCCTATACTCCAACAACAGGGAGGCAGAGAGCCAAAGCATGAATGAACTCCCACTTACAATTGCCACAATAATAAAATACCTAGAAATACAGCTAACAAGGGAAGTGAAGGACCTCTTCAAGGGGAACTACAAACCACTGCTCAAAGAATCAGAGATAACACAATCAAATGGAAGAACATTCCATATAGCTTGTGTTCATGGATTGGAAGTCTTGATGTTGTATTAGTTATGACACGAAAAGCACAAGCAACAAAAGAAAAGTAAATAAACTGGACTGCATCAAAATTAAAAATCTTTGTGCATCAAAGACACTCTGAAGAAAATAAAAAAAAAAAAGAATGGGAGAAAATATTACACATCATGTATCTGATAAGGGCCTTGTATCCAGAACATATAGAGAACTCTTAAAACTCAGTAACAAAAAGACAAACAGCTCAGTCAGAAAAATGATCAAGGAACTTGAATAGACATTTATTCTAAGGAGATATACAAATGGCTAATAAGTACATGAAAAGATACTTAATATACTTAGTCATTAGGAAAATGGAAAACAAAAATTCATTGCGGTAACACTTCATACCTACTAGTATGCCTGTAATTAAAAAGATACATAATAATATGTGTTGGTAAGGATGTGGAGAAACTGGAATTCTCTTATAATGCAGTGAGAATGTAAAATGGCACAGTCATTTTGGAAAACTGCCAGTTCCCCAAAATGTTAAGAATATAGAGGCATCGTATTACCCAGTCATTATACACGTAGGTATATAACCAGGAGAAATGAAAACAAATATACACACAAAAAAATTTGCAAACTTTTACAGCTGTTCTTAGTGGTATTATTCACAATAGCCAAAAAGTAAAAATAATGCAAGTTTTCATCAACTAATGAATGGGTAAACAAAATGGATTAGATCTTTACGATGGAATACTATTTAGCAATAAAGAGAATTGAATTAATGTTTCATGCTGCAGCATAGATGGACCTTGAAAACATGCTAAATGAAAGCCAGTCACAAAACACCACATATAATGTGATTTAATTTACGTGAATTATCCAGAATAGGCAGATCTGTAGAGATGGAAAGAGGATTAGTGGTTGCTAGGGGCTGAGGGAAGGGGAAAATGGGGAGTGATTGCTGATAAGTATGAGTTTTATTTTGTGTGGGAGATAGAATGTTCTAAATTTACATCGTGTTGATGTTTGCACAACCTTGTGTATATATAAAATACATTGAATTGTATATTTTAAATGGATAAATTTTGTTATATGAATTATGTCTTGATAACACAATCAAACGCTAATTACAAAATAGCCTGCCAAATATTTTAGTATTAGAATTCATCTCAAGACCTCAATTCCTTTTAAATCTTCCTTATGCATTTTACTTTTGTTTTGAAGATAAGAATACCTTAGCTGTATTTTAAATATTATACCAAATGCCCTCGACTTAAGTAAATTTGTTTCTTATTCGAAAATGTTGCCATTTTCACTCTCCCACTGGGTAGAAATAATTCTGTTAGTTGAGTATCTTAATGTCATAAACAGAATGCTAATTATTATTGAATTGATCGTTAAGCAAGTTACTCCAATATGGTAAGGCTATTGAAGCTTATCCATATCAGAAATCTATTGCTTATGTAGGTTTAGTCAAATAATGGCAAAAGCTCTCTAAACCTGTTGCATAGTCACAGTAAGCCGGGTGATCTTCAGAGTAGGCTCAACATTATGGTTTCCTTGTGTATTAGGTCAAATGGGCACCTCTTTTCTTACCATGTTCATTTTAAAAGCCCACCATTCTATAAAAATTTACTTCCAGCATTTCCATGACTGAAGTTTTAAAACAAATTCAACCTTGAAAATAGCCATTAGTGTTAAGTGGTCTCTCGGTTCAACAAACAAGATGTACCAACCCATAAATGTCTAAAATCGGAGCGATGTTGACCAGCCATTTGTTCTGTTTCTGGCAAGTTAACTACCAATGTTCTGTGTTTTAAAATCTAGGACATTTAATAATGATCTTAATTTTGAGCTCTACCCTGCATCATTTTGCACAGATAAAATTTAGCTTTATTAGCTATTAGCACAAAACTCTTCTACCACATTCTATTCATCTTAATGAATAAAGTTGGTCAAAATCTAAGCAACTAAAAAAAATTACATAAAAAGCAAAGGTTTAGCTTGCTACCAAAACCAATGAATGATTTAGATGTTACAGTCTTTCTGTGGGAAATGGATAAAATAGAAAAGCAAAACAAATAGAACCAGGAACTGGTAATGACCTTGCTAGCATGGAAAGTCATGCCAGTATTATCTAAATTGATATACAAGCACAGAAAAGGAATAAAAATTTATTCAGAAAATAAAGTGCTGATGCTGAGGGAAGAGATGTTAACAAATGATAAATTAAAAGGAATATTTGTTCCCATGTTTACTCAGATGTAATTTGTGAATCCCATAAAAAGCATAGGGTGCTTGTTTGATGTTCTTACCTTATGAATCTTAAAATTTCTCTGCAACAAAGTGATGTTCTTTAAGGGTTTACACAAGTCAAGTTGATAAAAGATTTGTGTGGCCAAACCTTGGCCAACCTATGAAGAACTTGTGATTTGTCTTTTCTCTCCCCTTTCCTTCTTATTCCTGCCTTCTGGTGCAACCTTCTCATTGCCCTAAAGATCTGTCCTAGAGACTCTCTAATGTGCTCTTATCACAGTCGGAAGTATTGATTTACCTTCATCAAGATGCATATCACTTTAAAGCCTAATAGTATCTGGAAGTTGGAAGTAATTTTTGGATACGACGCTTCAGAGTATACCTAAGAGAGCCTACATTTGAAAAGGATAAATTGTCAAAAGGAAATGATGAATATCTAGTGATTTTCACATCAAAAATTGAAACAGGGTAAAGGACCGATGACTATCTTGGAAGACAAAAGCCCACTTTTACCTCAAGTCAGCCCTCTAGAAGTGAATGTGGGCATCAATTCTCTTGAAGTTTAGCTTTGTGCATCTCTCTCTGCCTAGACCCTATTACATCAAATTAAAGGAAGATCATCTAGTCTCATGTATTTTCATACTTTTCTCTACGTATGGAGACATAGAATTTCAGAACTGTTTCTTGGAATTTCACTTTGGATAGTGAGAAAAAGAGAGGCCCAGTAAGTGAGGTGAGGGTTTTAAAGGTTTACCTGTGCTTCAGGAAATTTAATCAATTAAAAATGTACTTAATATATTCACAAATTGGATAGGATTTTATTTGAGCAATTTCTGATTTAAAAAAGGGTTAAAACCCAATGTTTCAGCCCCTCTATTGTCTGCTGAGGGTCACACATGAATGTGGTAGCAGGGCTGGAATCCAAGTCCACTGATTTTCAACCCAGTGCTCATACATACCATCTTGCCTCCATATTGGCATCTCTGCATTCCATCTTCATTTTTGCCCAGATTATTAAGTGAAAGCCAATTTTGATGGGTACCTCATCATATATGGATTCTACATTATCCCTTCAATAATATGGGCAAAACAAAATGAGACAACGTAGCAACAATTGCATGTTACTTAGTTAACATCCCAATGTTGGACAAAATAAAATGAGGCAATGCAACAATAATTGCAAGTTATTTAGTTAACATCCCAATCACTCTTCCAAGCATCCCTCCTTACATTGCCATTGAAACAAAATTGATGTATTCTAAATCTCCTAGCATAACCATAAACATAATAAATAAAATCCTTTTTATCTTCTGATTTTAAGCCCATAAGCAACCTACATATATCCTATGATAGCAGGTGTTTACTGAATATGGTTCTACACCCCAGCACTACCTGAATAAATCTGTGTACAACATCTGGGTTTTCCTTTCCGCATAATGTTGCTCCCTGTTGTGTTGCACTGAAATTATTTCCAAAATGAGCTGCTCTGTGGAAAAGGAAGCTATGATGTTGGAGGCTACTGAGGTCTTGAAGTTCTGTCTTCTGGGTCTAAATGTGGAAGAACATTTCTACTTCTTGAGAACCACTCTTATCTTTTTTTTTCCTGAAAATAAATGTACCAGGAATGCTTTCTCCTCCAAAATTACATGCCATATTTTATAGAAAGAAGATTTAAAGAAAGAGTTTTTATTCTATCTATGAAGCAGGCCCCACCTTGAACATAAAAAGACAAAATCTTATGCCTGATAGAAATAGTTATTAAATAACTATTCAGATAATGCCTTCTGTGAATAATGCAGAGCACACCTGGTACTGTGTGGACACAAAGCAGAGTCTAGCAACTGAGAGGTTCGGACCTAGCAATGATCAACATATGTTCACTTCCCAAATTGAGTAGTTATTAGCTATTTCACTTTGGCAAGTTCAACTTTTTATGTCCCAGTTTCCTTATGTGTAAAATACAAATAAAACTAGTTCCAGCTTCAGAAGGATTTTTAGAAAATTGTATGTAAATGATTTAAAATAGCAATTTAAATAATTTATTTTATAAATAATGCATGTAGCATTTTGGGAGGCCAAGGAGGGTAGTTGCCTGAGCTCAGGAGATCGAGACAAGCCTGGGCAACATGGTGAAACCTCATCTCTACTAAAAAATACAAAAGAAATTAGCTGGGCATGGTGGCCTGTGCCTGTAGTCCCAGCTCCTCGGAAGGCTGAGGCAGGAGAATTGCTTGAACTTGGGAAGTGGAGGTTGTAGTGAGTCGAGATCACATGACTGCACTCTAGCCTGGACAACAGAATGAAACTCCATCTCTAAAAAAAAAATATTAATAATAAAAATAACACAAAAAGAATTATTATTGACTTTACTAGGTTGTAATAATGGCATTGTGGCTTTGTTTAAAAATAAATCTTTGTTAAATATCCATTCTAAAGTATTGCTTAAATGATATGATACTTAGGTTTTGCTTTAAAATACTTCAGCAAAATTCCCCAGGGAAATAGATGAAATATGAATAGTACAGTAGTGACAATCCTTGAAGTTGAATGCTGCTACATGACTCTTAATTATGCTATCATGTTGACCTTGTGTACGTTCGAAAGTTTCCATAATAAAAAGTCTCTGAAGGCCAGCCAGGGTAGCTCACATCTGTAATCCCAGGAGTTTGAGACCAGCCTGGCCAACACGGTGAAACCCTGTCTCTACTAAAGATACAAAACAAACAAACAAACAAACAAAAAACAACAAAAAAACAAATTAGCTGGGTGTCGTGGCATGCACCTCTAATTCCAGCTACTAGGGAGGCTGAGGCAGGAGAATCACTTGAATCAGGGAGGCGGAGGTTGCAGTGAGCTGACATGGCACCATTGCACTCCAGCCTGGGTGAAAGGGCAAGACTTTGTCTCAAAAAGAAAAAAAAAAAAAAAAAGTTACTGAAAGAAAGGTACTGTTGTTCAAGGAACAGGCTGAGGATTATTTGTCCTAGTTGACAAAAAAAAAAAAAAAAAAATGTATGTTGGCTTTGTTACTTCAGTACTTTGGTTTTAAGCATCTATTTAAAAAATTACAGATGTTAAATATATATTTGGAAAGATCTTGCTTTTTTCTTATTATTTCAATTGTTTATAACTAGAAACTTAAAAGCATTGCAATCACAATATTTCTACATATACTGTTTGTAATATTTGTAGTACTGCTTACTCTTTCAATTGATTTCAAATTGTGAGACTAACTTGGCAGTATGTAAAATAAAAATCACTTTTACTGAAATCTAAACCTACCAATTGAATTTTTGGGTTTTTTAAAGAATAAAAAGGGGGTAACCATGTTGAACTTTATCTGAACCCTGTGCTTCCACTATATTCTATTCTAAGAAATGGCAAACCTAAAAAAGCCACATTACTGCCCTTACATAATCCAAGATAAGAGTCACCTGTACCTTTCCTCAGTGACTCAGATGAAACAACCCTACACTTTCTCAGGGACTTATAGGGTGTACTTCCATCCTTTGTCAGTGACTCAGATGGTACCCATCTCCATCATCTGCAGGAGCTCAGAGAGAACTCATCTCTACCCTTTATCAACCACTCAGATGGGACCTATTTCCATCCTTCCTCAGTGACAGATGGAATGCAACTCCATCTTTTTAAAATAACTCAGATAGTATACATTTCCACCCTTCCTCAACGTTTAAGCTAGGACCCATTTCCATGTTTCCTCAGTGATTCAAAGAGGACCCATTTCCATTGTTCCTCAGTGACTCAGATAGTATTCATTTCCACCCTTCCCCCACGACCCAGATAGGACTCATCTTCACCCTTTCTCAATCACATAGAGAGAGCCCATCTCCACAGTTCCTCAGTGACTAAGATAGAACTTATCTCCATCCTTCTTCAATGATTCAGAAGTAACAGACTCAATCCTTCCTCAGTGATTCAGCTGAGACCTATCTTCATCATTTCTCAGTGACTAAGATATGACCCATCTCTATTCTTTTACAGTGTCACAGATAGAAGCCAACTCCATCCTTTCTCGAAGACTCAGATAGGACCTATTTTCACTCGTTCTCAGTGACTCAGATAGAACTTATCTTCACATTTCTTTCATGACTCAGATAGAATCCATCTTCATTTTTCCTTAGCGATTCAGATATAACCCATCTTTATTATTTTTCAATGACTCACATGGCACAAATTTTCACCCTTCCTCAGTGACTCAGATGGAACCTATCTCCATTCTTCTTCAGTCACTCCAGTAGGACTCGTCTCCATTCCTTCTCAATAAAACAGACAGGATGCATCTCTACCTTTCCTCACAATGACTCACATACGACCTATTTCGACTTTTCCTCAGTAATTCAGATAGGACTCATATCTGTTCTTCCTCAATGACTGAGGAGGGAATCACCTTCACCCTACCTGAATGACTGAGATGAGATTCATTTCCATCCTTCCTCAATGACTCAGATAGAAACAATTTCACTCTTCCTCAGTGACTCAGATGGGACCCTTCTCTCTTTCCTCAGTGACTCAGATTGGACCTATTTCCATCATTCCTCAGTGACACATAAGACACTACTCCACTCTTCTTCAGTGACTCAGAGAGGACATGGTCCTATTTTTCCTTAGGGGTTTATATAGAACCAATATGGACTCAAGGAATCCTCCCACCTCAGCCTCTCAAGTAGCTGGGACTATAGGTATGTGCCACCACACCTGGCTATTATTTTTATTTTTATTGGAGATGAGGTCTTGCTATGTTACTCAGGCTGGTCTCAAACTCCTAGGCTCAAGAAATCCTCCTGCTTTGACCTCCCAAAGTGCTGGGATTATAGGCATAAGCCACCTCACCCAGCCTGAGACCCACCTTTGTCCTTCCTCAATACCTTGGAGAGGACCCATCTTCATTCTTCCTCAGTAACTCCAACAATAGGACAAATTTCCAACCTTAATCATGACTCACAGAGGAACCATTTTCATCCTTCTTCTTTACTCAGATAGGACCAATAACTTTTCTTTCTCATGTATAAGACCAATGTACACCCTTCTTCAGTGACTCAGATAGGACCCATCTCCATCCCTTTTTAACGACTGACATATAACCTATCTTCATTCTGTCTCAGTTGACTGAGATCGGACTCATCTCCATCCTTCTTCATGACCCTCATTAACTAACTGATGACTTCCTTGTTTATCTGCCTTCATGAAATCCCTGCCACCACACCACCTTTTTAGATGTTTCTCGTTATGGTACATTCTTACTATTGCAACAGCCTAAATAAATTTATTTATTTAATTGTCCTGTGCGTTTTGTCTCTTTCAGGGGTCATCATCTGTTTGATACACGTTTATTATTCTGGAGGATTCCAGGATATTTGCACATCCATTATGATTATTATCAAACGTATGAAAGGATGCAAAACAAATTCTGTTTGTGACTTCAATAGCAGCAGCAACAGTATAAAAATTTTCAGATCCTTCACCTCTTCCCCAGTCTCATACGCTGCTAATAAGTTATAATGGATTAGACTTATTTGAGCAAACCAAGATAACAATGTGGAACAGTTTTCTATTTATAGAATAAGGACCATTTTCTTTTATTTAAAGCAAATAAATTGGGACATAATGCAAGTTTCAGAAACCTTTTCTTTCAGTGTATCTGAAGTGTAGTTTTAAGGCGATTCTTTTGATGGGCTATGTTTGAACAACAGATGGGCTAATTCCTTTAATTCTTTTGGTTGACTAATGGAGCTTGTGAAAGTTTTACCAAGAAGGAAAATTTAGAAATATCTACATGGTCTGTATTTACTTGATCCTTTTTCCATGTCAGTTTAATTCTGTTCCTTCTTCTGGGAACTCCCAAAAGCCCAAAATTGCATTTGTTGAGTGATTTTTTTTGAGAAAGGTTTTCTTGATATGATAGGATCAACTTCACTGGGATTATTGCCAATTCTAATTGTTTTTCTGCATTATTAGAATAATATAAACTTATATGAATCTGTTTCCATTTGAAGTAAAGTAGATAGATAGATAGATAAATAGATAGATAGATAGATAAGAATATGGTTAATAGTAAAATATTTTACTTTTATTAATACTGGTATGCATATACCATGTTGAAATCTTGTATTTCTGATAGACAAAATGATATGCATTTGTCCTAGGTTTTTGTTATGAATTTCTGTTGATTTACAATTTCCATACAGATCAACTTCAGCCTTCAAAGGGTAATTTTTTGGGACCAATCTTTTAAATTTGTAATAAGGAGTAAGAGAGAAACATTTTTCATCAATCTAAATCTAGAACTGGTTAGCATCTTACCCCCTGAGGTCCTCATTTACTGTTTTCCTCTGAAGTTAAACTGATCTAATATATTTACTATATAAAGTATCAATGTCATTTCGGTCCTCAGAAAAGTTCTTAAGTAGCATTGTCTTAGATGTGACATTCTTCTTCTTGGAGAGACTCTCCCTGAAGACTGGAGACCTTCAGAAAAAGCCTTCATCTCTTACATCCATAGAAATTTATCTTATTTTGACCAGAACTATGTCAAGTTCTATTTCGTTCCAATTTAGACTTTGGAATTCTCCCATAAGAATTGTCAGTTCTTACTGAGAGTCCCCTCCATCTGTGAGCTCGTGGTAACCACTCATTGCTAACCACATTCAATAATAGGCTTTTTATTTGTAGCCCTGTTTATTACCACCCTGCTATTTATTTTTCAGTCTAATTTCACCCCAATGGCACACCCTCACAGGAATCCTTGTCCCCCACTATTGAATCATTGTTAAATGACAAAGATGTACATACAATGCGTCTAAGTGACCTGACATATCTTCCATTTGGACCTCTCTGTGCTTCTTTCTGACTTTCTTCAGTGTCTCTATACCTTGAAGCTTTGCACTACTGATGTTTGTGCCTTTCTTCTGAGTTTTTAGGAGGCATCTTAGTACATTAACTATTCTGTACAACATGTATTTGTATTTCCTTTATTTTTGCATTTATAATCTCTAACTGAGATGACAACTTTACCAATTAGGGATGTGCTGATGGGTTCCTGAACATGAGATACTCAAGTTCTGCTGTAATAGTATTTTTTAGAAATGTATCAGGAGGAAACTTCAGTTACCATCAGCTATAAATTAATGTGAAACAAGTTTCTCATGCAGTGGAGTCCTCAACAATTTGTGTGTTCTCATCTGCAAAATATTAAAGGATAATAATAGCAGCTAAAAATTACTGAGCACTTGCAAAGGCATTATGTACTCCATTGTCATGTTTGACTTCTGCTACAGCCTTACGAACCAGACATTATTATCCTCATTTGACACATAAGGAAACTAAAGATTAGTTCATTAAATAACATGCCCATGGCTACCCAGAAGGTGTGGGACTCAAATATGGAATCTGACTGATACCAAGTTCATTCTCTTAATGCCATATTATTCAAAATAATATAGCAAAGGCGAATATTTCAGCTTGTGCACATACAAATAAATCCTCAGTCAGTGTTTACCATGATGCCTGGTACAGGAAGTTACCAAAGGACTGAGAATTAATTGCAATACAATTGGACTAGCTTATAAAATCCTCTAACTGCTGTGGGAGGTTCATTCTCACAATAAACATTGAAACTACAGTCTGCTAGTCTAATCACTACCTTAGAATATGCTCAGGTCTTTAGATTGCAACTGCTGTCATCTAAATGAACGTAGTAGAATTTGCTGCAATTAAGTTTTTTGTTACCTAGAATTGGAAACTAGGGCATGCCTTCCCCTTGTACCATTGACCAACCCCTGAGCTAACACATTCTATCTACCCAAAAAGTATTGCCCATTTTCTCCAGAATCAGTATATTGAAGCACTACTTTAAGCTTTTTCAACATCAAATCCTGTTTCTCTATGTCAGGCAAGTCTACTGTCTATTTGAATCTGTGCAACGCTATAGTCTTACCTTTACACTTTAAGGACTGCCTGTTTTAGGTCAGCAACCCACAATCATTAATTAGAGCTTCAGACCTAACAAAACTCCCGTAGAGTCTCTCAAAACACTTGATTAGCTTGTAACTCCCAGCTTGACCTAGACTGCCTCAAGTTTTGAACAATCTGAAGTTCTTGCCACCACTCCCACACCACTGCACCTCCTGTCCCAATAAGCTAATGTCTTAATTCATTCTGGCTGCTATAACAGAATACCATAAACTGGATGGCTTATAAACAAGATAAATTTATATCTCACAGTTCTAGAGGCTGGGAAGTCCAAGATCAAGATGATAACAGATTTGTTGTCTAGTGAAGGCCTGTTTCCTGGTTCATACATGGTGACTTCTTGCTGTGTCCTCAAGAAAGAGACTAGTTAGCTCTCTGCAGTCTGTCTTTATAAGACCCCCAGTCTCAATCATACAAGTCTACCCACATCATTTAATCACCTCTCAAAAAGTCTGAGCTCCTAATAACATCACCTAGGGGTTAGGATGTCAATATATAAATTTTGGGGGATATACAAGCATTCAGACCATAGCACCTAACAACTCTTTCTGTGGGTTTTTGTTTTATGTGTTTGCTTTCTTTTCTGCCATCTGGAGCTTTGTATCCATACTAAAAGTCTTTACTTCTTTTAAGGATGACCCAAGGCAAAAACATACAAGTAAATGAAATATATCACTTCCATGGATGGGTTATGTATTGCACAAATAGTTTCATTAGAGCCTAAGTGCCTAGCAGAGTTCCTGACATATACTAAACATTTGAAAAATGTTTTAAAAGTAAATGAATAAATACCAGATTTCTATCCAATAATAATCCTGTCCATTTTATATGCAGAGGAATGGAGCACAGTTTGAGGCAGTCAGCAATGGTCAACTTTGGTGTTATTTCAATATATTACCAAGATTTTTTCTTCCCCTTTCTTTCTATTGGTGTTGATAAAATTTTTGAAAACTTAAAATACACATCTTCTCTTTTATTTGTTAATATCTGAAAGGTCCTTATATTAGATATGGCTACAAATAATATTCCATTGTTGTATATGTACCACATTTTCTTTATTCATCTGTTGATGGAAACTTAGGTTGATTCAATATTTTGGTATTGTGAACAGTGCTGCAATAAACGTGGGTGTGCAGATGCCTCTTCCATATACTGATTTCATTTCTTTTGGCTATATATCCAGCAGTGGGATTGTTGAATCATATCTGTGGTTTTTTGATGAACCTCAGTAACTATTTTTCTTAATGGCTGTACTAGTTTATGTTCCCATCAACAACGTATAAGAATTCCCCATTCTCTGCATCCTTACCAGCATTTATTATTTTTTGTATTTTTGATAATAGCCATTCCAGCGAAGGTAGGATGATGTCTGATTGTGGCTTTGATTTTCCCTTCACTGATGATTAGTGGTGTTGAGCATTTTTTCCCATATGCCTATTGGCCATTTATATGTCTTCTTTAGAGAAATGTCTATTCAAATATTTCACCTAATTTTAAATCAGATTATTTTTATTTTTGCTGTTGAGTTGTTTGAGTTATATATTCTGGTTATTAATCCCTTGTCAGATGGAGAAATTCAACTATCTTCTACAATTATGTAGTCTGTATCTTCATTTCTTAGTTTGTTTCCTTGCTGTGCAGGAGATTTTTATTTGGATATAATCACATTTATTTATTTTTGCTTTCGCTGCTTATGCATTTAAGGTCCTACCTAAAACCCTTTGCCTAGACCAATGTCCTGTAGCATTTCTCCAATGCTTTTTAAAGTATTAATTTCACAGTTTCAGGTCTTATATTAAAGTGTTATATCTAAAATTGATTTTTATATACATCAAATGATGAGAATCTAGTTTCATTCTTCTGTATACGGATATCCATTTTTTCCCAGCACCATTTATTGAAGAGACTGTCCTTTATACAACGTGTGTTCTTAGTGCCTTTGTTGAAGATCAGTTGGCTGTAGATATGAAACATCATAGAAAACCCATTAATGAATGGGTTCACTGGTCTCATTGGTCTATGTGTCTGTTTTTATGCCAATACTATGCTCTTTTGGTTACTATAGCTTTGTAGTGTGTTTTAAAATCAGGTGGTGTGCTGCCTCCACTTTGTTCTTTATGCTCAGGATTGTTTTGACTCTTTGGGCTCTTTTGTGGTTCCATATGAAAGTTAGAATTGTTTTTCTGTTTCTGTGAAATTATTGACATTTTGATAGGAGTTGCATTGAATTTTTAGATTGCTTTGAGTAGTATAGACATTTTAACAATAATATTTTTTCTGATCCTTGAGCAGGAGATATTTTTTCATTTTTTGTGTTCCCTTAAATTTCTTACATCAGTGTATTATAGTTTTCCTTGTAGAGCTCTTTTCTACTTTGGTTAAATTTATTTCTAGGTATTTTGGGGGGAGTAGCTATGGTAAACAAAATTGCCTTCCTGATTCCTTTTTCAGTGATTGCTGTTAATGTGTATAAAGGGTGCTAAGTTTTGCAAGTTTATTTTGTATCTTGCCACTTAAGTAAATTGGTTTATCAGTTCTAAGAGTTTTTTGTTTTGTTTTGTTTTGTTTTTGTGAAGTCTTTCAGTTTTTCTAAATATAGGACCATGTCATCTGCAAGCAATTATAATTTGTCATCTTTCTTTTCCATTTGGGTGCCCTTTATTTCTCTTTTGTCTAATTCCTCTGCCTAGAACTTTCAGTACTATGTTGAAAAAAAAGTGGTAAAAGTGGATATCCGTGTTTTCTTCCAATCTTAGCAGAAAGGCTTTTAATTTTTCCTCATTTAGTGTATTAACTGTGGGTTTGTCATATATGGCCTTTATCATGTTGAAATATATCCCTTCTATCCCCAGTTTGTTGAAAGTTTTTTATCATGACGGGATGTTAAATTTTCTCAAATGCTTTTTCAGCATCTATTGAAATAATCCTTTTGTTTTTGTTTTTGATTCTGTTGATTTGATGTGTCACATTTATTGATTTACATATATTGAACCATCCTTCCATCCCCGGGATGAATCTCACTTGATCATGGTGAATCATCTATTTAATGTGTTGTTAAATTTGATTTGTTAGTATTTCTTTGTAAGTTTTTGCACCTCTGTTCATCAGGGATATTAGGTTGTAGTTTTCTTTTTTTGTTGTGTACTTGTCTGGTTTTGGCCTCAGGGTGATACTGGCCACATAGAATAAGTTAGGGAAAATTCCTTCATTTTCAATTTTTGAACTAGTTGAAGAGGATTGGTGTTAGTTGTTTTTTAAATATTTGGCAGACTTCAGGAGCTCATTTATCAGGTCCTCGTCTTTTCTTTGATGGGAGACATTTTTTTTTACTGCTTTGATCTCATTACTCTCATTACTTCTTATTGGTTTGTTCAGGTTTTCTATTTCTTCATGGTTCAATCTCGAGTAGGTTGTATGCATCCTGAAATGTATTTGCTTTTTGTGGTTATTCCACTTTGTTTAATTGCTCATAGTAGTCTCTAATGATTCTTTGTATTTCTGTAGCATGAGTTGTATTTTTTTCATCTTTTATTCTACTTATTTGAGTTTTCTCTATTTTTTCTTAGTTAATTTAGCCAACGGTTTGCTGATATTTTTTACATTTTTAAAGAATCAACTTTTTGTTTTATTGATCTTGGTACTTTTTTAAGTCTCAAGTTTATTTATTCTGCTCTGATCTTCATTTCTTATTTTCTTCTACTAATTTGGGTTTGGTTTGTTCTTGCTTCTCTAGTTCCTTGAGATATATTGTTTGGTGGTTTATCTGAAGTCTTTCTGCTTTTAAAGTAGGTATTTATTGCTATAAACTTTCCTTTTTTTTTTTTTTTTTTTTTTTTTTGAGACAGTCTCACTCTGTTGCCCAGACTGCAGTGCAGTGGCTAGATCTCAGCTCACTGCAACCTCCATCTCCTGGGCTCAAGCAATTCTCATGCCTTAGCCTCCAGGGTAGCTATGATTATAGACTTGTGTCACCCAAACCAGCTAATTTTTTTTTTTTGTTTTTTGTATTTTTAGTAGAAACAGAATTTCACCATGTTGGCCAAGCTGATCTTGAACTTGTGGCCTCAAGTGATCCACCTACTTTGGTCTCCCAAAATGCTGGGATTACAGGTGTGAGCCACTGTGCCCAGTCAACTTCCTTCTTTTTACTGTTTTTGCTATATTCTATAGGTTCTTGTATGTTGTATTTTCATTTTAATTTGTTTCAAGAAATTTTGAAAATTTCTTCTTAATTTCTTCATTGACTCATTGGTTATTCAGAAGCATATTGTTCAATTTCCATGTATTTGTAGTTTCCGAAATTTGTCTCGTTATTGATTTCTAGTTTTTTTTCCATCATAGTCACTAAAGATACTTGATATAATTCCAGCTTCTAAAAAATTTTTTGAGATTTGTTTTGTGGCTAACATATGGTCTATTCTGAAAAACAGTCTATGTGTTGATGAGCAAATTTATATTCTGCAGTGGTTGGATGAAATATTCTGTAGTAGTTAGGTCCATTTGGTCTAGGCTAGTTTAACTTTAACTCCAGTGTTTGCTGATTTTCTGAAAGTGAGGTATTGATATCCTCTATTATTATTATTATCTTGCCGTCTTTCTCCTTATATCTATTAATATTTGCTTTATATATTTTGGTGATTTGGTGTTGAATGCATATATTATAATATCTTCTTGATGAATGAACCCCTTTGTCATTATATAATGGCCTTCCTTATCTCTTGCTAAAATTTTTGACTTTACATGTATTTTATCTGATACAAGTAAGTGACCCTCACTCGTTTTTTGGTTTCTATTTTCATGAAATATCTTTTTCCGTCTATTCAGTTTCAGTCCCTCTATAGCTTCATAGGCAAAGTGAGTTTCTTGTAGGGAGCATTTAATTTGGTCTTCTTAATCCATTCATCCACTGCATCTTTTTAAATTGAAGAACTTAGCCTATTTACATACATGTTATTATTGACAGGTAAAAACTTCCTATTGCCATTTGTTACCTTCTTTTTTAGTTGTTTTGTAACTGTTCTCTTTCATTTTTTCCATTTCTTGCTGTCTCCCTTTCTGGTTAAGTGATTTTCTTTGTTAGTGTGTTTTGATTCATTGTTTTCCATTTTTAGCATATCTATTGTAGGTTTTTGTATTGTGGTTATCATGAGGCTTACAAAAATATATCCTATAGTTAAAACAAGTTATTTAAAACAGATACAAACTTAACTTTGACTGTGAAAAAAAGAATAAAATAACCAAAAATAACCTGTACAAATTAACTCCCTTCTCCACCTACATTTTGAATTTGTAATATCACGGTTTGATTTTTTTCTTTCTAAGTTTTATTTTAGGTTCAAGGGGTACATGTACAGGATTGTTGGGTAAACTTCATTTTGTGGGGATTTGGAATACATATAATGTTGTCACCTAGGTAATCAGAATAATAGCCGATAGGGAGATTTTTCAGTCCTTACCTTCCTTCCACCCTCCGCCTTCAAGTAGGCCCCAGTGTCCATTGTTCCATTCTTCCTGTCTATGTATACTCAATGTTTAGCTCACAGCTGTAAGTGAGAACATGAGGTATTTGGTTTTCTGTTCCTGTGTTAATTCACTTAGAATAATGGCCTCCAGCTCTATCCATGTTGCTGCAAAAAACATTATCTCATTATTTGTTATGGCTGCCTAGTATTCCACGGTGTATATGTCCAACAGTTTCTTTATCCAACATACCATTGATGGGCATCTGGGTTGATACCATGACTTTGCTTTTGTGACTAGTGCTGCAATGAACATATGCATGTGTCTTTATGGTAGAATGATTTATATTCCTTTAGGTCCATACTTAGTAATGGGACTCCTGGGTAGAAATATAGTTCTGTTTTTAAGTTCTTTAAGAAATCTCCAAATTTCTTTCCACAGTGGCTGAACTAATTTATATTCTCAACAGCAGTCCATAAATGTTCCCTATTTTCTGTAACCTTGCCAACATCTGTTATTTTTGTACTTTTTACTAATAGTCACTCTGACTGGTGTAAGATGCTATCTCATTGTGGTTTTGAAGCATTTACCTAAATGATTTGTGATATTGAACATTTTTTTCATATGTTTCTTGGACACATGTATTTTTTTAATGAACCGTCTGTACATGTCCTTTGCTCAGCTTTTCAAAGGGGTTGTTTGTTTTGGGCTTGTTGATTTGTTTAAGTTCCTTATTTGTACTCAATATTAGACCCTTGTTGGATGCATAGTTTGGAAATTTTTTCTCACATTTTGTTGGTTGTCTGTTTACTATGTTGATAGTTTCATTTGCTCTGCAGAAGCTCTTAAGTTTAATTAGGTACCACCTATCAGTTTTTGTTTTTATTGCAATTGCTTTGGGAGTCTTCATCACGAAGTTTTTGCCGGGGCCAATGTCCAGAATAATATTTCCTAGGTTTCTTCTGTCAGGGAAAAGCTAAGTATTGGGAAAAAAGCTGAGGCAGGGCTTGCATGTCTGACATAATGTAAAACAGTCTTGGAACATGTCCGGGGTCCAGGGTCTAAAACACCTCGTGGCCTTTGGAACAACAAGCTCTGTGCCAAAGGGTGGAAGGCTGCCCTGCCACATCAGAGTCTAAGCCCAGGGCATAAAATCCCTCATGGCTTGGATGGAATCCAGGGTTTAGGACATAAACCCTTCGTTTGGAATGTGTCTAGACTTGCTGGCTTCTTGCTTCTAGCACTCCCAGGCTCATAAAATGACTGTATCTTAAACTAGATGAACATGTTTCCCATTATCTCAAGTAACAAAACATGCTCCGTATGCGCCAAAGAAAATGCTGAACTGTCACAGCTGTAGGTCATGCACTTGATACACCACTTTCTTTCAACCCCCACATCCTCACCACCTGCTTCTTTGTTTGATCACCAATAAACAGTGTGGGCTTCCAGAGTTTGGGGCCTTTAGAGATTCCATACTAGTGTTGGCCCCTTGGTCCCACTTTTACTCTTGTCTTTTCTCATTCCGTTGAACTCCGCCAGACTTCGTAGCCCCCGTGGCCCGGTGTTGTGTCTGATCAACCCAACATTCTTCTCAGGTTTTTATAGTTTTAGACTTTACATTTAAGTGTTTAATTCATCTTGAGGTTTTTTTTTTTTTTCACATAGTGAAAGGAAGGGGTCAAGTTTCAATCTTCTGCATATGACTAGCCAGTAATCCCAGTATTTTTTTAAATAGAGAGTCCTTTAATCTTTTTGTCAGCATTATCAAAGATCATATGGTTGTAGGTGTGTGGCTTTAGTCTGAGTTCTAACCTTTACCACTGGTCTATGTGTCTGTTTTTTCACCAGTTCCATACTGTTGTAGTTACTGTAGCCTTGTAGTAGTGGGTAATGTGATACCTCCATCTTTGTTCCTTCTTCTTAGAATTGATTTGGCTATTCAGACTTTTTTTTGGTTCCAAATGATTTTAGAATAGTTTTTCCAATTTGGTTAAAAAAATGTTGGTTGTTTGATAGGTAATATGGTTTGGCTCTGTCCCCACCCAAATCTCATCTAGAACTGTAGTTCACATAATCCCCACATGTGGTAGGAGGGACCTGGTGGGAGGTAACTGAATTGTGGGAGCAGTTTCCCCAGTGCTATTCTCATGATAGTGAGTAAGTTCTCACAAGACCTTATGGTTTTATAATGGGCTTCTCACTTCACTTGACTCATTCTTCCTGCTGCTGTGTAAAGAAGGATATGTTTACTTCCCCTTCCACCACGATTATAAGTTTCCTGAGGTCTCCCAAGCTCTGTAGAACTGTGAGTCAGTTAAACCTGTTTCCTCTATAAATTACCCAGTCTCAGGCAGCTCTTTTTAACAATGTGAGAATGGACTAACCCAGTAAATTAGTACCGCATAGAGTAGGGCACTGCTGTGAAAGCGATTTTGGAACTGGGTAACAGGCAGAAGTTGGAACAATATGGAGGTCTCAGAAGACAGGAAAATATGGGAAGGTTTGGAATTTCCTAGAGACTTGGAGGGCTCAGGAGACAGGAAGATGTGGGAAAGTTTAGAACATACTAGAGACTTGTTGAATGGCTTTGACCAAAATGCCGATAGTGATACGGACAACGAAGTCCAGGCTGAGGTGGTCTCAGAGGGAGATGAGCAACTTCTTAGGAAATAGAGTATAGGTCACTCTTGCTATGCATACAGACAGGTGGCATTTTGCCCCTGCTCTAGAGTTCTGTGGATCTTTGAATATGAGAGAGATGATTTAGGGTATCTGGCAGAAGAAATTTGTAAGCAGCAAAGTGTTCAAGGGGAAGCAGAGCATAAGTTTGGAAAATTTGCAGCCTGATTATGAAATAGAAAAGAAAAACCCATCTTTCTGGGGAGAAATTCAAGCTGGCTGCAGAAATTTGTATAAGTAAAAAGGAGTCAACTGTTAATTACCAAGACAATGAGGAAAATGTCACCTGGGCACGTCAGAGACTTTCATGCCAGCCACTCCCATCAAAGGCTTGGAGGCCTAGGAAGGAAAATATGGTTTCATGGTCTGGGCCCAGGGCACGCCTGCTCTATGCAGCCCCAGGACATGGTGCCCTGTGTCCCAGCTGCTTCAGCTTCAGCTGTGACTAAAAGGGGCAAAATTACAGCTCAGGCCATTGCTTCATAGGGTACAAGCCCAAAGCCTTAGCAGCATACATGTTGTGTTGGGTCTGTGGGTGCACAGAAGTCAATAATTGAGGTTGGGAAACTTCTACCTAGTTTAAGAGGATATGTGAAAATGTCTGGGTATCTGGGCAGAAGTGTGCTGCAGGGGCAGAGCTCTCATGGAGAACATCTGCCAGGGCAGTGCAGAAAGGAAATGTGGGGTCAGAGGCCCCACACAGTGTCCCTACTGGGGCACTGCCTAGTAGAGCTGTGAGAAGAGGTCCACTGTCTTTCAGACCGAAGAATGATAGATCCACCTATAGCTTTTACTATGCACTAAAAAAGCTGCATCTACTCAATGCCTGTCCATGAAAGCAGCCAGGATGGGGGCTGTACCCTGCAAGGCCACAAGAACAGAGCTACTCAAGGCCATGGAGCCCACCTCTTGCTTCAGTGTGACCTGGATGTGAGACATGGAATCAAAGGAGATTATTTTGAGTTTTAAGATTTAATCACTGCCTCATTAGACTTCGGACTTGCATGGGGCCTATAGCCCCTTCATTTTGGCCAATTTTGCCCATTTGGAATGTGTATATTTATCAAATGCCTGTACCTTCACTGTATCTAGGAAGTAACTAACTTGCTTTTGATTTTACAGGCTCATAGGCTGAAGGGACTTGCCTTGTTTCAGTGAGACTTTGGACTTTGGGTTAATTCTGCAATGAGTTAAGACTTTGGGGAACTGTTGGAAAGGCATGATTGTGTTTTGAAATGTAAAGACATGAGGTTTGGGATGGTTCAGGAGTGGAATGATATGCTTTGGATACATCCCACCCAAATCCCATCTTGAATTGTAGTTCCCATAACATCCATGTGTCACTGGAGATAATTGAATCATGGGGGTGGTTTCCCCCACGCTGTTCTCGTGATAGTAAGTTCTCATGTAATCTGATGGTTTTATAAAGGGTTTTCTCTTTTGCTTGGCTCTCATTCTTCTCCTTCCTCCCACCATGTAAATAAGGATGTGTTTGCTACCCCTTCTGCCATGATTGTAAGTTTCCTGAGGCCTCCCAGTCCTGTGGAACTGAGAGTCAATTAAACCTCTTTCTTATAGAAATTACCCACTCTTGGGCAGTTCTTTATACCAACATGAGGATGGATTAATACAATAGGAATCACGTTGAATCTGTAAATTGCTTCAGGCAGTATGGCCATTTTAACATTATTGATTCTTCCTATTCATAAGCATGGAAGATTTTTTCATTTGTGTTGTCTCTGTGAGAAATTCTCAGCAGTGCTTTGTAAGATCTTTCGCCTCCTTGGTTTATTGTATTCTTAGATTTTCATTTTTTTGTTGCTATTTTAATGAGATTGTGTTCTTGATTTGACTGTCAGCCTGAAAATTATTAGTATGGAAACGTTAATAATTTTTGTACAATAATTTTGTAGCCTAAAACTGTGCCAAAGTGCTTATCAGTCTAGGAGCCTTTGGGCAGAGACTATGGGATTTTCTAAGTATAGAATCACCTCATCTGAGAACACAGATAATTTGACTTCCTTGGTTTCTCTTTGGATGCCTTTTAAGTTCTTTTTCTTGCCAGATTGTTCTGGCTAGGACTTCCAGTACTATGTTGAATAGAAGTAATGGGAGTGGGTATCCATCTCTTGTTTCATTTCTCAAAGCGAATGCTTCCAGCTTTTGCCCATTCAGTCTGATGTTGGCTGTGGGTTTGTCATATATGGCTCTTATTATTTTGAGTAATGTTCCTTCAATATCTAGTTTTTTGAAGGTTTTTGACATGAAAGGATGTTGAGTTTTATCAAAGGACTTTCTGCATCTGTTGAGATGATCATGTAGCTTTCGTTTTTAGTTTTGTTTATGTGATGAATCACATTTATTGATTTATGTACATTGAACCAACTTTGCTTCCCAAGAATAAAGCCACTTGGTTGTGGAATTTGTCTGTTTCTTCTGGGTTTTCTAGTTTATGTGCTTAGAAGTGTTCCCAATAGTCTACATTCATCTGAGTGTTTTTTGTATTTCTGTGGGGTTAATGGTAATGGTCCCCTTGTTATTTCTGATTGTGTTTATTTTTATCTTCTTTTTTTCTTTGTTAGTCTAGCTAGTAATCTACCAATCTGATTTATTCTTTTGAAGAACCACTTTTCAGTTTGGTTGATCTTTTGTAGATTCTTTTCTCGTCTTCATTTCAGTCAGTTCAGCTTTGATTTTTGTTATTTATTTTTTTCTTCTAGCATTGAAGTTGGTTTGCTCTTATTCTTCATATCTCTCTAGGTGTGAGGTTTGGTTGTTAATTTGAGATGTTTCTCACTTCTTGATGTGACCATTTAGAACTATAAACTTCCCTTTGAACACTTCTCTGTGTCTCAGGGATTCTGGTGTATTCCATATTTGTTTTCATTAGTTTCAAATAATTTCTTGATTTCTGCCTTAATTTCATTGTTTAGCGAAGAGTCATTCAGGAATAAGTTAATTTTCATGTCATGTTATGGTTTTGAGAGAGCTTCTTGGCATTGATTTTTATTTTTATTATACTGTGGTTTGAGAATGTGGTTGGTATAATTTTAAGTTTTTCTTGTATTTTCTGAGAATTGCTTTATGACCACATATATGGTCACTTTTAGAGTACATGCCATGTGGAGATGAGAAAAATGCATATTCTATTGTTTTTGGATGGAATGTTCTGTAGATATATGTTAGGTCCATTTGGTCAGATGTCAAGTTTAGGTCCCAAATATCTTCATTAGATGATCTGTCTAGTACCATCAGTGGGATGTTGAAGTCTCCCACTATCATTGTGTGGGTATCCAGTGTTAGGTGCATAAAATATTTAGGATACTTAATTCTTCTTGTTGAATTGGACCCTTTATCTAGTAATGTCATTATCAAATAATGCCATTCTTTGTGCTTTTAGATCATTGTTGGTTTAAGTTTTCTTTTGTCTGAAATGAGAATAGCAACTCCTGCTCTTTTTTGTTTTCCATTTGCTTCATAGACCTTTTTCCAGCCCTTTACCTTTAACCTGTAGGAATCATTGCATGTGAGATGAGTATCTTTTTTTTTTTTTTTTTTTAATAATTTATTTATTTTTATTATATTTTAAGTTGTAGGGTACATGTGCATAACGTGCAGGTTTGTTACATATGTATACTTGTGCCATGTTGCTGTGCTGCACCCATCAACTCGTCATTTACATCAGGTATAACTCCCAATGCAATCCCTTCCCCCCCCTCCCCCTCCCCATGATAGGCCCCAGTGTGTGATGTTCCCCTTCCTGAGTCCGAGTGATCTCATTGTTCAGTTCCCACCTATGAATGAGAACATGCGGTGTTTGGTTTTCTGTTCTTGTGATAGTTTGCTAAGAATGATGGATTCCAGCTGCATCCAAGTCCCTACAAAGGACTCAAACTCATCCTTTTTTATGGCTGCATAGTATTCCATGGTGTATATGTGCCACATTTTCTTAATCCAATCTGTCACTGATGGACATTTGGGTTGATTCCAAGTCTTTGCTATTGTGAATAGTGCTGCAATAAACATACGTGTGCATGTGTCTTTATAGCAGCATAATTTATAATCCTTTGGGTATATACCCAGTAATGGGATGGCTGGGTCATATGGTACATCTAGTTCTAGATCCTTGAGGAATCACCATACTGTTTTCCATAATGGTTGAACTAGTTTACAATCCCACCAACAGTGTAAAAGTGTTCCTATTTCTCCACATCCTCTCCAGCACCTGTTGTTTCCTGACTTTTTAATGATTGCCATTCTAACTGGTGTGAGATGGTATCTCATTGTGGTTTTGATTTGCATTTCTCTGATGGCCAGTGATGATGAGCATTTTTTCATGTGTCTGTTGGCTGTATGAATGTCTTCTTTTGAGAAATGTCTGTTCATATCCTTTGCCCACTTTTTGATGGGGTTGTTTGTTTTTTTCTTGTAAATTTGTTTGAGTTCTTTGTAGTTCTGGATATTAGCCCTTTGTCAGATGAGTAGATTGCAAAAATTTTCTCCCATTCTGTAGGTTGCCTGTTCACTCTGATGGTAGTGTCTTTTGCTGTGCAGAAGCTCTTTAGTTTAATGAGATCCCATTTGTCAATTTTGGCTTTTGCTGCCGTTGCTTTTGGTGTTTTAGACATGAAATCTTTGCCCATGCCTATGTCCTGAATGGTACTACCTAGGTTTTCCTCTAGGATTTTTATGGTATTAGGTCTAACATTTAAGTCTCTAATCCATCTTGAATTAATTTTCGTATAAGGAGTAAGGAAAGGATCCAGTTTCAGCTTTCTACTTATGGCTAGCCAATTTTCCCAGCACCATTTATTAAATAGGGAATCCTTTCCCCATTTCTTGTTTCTCTCAGGTTTGTCAAAGATCAGATGGCTGTAGATGTGTGCTATTATTTCTGAGGACTCTGTTCTGTTCCATTGGTCTATATCTCTGTTTTGGTACCAGTACCATGCTGTTTTGGTTACTGTAGCCTTGTAGTATAGTTTGAAGTCAGGTAGCGTGATGCCTCCAGCTTTGTTCTTTTGACTTAGGATTGTCTTGGAGATGCGGGCTCTTTTTTGGTTCCATATGAACTTTAAAGCAGTTTTTTCCAATTCTGTGAAGAAACTCATTGGTAGCTTGATGGGGATGGCATTGAATCTATAAATTACCTTGGGCAGTATGGCCATTTTCACGATATTGATTCTTCCTATCCATGAGCATGGTATGTTCTTCCATTTGTTTGTGTCCTCTTTTATTTCACTGAGCAGTGGTTTGTAGTTCTCCTTGAAGAGGTCCTTTACATCCCTTGTAAGTTGGATTCCTAGGTATTTTATTCTCTTTGAAGCAATTGTGAATGGAAGTTCATTCCTGATTTGGCTCTCTGTTTGTCTGTTACTGGTGTATAAGAATGCTTGTGATTTTTGCACATTAATTTTGTATCCTGAGACTTTGCTGAAGTTGCTTATCAGCTTAAGGAGATTTTGGGCTGAGACAATGGGGTTTTCTAAATATACAATCATGTCATCTGCAAAGAGGGACAGTTTGACTTCTTCTTTTCCTAACTGAATACCCTTGATTTCTTTCTCTTGCCTAATTGCCCTAGCCAGAACTTCCAACACTATGTTGAATAGGAGTGGTGAGAGAGGGCATCCCTGTCTTGTGCCAGTTTTCAAAGGGAATTTTTCCAGTTTTTGCCCATTCAGTATGATATTGGCTGTGGGTTTGTCATAAATAGCTCTTATTATTTGGAGGTACGTTCCATCAATTCCAAATTTATTGAGCGTTTTTAGCATGAAGGGCTGTTGAATTTTGTCAAAAGCCTTTTCTGCATCAATTGAGATAATCATGTGGTTCCTGTCTTTGGTTCTGTTTATATGCTGGATTATGTTTATTGATTTGCGAATGTTGAACCAGCCTTGCATCCCAGAGATGAAGCCCACTTGATCATGGTGGATAAGCTTTTTGATGTGTTGCTGAATCCGGTTTGCCAGTATTTTATTGAGGATTTTTGCATCGATGTTCATCAGGGATATTGGTCTAAAATTCTCTTTTTTTGTTGTGTCCTTGCCAGGCTTTGGTATCAGGATGATATTGGCCTCATAAAATGAGTTAGGGAGGATTCCCTCTTTTTCTATTGATTGGAATAGTTTCAGAAGGAATGGTACCAACTCCTCCTTGTACCTCTGGTAGAATTCAGCTGTGAATCCATCTGGTCCTGGACTTTTTTTGGTTGGTAGGCTATTAATTGTTGCCTCAATTTCAGAGCCTGCTATTGGTCTATTCAGGGATTCAACTTCTTCCTGGTTTAGTCTTGGAAGAGTGAAAGTGTCCAGGAAATTATCCATTTCTTCTAGATTTTCCAATTTATTTGCGTAGAGGTGTTTATAGTATTCTCTGATGGTAGTTTGTATTTCTGTGGGGTCGGTGGTGATATCCCCTTTATCATTTTTAATTGCGTCGATTTGATTCTTCTCTCTTTTCTTCTTTATTAGTCTTCCTAGCGGTCTATCAATTTTGTTGATCTTTTCAAAAAACCAACTCCTGGATTCATTGATTTTTTGGAGAGTTTTTTGTGTCTCTATCTCCTTCAGTTCTGCTCTGATCTTAGTTATTTCTTGTCTTCTGCTAGCTTTCGAATGTGTTTGCTCTTGCTTCTCTAGTTCTTTTAATTGCGATGTTAGAGTGTCAATTTTAGATGTTTCCTGCTTTCTCTTGTGGGCATTTAGTGCTATAAATTTCCCTCTACACACTGCTTTAAATGTGTCCCAGAGATTCTGGTATGTTGTATCTTTGTTCTCATTGCTTTCAAAGAACATCTTTATTTCTGCCTTCATTTCGTTATGTACCCAGTAGTCATTCAGGAGCAGGTTGTTCAGTTTCCATGTAGTTGAGCGGTTTTGATTGAGTTTCTTAGTCCTGAGTTCTAGTTTGATTGCACTGTGGTCTGAGAGACAGTTTGTTATAATTTCTGTTCTTGTACATTTGCTGAGGAGTGCTTTACTTCCAATTACGTGGTCGATTTTGGAGTAAGTACTATGTGGTGCTGAGAAGAATGTATATTCTGTTTATTTGGGGTGGAGAGTTCTATAGATGTCTATTAGGTCTGCTTGCTGCAGAGATGAGATCAATTCCTGGATATCCTTGTTAACTTTCTGTCTCGTTGATCTGTCTAATGTTGACAGTGGAGTGTTGAAGTCTCCCATTATTATTGTATGAGAGTCTAAGTCTCTTTGTAAGTCTCTAAGGACTTGCTTTATGAATCTGGGTGCTCCTGTATTGGGTGCATATATATTTAGGATAGTTAGCTCTTCCTGTTGAATGGATCCCTTTACCATTATGTAATGGCCTTCTTTGTCTCTTTTGATCTTTGATGGTTTAAAGTCTGTTT
This sequence comes from Macaca thibetana thibetana, assembly GCF_024542745.1. Classification (NCBI taxonomy): domain Eukaryota; kingdom Metazoa; phylum Chordata; class Mammalia; order Primates; family Cercopithecidae; genus Macaca; species Macaca thibetana. The sequence continues at coordinate 143,166,028 of NC_065583.1, forward strand.
TATCAGAGACTAGTATTGCAACCCCTGCTTTTTTTTGTTCTCCATTTGCTTGGTAAATCTTCCTCCATCCTTTTATTTTGAGCCTATGTATGTCTCTGCGTGTGAGATGGGTCTCCTGAATACAGCAGACTGATGGGTCTTGACTCTTTATCCAGTTTGCCAGTCTGTGTCTTTTAATTGGAGCATTTAGTCCATTTACATTTAAGGTTAAGATTGTTATGTGTGAACTTGATCCTGCCATTATGATATTAACTGGTTATTTTGCTCGTTAGTTGATGCAGTTTCTTCCTAGCCTCAATGGTCTTTACATTTTGGCATGTTTTTGCAATGGCTGGTACCGGTTGTTCCTTTCCATGTTTAGTGCTTCCTTCAGGGTCTCTTGTAAGGCAGGCCTAGTGGTGACAAAATCTCTAAGCATTTGCTTGTCTGTAAAGGATTTTATTTCTCCTTCACTTATGAAACTTAGTTTGGCTGGATATGAAATTCTGGGATTAAAATTCTTTTCTTTAAGAATGTTGAATATTGGCCCCCACTCTCTTCTGGCTTGGAGAGTTTCTGCTGAGAGATCTGCTGTTAGTCTGATGGGCTTCCCTTTGTGGGTAACCCGACCTTTTTCTCTGGCTGCCCTTAAGATTTTTTCCTTCATTTCAACTTTGGTGAATCTGGCGATTATGTGTCTTGGAGTTGCTCTTCTCGAGGAGTATCTTTGTGGCGTTCTCTGTATTTCCTGGATTTGAATGTTGGCCTGCCCTACTAGGTTGGGGAAGTTCTCCTGGATGATATCCTGAAGAGTGTTTTCCAACTTGGTTCCATTTTCCCCCTCACTTTCAGGCACCCCAATCAGACGTAGATTTGGTCTTTTTACATAATCCCATACTTCTTGCAGGCTTTGTTCATTTCTTTTTCTTCTTTTTTCTTTTGGTTTCTCTTCTCGCTTCATTTCATTCATTTGATCCTCAATCGCTGATACTCTTTCTTCCAGTTGATCGAGTCGGTTACTGAAGCTTGTGCATTTGTCACGTATTTCTCGTGTCATGGTTTTCATCTCTTTCATTTCGTTTAGGACCTTCTCTGCATTAATTACTCTAGCCATCAATTCTTCCACTTTTTTTTCAAGATTTTTAGTTTCTTTGCGCTGGCTACGTAATTCCTCCTTTAGCTCTGAGAAATTTGATGGACTGAAGCCTTCTTTCTCTCATCTCGTCAAAGTCATTCTCCGTCCAGCTTTGATCCGTTGCTGGCGATGAGCTGCGCTCCTTTGCCGGGGGAGATGCGCTCTTATTTTTTGAATTTCCAGCTTTTCTGCCCTGCTTTTTCCCCATCTTTGTGGTTTTATCTGCCTCTGGTCTTTGATGATGGTGATGTACTGATGGGGTTTTGGTGTAGGTGTCCTTCCTGTTTGATAGTTTTCCTTCTAACAGTCAGGACTCTCAGCTGTAGGTCTGTTGGAGATGGCTTGAGGTCCACTCCAGACCCTGTTTACCTGGGTATCAGCAGCAGAGGCTGCAGAAGATAGAATGTTTCTGAACAGCGAGTGTACATGTCTGATTCTTGCTTTGGAAGCTTCTTCTCAGGGGTGTACTCCTCCCTGTGAGGTGTGGGGTGTCAGACTGCCCCTAGTGGGGGATGTCTCCCAGTTAGGCTACTCAGGGGTCAGGGACCCACTTGAGCAGGGAGTCTGTCCCTTCTCAGATCTCAACCTCCGTGTTGGGAGATCCACTGCTCTCTTCAAAGCTGTCAGATAGAGTCGTTTGCGTCTGCAGAGGTGTCTGCCTCGTTTGTTTAGTTTACTGTGCCCTGTCCCCAGAGGTGGAGTCTACAGAGACAGGCAGGTTTCCTTGAGCTGCTGTGAGCTCCACCCAGTTCGAGCTTCCCAGCGGCGCTGTTTACCTACTTAAGCCTCAGCAATGGCGGGCGCCCCTCCCCCAGCCTCGCTGCTGCCTTGCCGGTAGATCACAGACTGCTGCGCTAGCAATGAGGGAGGCTCCGTGGGTGTGGGACCCTCCCGGCCAGGTGTGGGATATGATCTCCTGGTGTGCCTGTTTCTTAAAGCGCAGTATTGGGGTGGGAGTTACCCGATTTTCCAGGTGTTGTGTCTCAGTTCCCCTGGCTAGGAAAAGGGACTCCCTTCCCCCTTGCGCTTCCCAGGTGGGGCAATGCCTCGCCCTGCTTCAGCTCTCGCTGGTCGGGCTGTAGCAGCTGACCAGCACCGATAGTCCGGCACTCCCCAGTGAGATGAACCCAGTACCTCAGTTGAAAATGCAGAAATCACCGGTCTTCTGTGTTGCTCGCGCTGGGAGTTGGAGACTGGAGCTGCTCCTATTCGGCCATCTTGCTCCAGCCGAGATGAGTATCTTGAAGACAACATACCATTGGGTCTTACAATCTGATTTTTTTATATTACCTATCTGTTAATAAATTGTTGGAGTAATTTTTATTCTTAATCATTTTGCCTTTTAGTTTTCTTAGGAAAGATACAAGTGGTTTACACATCACAATTACAGTATTAGTGTCACCCTATTTTAGTGTCCTTTCCTTTTAATTCAAAAAACTGCCCTTAGCATTTCTTGTAGAACAGGTCTGGTACCGATAAATTCCCTCAGGTTTTGTTTGTCTGGGAGTTTTAATTTATCTTTCATTTTCTAAGTATAGTATTCTTTATTGGTAATTTTTTACTTTAGCACTCAATATATTTTCCCACTGCCTTCAGGCCATAATATTTCTGCTAAGATGTCTGCTGCTAGGTGTATCAGCCTTCCTTTATATATTATTTGCTTCTTTTTCTACTTTCAGGATTATCTCCTTGTCTTTGATATTTGAGAGTTTGATTATAAAATATCTTGGGAAATTTTTGTTTGGGTTCCATCTGATTGTAACCTTTGACCTTCCTGAATGTGGATGCTTACATCTTTCTGTACGGTTTAAAAGTTTTGTTTTTTTTTTTTTTTTTTTCTTTTTTTTTAAAATAAACTTTCTACTACATTGTCTTTCTCAGTTCTGTATTTCACTCCAATAACCCAAATGTTTGCTCTTTTAATGTGGTCTCATATATCTTGTAAGCTTTGTTTACTCCTTTGTGTTATTTTTCTGTTCTCTCTTCTGACTGCATTTTCAAATAATCTGTCTTTGAGCTCACTGATTCTTTTTTCTGTCTGATAAATTTTGCTGCTGATTCTCTCTCTGTTTCATTTTCTATTTTATTAATTGTCTTTTTCAGTTCAGGGATTTCTGTTTGATGTTTTGAAATTATTTCAATCTCTCTCCTAAATTTCTGAATTGGTTATTTGTATTTTCTTGAATTTTATTGAACTTTCTTAAAACAGCTGTTTAGAATTCTTCCTTTCAGGGATCACACATCTCTATTAATTTAGGTTCAGTCTCTCTTACTTTATTGGTCCATTTGAGGTCATATTTCCCTGAATGTTCTTGATGCTTATGGACATGTGACAATGTCTATGGATTGAAGGATTAAATATTTATTTTAGTCTTCACAGTCTATCTTTGTTTGTGACTATCCTTCTTCAGACATCTTTCTAGCTATCCTGAGCAGACTGACTGTTGAGTTCTCTGAACCTATGAACACTGCAGCCATCTCAGCACTGAAGGACCCTCTAAGTCCATGCTTGCCATGTGTCTTATGAGAAATCTGAGGTTGACATGGCTTTGCAGTCAAATGAACCTGGGAAAGATCCAAGGCTGTGAGCACACACTGGACAAATACCTGAGTCCAGAAGACTGCCTCAGTGGCTCATACTGGCATACCTCCCAGCAGGTATCTGCATGGGTGGGATAGATTCCTGATTGCAATGAGATGGGCTGGGGTTGAGACTGAGACCCCTCAGAATATGCTGTGGAAGTGAGATTGATGGGCCTGTTTTATTGGCCCAGATTGTTAGGTACCACCAGCAGGTTCCTGCAAAAGCTGGGTAGGTAGATTCTTGATTGCAACAGGAGAGGCCAGAGCTGGGACTGGTCCTTCTTGGAATCTTCTCTGGGATGGAGATTGGTGATCCTATCAGGGTGACTCAGATTCCTGGGCTGCAAGATATAGGTGAGACTCCCTTTGGATCCTTGTGCAAGCAGTTATGAGCAGGGACCTCAGCTGAGGGTACACTGGAGCTGAGTCACAAGGCAACTTTCAAGTTTTTTCCTGTGACTGCTACCAGCGGACAGAGAAGCCTTTCTGCCAAGGCACTAGTGTGTGTGATTTTTTTCTGGATCCTGTGGCAGATGGTTTTGGTTGTAGGTTCAAGGCAAGCAGACTTCTAGACAAGCCCCTTAGAGAACTAGGCTGTTTCTAAGCTTGGGCCTTGGAGCAAGTTCGGAGGATTAGTGACCCAAGTATTGGTCTGCATTCTCAAAATTACCTTTCAAGGACTTGGACTCCATTAGGATTTCACAAACTTCTATCTGAATCCTGAGGCTCCCACAAAGAGACTTTTGCCTGTGGATGTATACAGAATTTTTTTTCTTATGGGGATATATAAGCAGGTTACCTTCCATCATCTTGGTAACCTAGGTGCAGTATTTTATATATGATTACAAATATTTTCCTCTGCCCAAACAAGGGCCAAAAAAGACAAGTTACATTTTTATCTCCTTCTCTAAGCAGGAAGCTTTATTTTTCTTTAATCTTTCACTGAGGTATGATCTTTCGAAATGTCCAGCTTTATGTCGAGAACTCAGTTCCAACTGTACAACCTTTATGGGAATTTTTTCCTCGAGCCAATAAAACCAAGTCTCTAGGTTCCTCTTGTGTCTGGAATTGTTGGGTTCTTGGTCTCACTGACTTCAAGAACGAAGCCACAGACCCTCGCGGTGAGTGTTACAGTTCTTAAAGGTGGTATGTCCAGAGTTTGTTCCTTCTGAAGTTCAGATGTGTTCAGAGTTTATTCCTTCTCGTGAGTTGGTGGTCTTGCTGGCTTCAGGAGTGAAGCTGCAGAGCTTCGCTGTGAGTGTTACAGCTCTTAAAGGCGGCATGTCTGGAGTTGTTTGTTCCTTCCATCCGGACTTGTTCATCCCTCCCGGTGGGTTTGTGGTCTTGCTGGCTTCAGGAGTGAAGCTGCAGACCTTCATGGTGCGTGTCACAGCTCATGAAGGCAGCGTGGACCCAAAGACTGAGCAGCAGCAAAATTTATTGTAAACAGTGAAAGAACAAAGCTTTCACAGTGTGGAAGGGGACCCCAGCGGGTTGCTGCTGGCTGGCTTAGGCAGCCTGCTTTTATTCCCTTATCTGGCCCCACCCACATCCTACTGATTGGTCCATTTTACAGAGAGCTGATTGGTCTATTTTGACACAGTGCTGATTGGTGTGTTTACAATCCCTGAGCTAGACACAGAGTGGTGATTGGTGTGTTTACAATCCCTTAGCTAGACACACAGTGCTAGACAGAAAAGTTCTCCAAGTCCCCACTAGATTAGTTAGATACAGAGTACTGATTGGCCCATTTACAAACCTTAAGCTAGACACAGAGTGCTAGACAGAAAAGTTATCCAGGTCCCCACTAGATTAGCTAGATACAGAGCACTGATTAGTGCATTTACAAACCTTGAGCTAGACACAGTGTGCTGTTTGGTGTGTTTACAAACCTTGAGCTAGACAGAGTGCTGATTGGTGTATTTACAATCCCTTAGCTAGATGAGACCAGGCACCACAGAGCAGGAACAGGGGGCAGCACTCATGGGGGAGGCTCAGGCCATGCAGGAACCCATGGCAGGGGGGAGGCTTGGGCATGGTGGGCGACAGGTCCCGAGCCCTGCCCCACAGGGGAGCAGCTGAGGCCCTGCAAAAATTCAAGTGGAGTGCTGGCAGACCGGCATTGCTGGGGGACCCAGCACACCCTCCACAGCTGCTGGCCCAGGTGCTAAGCCCCTCACTGCCCATGACCTGCAGTGCAGGCCGGCTGCTCCTAGTGCGGGGGCCTGCTGAGCCCATGCCCACACAGAACTCTTGCTGACCCGCTAGCACTGCGCAACCCAGGTTCCCACCCGCAAGCAGAGGGAGCCAGCTCTGGCCTCGGCCAGCCCAGAGACGGGCTCCCACAGTGCAGCAGTGGGCTGAAGAGCTCCTCAAGCATGGCCAGAGTGGGCACTGAGGCCGCAGAGGCACCGAGAGTGAGCGAGGGCTGTGAGGGCTGCCAGCACACTGTCACCTTTCAATCCCCCTTCTAAACAGTACACCCCAAGTGCTGTTGGGAATTTGGCTGATGACCACTCTAGCTACTTCTTGCTGGATGGACCAATGAAGGGGTCCTGCAGTTGTAGTGTCCTCCAGAGGGGAGTTCTCTAGGCCAGTAAAAGTGCCAGTGGGTCATTCCAGGGGTCCTCAGTAGAAGTCATTAGTTGAACTCATTTGGGGTTCCATTTGTAAGACCATATGTAGCTTGATGGCCTCGATTCTAGAGGAAACAAATTTGACAAGAAGTTTAAAAATACAGGGCCCAAAGGTAAGCAACAGCAATATGGCTGCCACCGGACCTAGAAAGGGGAGAAGCCATTTTGTCCAACTCCAGAGGTTGGTATAAGAGTTTGAAAGGCATTGTCTGATTTCAGAAGCCTTTTCCTGTAAACACTGGGGGATGGGGGGGCATCGTGTACTATCCCTGAAAGGTTAGTGTAAAAACAACACTCTTCCCCTAAGAAGGTGCAGAGTCCTCTTTTCTCAGTAGTGAGGAGGTCTAGGTCTCAGTGGTTTTGGAGAGTCACTGCTGCTAAAGAGTCTATTTGGGATTGTAGAGTAAGGATAGATTCTGTTATTTCTTGCAAACAGTCAGAGAAATGCTTTGAGAGTGTGTGGTAGTAGGATAATGAAGTAGATAAACTGGCTGTTCTGTTTCCTGTAGCAGTAGCCATTCCTAACTGTAGGGGTATTAGTTGTATGGCTCTGCACTGATGGACTTGAGCTCTGAGGGGTACCGATAGGATCTGATTTCCTGTGGCAATGTTAATGTTGGGACTTAGAAAGACTAAGGTACAGGTGCCTGTCCAGTTAGTGGGGAGGCAGATATAGATCAACATTCCACATAAGAAGAATATATACCTTGGCTGGGTGAACAGAAATTTACCCTGGCTTTTAAAGGAATAGGGTACACTGTTTTTTCTTTACTGCTTCCATCTCTCTTTCTTTCTCTTTGACTTATTTTTTTCTCTCTCTCTCTCTGACTCCTTCTCTTTGTTTCTGTTTCTTCCTCTCTCTCTGAATTCCTGTCTCTTTCTCTCTTTCCTTTCTGCTGCCTCTGCTAGCTGCTTATGTTGCTGTTCTCCCTCCTCCTTCCCCTTTTTGATGGCTTTGGCGTGTAAGACTGTCACCTCCTTGAGTTTTTGCACTGAGTGCAATAACTCCATGATTTCCTTGTGGTATTTAATGGGGGTTTCCCCAGAAGTTAGGAACTCCCTTTCTTTCCATATTGCAGCATGGACATGTAGGATTAGATAAGCATACTTGCTATCTGTATACACATTTATTCTTTTTCACTTTCCATGTTCTAAGGCTCAGGTAAGTGCCACTAGTTCTGCTAACTGGGCACTGGTCCCTGGGGGAAGAGGCTTACTTTCAAGTACGATTACATCACTAACTATGGCATAACCTGCCCTTTATATCCCATTCTCCACAAGTGAACTTCCACCAGTATATAGGTTAAGGTCAGGATTAGCTAAGGGGACTTCTAAGAGATCATCTCAGGTGGCATAAGTCTGGACTATAATTTGTTGACAATCATGCTCGATTGGCTCCCCATCCTCTGGGAGAAAAGTGGCAGTGTTAAGGGCCATGCACACGCATATTTGAAGCACCAGTCCCTCAAGGAGTAGCACATGGTATCTAAGTAGGGGGTTGTCTGATAGCCATAAACTTCCTTTGACACCTAGTATGCCATTTACATTGTGAGTAGTCCAGACAGTGAGATCCTTTCCTTGTATTATCTTGATAGCCTCTGACACTAAGATGGCCACTGCTGCAACTACCCTTAAACAGTGAGGCCAGACTTTTGCTACTACATCAGTTTCCTTACTTAAGTATGCCATTGGTTGTAGGGTTGTCCCACAAGTCTGAGTAAGGACTCCAAGAGCTATCCCTGCTCTCTCTGTGATGTATAAAGAGAAGTTTTGTCCCGTGGGAAGGCTTAAAGCTGGAGCTTGTACTAGGGCCTGCTTTAAGGTTTTCAAGGCTGTTTCTGCCTCTGGTTCCCATTCTACTAGATGAGTATTTTCCCTCTGGGTTTCCTTGATTAGAGTGTAGAGGGGCCTGGCTATCTCACTGTATGCGGGGATCCACAGTTGGCAAAAGCCGGTGATTCCTAGGAATCCCCGCAACTGTTTTAATATCTTAGGGTGAGATAAGTCAGTATAGGCTGTATTTGTTCCCTGCTGAGGGCCCTGGTCCCTCTGGCCAAGATTAGGCCTAGATATTTGACCTGCTATAGGCAAACTGGACCTTTGACCCAGACATCTTGTACCCTTGATTAGCTAGAAATTTCAAGAGATCTAGAGTAGCCTCCTGGCACGAGGCTTCTGAACTTGTAGCCAAAAGTAAATCATCCACATACTGAAGGACTAGAGTGCCTGGACTTGAGAAGTGGCCTAGATCTTAGGTCAGTGCCTGACCAAACAGGTGAGGGCTATCCCTAAACCCCTTGGGGCAAGACCATCCACGTAATTTGGGACGTGCAGTCTGTGGGATCCTCAAAGGCAAAGAGAAGCTGGGAGTCAGAGTGCAGGGGAATACAGAAGAAGGCATCCTTGGGGTCCAGAACCATGAAACATTCTGCTTCCTCTGGTATTTGAGAGAGCAGGGTATAGGGGTTGGGTAACTGGATATAGAGAAATTTACTGCCTCATTGATAAGACTAAGATCTTTCACTAGTCTCCACTCATCATTCGGTTTTTGTATGCCTAGAATTGGGGTGTTGCAGGGACTGCTGCATTTCCTTACTAACTCTTGAGCTTTTAAATGTTTAACAATATCCTGTAATCCTTTATGAGCTTCAGCTCTTAAGGGATATTGCCTTTGATAAGGAAAAGTGGTGGGATCTTTTAGCCTGATTTGGACTGAGTGGGCATTATTTGCCCTTCCAAATTGTCCTTCCAATGCCCAGACTTCAGGGTTGATTCCCTCCTCAAGTAGGGGACAACAAATGTGTAACTTGTTCCCCATATTCATGTAGATAATAGCTCCAGCCTTAGCCAATATATCTCCCTAATAAGAGTGTAGGACTCTCAGGCATAACAAGAAAGGCATGTGAAACGAGAAGACTCTTCCAATTACAACTGAGGAGGTGGGAGAAATACCTGGTTACAAGCTGTTCCAGGATTCCTTGGATGGTAACAGACCTTGAGGACAGTCATCCAGGACAGAAGATTAATACTGAGAAGGCTGCGCCAGTGTCCAGGAGGAAGTCAATTTCCTGTCTCTCAATGGTTAAACACACCCGGGGCTCAGTGAAGGTGATGTCATGAGCTGGTGCTTGCCCCAGGCACCCTCAGTCCTGTTGTTGGATCATCTGGTTGGGGGCTTCTGACCTAGAGAACCTTCATCCTCTGGGGCAGTGCACCTTCCAGTGATTGCCTCAGCATAGTGGACATGGACGAGGGGGTCGTTTGTTTCTCATTGGACAATTTTTTAAAGAATCCTTGCAAACCACACTGATAACAAGTCCTACCAGGTGATTGGCCTGCTCCATTTTCTGTCCTATCTGAACCACCAAGGTTTGTTTGTCTGAGGGCCATGACTAAGGCTGCAGCCTTTCTCTGATCTCGCTTTTCCTTTTGGGCCTGTTCTTCTTGGTCCCTATTATAGAACACTGAGGTTGCCAGGTTTAATAATGTTTCCAAATTTTTTTCAGGGTCCAGGGCTTGCTTTTGGAGCTTTCTCCTGATATCTGTGACTGATTGGGTAATAAACTTATCTTTTAGGATAAATTGACCCTCGAGTGATTCAGGTGACAGGGGAGTATATTTTCTTAAGACCTCCTGTAGCCACTCAAGGAGGGCAGAAGGATTTTCTTCCTTTCCCTGAGTTATGGTGGACATCATTGAATAATTCATGGACTTTTTCCTAATTCTCCTTAGTCCTTCTAGAACACAGGTCAACAGTTGTTTACGACTCCAGTCCCCATGATCTGAGTCAAGGTCCCAGTGGGGATCCATACTGGGGAGAGCTTGCTGACCGGTAGGGAATTTGTCCCTTTCTTTGGCTGTCATTCTATCATTTTCTTGAGGAAGATTCCAAGTATCTCCAAACCCTTGGGCTGCAGCTAAAGCTGCATTCTTTTCATTAAAGGCCAGGGTTTGATCTAACAGTAGCATGACATCTCTCCAAGCAAGGTTGAAGGTTTGCCCTAGACCCTGTAGGACTTCTAAGTACCTATCAGGATCATCTGAAAACTTCTGAAGGTCTGCCTTGATCTGCTTTAAATCAGAGAGGGAGAAGGGGACATGTACCTGGGTTGAGCCAAATTCCTCCCCCTACAGTTTGAAGGGGACATAACAAATAGCCTGGGTTTTTGTGTGTGTGTGTGTGTGTGTGTGTGTGTGTGTGTGTGTGTGTGTGTGTGGTTCTTTGGAGATTTCTTTGCTTATTTCCTTCTGGACAGGGGAGATTAGAGGAAGATTATCATTAATAGGAAGGGGAGCTATAGGGAGACTAGGATATGAGGGTAAACTGAGAGGTCCTCCTGTGGGATGTAAATAGCGAGCTTCGCATAGTTGTGTATTCTCCTTCAATGAAAATAAAGCTTGGACATAAGGTATTTCACTCCATTTGCCTTCCCTCTTACAGAAAAGGTCAAGCTGCAGGATAGTATTTTAATTTATACTTCCCTCAGGTGGCCATTTTTCCCCATCAGAGAGAGAATATTGGGGCCAGGCTGTAGTGCAGAAAAAAAAGAGCTGCCTCTTTTTCAGGGTTTGCAGGTGAAACTGGTCCCAATGGCTTAGGATACATTTCAAGGGTGAGCCTGTTGATGCCTGAGTGTTTCCCATATGAAAGACAAAACCATCCACGATTTTGGTTTGTTTGTTTCTACCCCTGCCCAAGAAACCACAACAGTCCCAGGACCCTGCTGATCAGAATAGTTGCACTCACCAACGCAGCAGCAGAAACAACCCCTGCCCAAGAACCCGCAATGGTCCCTGGACCCTGCTGATCGGAATAATTGCACTTGCCAAGGCAGCAGCAGAAACACTAGTTTTCCTCCCAGACCACAAAGAAGACCAAGGAAGGTCAGATTTAGTGGCCCTTACTGATGCATTCTTGAAAACCTGCACCCTTGCCAGTCCTCCTAGATCACAAGAAGGACCGAGAAAAATCGGATTTAGGGGCCCTTACCAATGCATTCTCAAAAACCTGTTAGAGTCCTAAGCATTCTCCTATTAGCACTTGGACTTTACCCCGGTCCTATAAAGATGTTATGCCCCAAAAATGGAGTCGAGGGCCATACCCTGAGGGAGGGAAGGGATCTCCAGAGTTGGAAGAGTGGCATCTTTTGTCCACACTTACATGAATAGGAAGGATACAATTTCTGAGGTTTCCCATATCCTAGCTTCAGAAATAGCTTTTGTTGGGTCTGCTTGTCTGAGGAGGGATCCTAAAATTCCAGATAGTCCCCCCTATGAAGGGGCTTTGGGCAAAAATTATATCTTTCTGATTGATGATCCTGGGTGCCTAAAGAGGGGAATAGAGTCCTGGAGTACATACTAGAAATCACTCTTATAGGATAAACTAGAAAAGCACCAGAGACAGAGAGAGATTTTTAGAAGCGGGACTAGCCTCGGAGAAGAGAGGCGAGAGGAAGTTTGTCTGGCAGGCATTAGGACTCAGGGGGCAAGGGTCAGGATAGATAGGATAGATAGGCGAGTCTCGCTTGGGCGAAATGCCTTTGAGAGTTCCGCTTATGGCCGCAGGGTCAACCAACTTGTTGGGACCCCAGAGCTGAATGGCTGTCCTCTCTGTTGACCCTTGGCTCTGCCCAGAAGTACAGGAAAAGTGGAAGCTCATTCCAGGCAAACCAATGCTCCCAACTCCGAAGAGATGGGGGTTGTTAGATAGCCCTTTCCCAGAAAATCTGACACCTGTGTCTTTAGTCTGGCCGCTAGTCACTTTTAACCAGCCAACAGGTTCCCCGGTATTTAGTCCCTGAATTCTAAGGAAAAATAGGACAGAATAGCAAGCGAAATGGGTCCGATGGTACTTACCACTTGGTGATAGGTGATAGTCTCATCTGGGTCGCCAAAATGTGTCTGGAATTGGTGGGTTCTTGGTCTCACTGACTTCAAGAATGAAGCCGCGAACCCTCATGGTGAGTGTTACAGTTCTTAAAAATGGTGTGTCCAGAGTTTGTTCCTTCTGATGTTCAGATGTGTTTGGAGTTTCTTCCTTCTGGTGGGTTCGTGGTCTCGCTGGCTTCAGGAGTGAAGCTGCAGACCTTCGTGGTGAGTGTTACAGCTCATGAAGGCGGTGTGGACCCAAAGAGTGAGCAGTAGCAAGATTTATTGTAAAGAGCAAAAGAACAAAGCTTCCACAGTGTGGAAGGGGACCCAAGTGGGTTGCCACTGCTGACTCGGGCACCTGCTTTTACTCTTATCAGATAATGTCCTTGAGGCATAGATTCAGGTATAGAACAACTTTCTCTTTATAATCTCTGAAGAGTTCCTTAATTTTTAAAAACTCAGTTATATAAATAAAAAGAAATCTTCTGACATTTTATTCAGCATTCCTAGGTATTTTTTGTTGGAGTTTTTTCAGGAAACCTAGTTTACTATTTTTTCTCCCAGTTTCTCATGTAGTTCTCTCTTATTCTTTAAGTTATAGATTAAAATTCACCTCCTCAGTGAGGCCTTGGTAAATAACTCTAGCTCAAGTAACCAGCCTCCTCTCTCATATACTCCATTTTCTATCACTTGCTGAATTTAAATTATTTACATATTAATTCATTAATTTCTTAAATCTAATATAAATTATGCATAAATACAGAAATTTGTTTAATTAATTTATTTACTAACATGGCAATTTTTTGGTAGCCATATGCTAGTCAGAATGGTGAAAAGTACTGGGACTTTGACTCATTCATAGCAGTATCCTTAAGATTTATAAAAGTGTCTGACACATGTTGCTATTCATTAAGCACTTGTTTAATGAATGAATCATCCAATAAGAAAGTGAGCACATAGATGGTTGTTTACCAAAGGGATTTTTATTTGATATCTCTTAAATAAACAGATCCTTATCTATTTGACAAACGTTAGGGTTAAAGCAAGGGTTAGGATTAAAGCCAAACTCTTAGGAATAGCTTTATTTATAATTTAGAAATAAATATGCTAATTAGCATTAAGGAGCCAAGCTGAAAATCATGTGAAAGAATTACCATGCAAACCACTTACCAATAAATTTATATTCAAATTTAAAATAATTTGGTAAAAGAAAGAATGTTAAAGCACCATGGGATTAGGTAACAGGAAGAGTTTGGAGGGCTCAGAAGAAGACAAAATGATGGGGAAACTTTGGAACTTCTTAGAGATTAGTTAAGTGGTTGTGACTAAAATGCTGGTAGAAATATAGACCATAATGGTCATACTGAGGTCTCAGATAGTGTGGGGGTTCAGTCAGGCTGGTGGGAAAAAATTTTCCCACAGTGAAGGACACAGGTAAGCACATAGACATTACAATACATTGTCATAAATGTTGTGATAGAGATGAGTATAAGGGAGTGGCGAAGCAAACAAAAGACACTTGAACAGAGTGGTGAAGAATCTTCTAAACAGAGTGTTTTGTAATCTGGCTTCTTAGAGATGAGTAGCTGTTTAAGTACTTGTTTAATGAATGAATCATCCAATAAGAAAGTGAGCACATAGATGGTTGTTTACCAAAGGGCTTTTTATTTGATATCAAGCCACAAACCCTCTTGGAAGGCCTGAGAGTTTGTATAACTTCTGTAATAAATCTGGCTGAAGGCAGCCTAATCCCCTTACCTTTAGTTAAACAGAGTAGAAACAAAGGAATGTGGGGAATTTATCTGACAAATTTGTTTACTCATGTGGTCTTAAGACTAAGCTTTGTTCTACAGCGGGTACTTAATTGCTTTCTACTCCGGGAAGTCCATAATGTCAATTACCCTCTAGTGGTGTTGACTCAAGCCTTTGTCAATTAATCTTTACTGAATAAATGCGAGTCTTGCTGGTTGGTTGGGGCCCGTGTCACAACTGTTTATAGCACTCTACATGGACTCTGTAAGAGGCCCAGACACTCAACTGGACTGGCAAAGCAGAATATCTGTGTGTCAGCATACTTTATTCATCCATCGTGGGGTCAGGGTCTGCAGGACAGACCCCTGCAAAATAGAAATGAACTCACTGGGACTTGGAGCAAAGGTCACCCTTGTTATGCTGTAGCAAAGAACTTAGCTTTGCTAAGTTCTTGTGTCCATGCCCTAGGGCTTTTTGAAAGACCAAACTTAAGAGTAATGACTTATAGTACCTGGTGGAAGAAATTTCCAAGCAGCAAAGTCTTCAAGAAGTGGCTTGGCTACTTTTAACAGCTTACAATTAGATACTGCAGCAAAAAAATAAAAATGACCTAAAGGTGGAATTTTTACTTAAAAGGGGATCACAGTGTAAAAATTTAGAAAATGCACAGACTGGTAGAGAATGAAAGAATATTTCAGGAGAAAAATGCAAGGATGCAGCTGAGACCTTTTGCTAGAGATTGGCATGGCTAAAATAGAGCTTAGTGCTAATAGTCAAGACAATGGGATAAAAAAGCCCTGAAATCTTTTCAAAAATCTTTGAGACAGCCCCTCCCATCACAGGTATAGATGCCTAGGAAGACAGAATGGTTTCAGGGGACAGGCCCAGGGTGTCACTGCCCTGTACCACTTCAGAATGCTGTGTACCACCTTGGGATGCTGCTCCTTGCATCCTAGCTGCTCCAGCTCCAGCCACAGCTCAAAAGTCCCCAACTATTGCTTAGGCCACCACACTGGAGAGATCAAGTAGTAAGTCTTGGTGATGTCCATGTAGTGTTAAGTCTGTAGGCTTGCAAAATGCAAGAATGGTGGAAATGTGGTAGCTTCCATCTAGATTTCAGAGGATGTATCAGAAAGTCTGTGTGCCTAGGCAGAAACCTGATATGGGGTGCTTTGTACGTAGCCTGTAGAACCATGAGCCAAATAAACCTTTTTGTTTAAAAAATAAAAGCTTGATTAAGTTTGTGAACTATAACTATTTCTGACAACAGGATTCAATTTTTACTTCTACTTTTTAAAGCCCAAAATCTTATGCAAACTTGGTGGATTAAAAAAAAATCTAGAGAAGTGACACAGTCTGTTTTTTTAAGCTGTAGTACTATTTTCAAGTGAACCTTTCATTATTTTTAAGCTGTAGTACTGTTTTCAGGTGAACCTTTCTTTGCTCTGATTAAAGAATGCTCCATTTGCTACCATTTCATTTCTTCCAATTTGAAATTTAGAGCATGAAGTTCAAGAAGCATGGTGCTGTCTGTAATTTTGTAAGCTCTTGTTCTCCCTTTCAGTGCTTTTGTGCCTGCAACTCTGTCTGCCTTGTTTCATAACAGCTACTCATCTCTAAGAATCCAGATTATAAGACACCTGTTTATAAGATTCTTTACCTCTTTGTTCAAGTGTCTTTTGTGTGCTTCGCAACTCCCTTATACTCATCTCTATCACAACATTTATGACAATGTATTGTAATGTCTATGTGCTTACCTTTGTCCTTCACTGTGACCTTTTATAAACTCCAGAAGGTTCTCCAATCTCTGGATGCCCAGCACCTAGTAAAAGGTCCTGCACAGACCAGATATTCAATAAATATTTGTTGAATCAATAATGGCCTATCTACCTTCTTAAGAATAATTTCACTAATAAGAAATAGAGAACTCTCCAAATTTCATATATTAATAGGACACATAACTTTGAAATATGGAATAGAGATTTATAAGCCTAGAGGTTGAATGGATTAGCTTGAAATGTATTTTCTTCAGTCATTGACATGAAACCATTTCAAAGAAAAATAGATACCTGAAACTTATGGACAAGACAGGAATATAAAAATTTCTATTTCTAGCTTCTGGAGTATGTGATAGATTTTAGAGCTGAGAGGCTTAGTGCAGTGAGAAGAGTGAGAAGAGTGCCATACTCTTCAGGTAAATATAGCTTGAAGATGTGGCCCCTGGGGCACAGTCCTTGTTAAAAAAAAAAAAAAAAAAAAAAAAAAAAGATGTCTCTTTCACATCTTGAAAAGATGTTCTAAATATTCAGAGAGATCAAAGATGTGAAAAAAACAGAGACAAAATAGATTATCTGTGCCACCATCATATCTACTGCTCTTAGTAACTCGAAACATACATTTTGTCTAACTACAAAACACAGAGCTGAGCAAATCTTCTTGCTTTTCTTTTTCTGACTTTCTTAAATTTTTGTTAGAAGAGAACATCTCTTAGTATGTAACGGAATGTCCTCTAATGGAGCCTGGTGGAAAAACGAAACCTGGTGGAAAGATGTTGAAGAATATAAATAGTATTTTTTTGACTTAGAAAAAAATAATACATGGTCCCCATTAAGTTTAAAATTAATATAGCATAAATGCTAGAAGAAAATTTCAGTGCCTTCTTTATTTTGCAAGTGAGGATACATATTAAGTATGTATTGAGATCTCAGAAACCTTGATTTCCTGAGAACATCAGAAATGTAAACAAATAATGTAAACATGATGAAAATACATGATATAATCGACTGAAAATAAATCAATGTTGTAATTTGCTAACATTGCACTTGTATTTTATAGGGAAAATATCTCTTTATCCATGATGGCAATCATCAAACTGTCCTTACTCATTAATGATAAAGTACATATTGGCATATGTATACATGGAAAGCAGGCTCTTGGTGAATTGCATGTTCAATATATTGAAAGTAGATAAACACAGTGGTTTTAAAAAATGAAAAAATTTTCTAGATTACCAAATTGTAAGTTCTAAGGAACACTGAGAAATCATTATATAACCCCTGCCTTTGGAATGGATGATACTTAAAATAGTCTCAGAGAGTGACATTCTTGTTATAGTTCCACAATTCCTGAAGCAGATATCATAATTCCCTTCAATCAGAAAATCCTCCATGTTCTAATGAATTATCAATAGGACATGTGCATAAAGCCATTTCTTCTTAAAGATAATCACATAACTTCTATCCCAAAGCAAAACAATATTAAGGAATAATGATAATAAAATTTTATTTCTTATAAAATTCTTCCATATACTTGTTAGGGTTATTTTATCCTCATAAAAGCCCAGCATGGTAATTATACTTTCCTTGTTTTACATGTGGAATGCCCAAGAATTGGTGAGGGCTTAAGTCATTGACTTTGGAGACAAAGGGAGAATAGGTTAATCACATACTTGCCCATGGGAAATAATAAGGAGCCTTCTATTCCAGTTGTAGAGCCGGTGGTTGGCAACACTGGCTCCTAACTCTCCTAGAATGAATTATTTTAACAGATAAATTAGAATTTTTGTTTTTAAGTAGGTAGCCTGTTATATAACTAACATTATCCTAGGTATTTTACATGTTATGGCATTCATTTACACAGTGATCCTTCCCTGTGATTAAAGCAAGCTGATATAATTTCAATAATACTTGTGCCCTTGAAATCACAAATGAGAGGTTAGATACAGCTAATGCCTAAAACACATAGGTTTGAGGCTTAGATAATTTGATGAACGAAAGCTTTTAAAGAGAGTGCAAATCCAGTGGCTTGCAGATGTGTACAATTTTACTATGAGAATATGTAAAAACATCAACATAATTCATTTCCACAATGTTCTCTTTATCTGAATTCACTTTCATGTTTCAGAGAAGGCAATTAACACAGTGATACAGAAATTGCCTGTTAGTTGGCAGCTATCCTATCCTTTGAGCCAATTAATTGTTGTTTTTTTAAAGGCATTTGATTAAGATTCATCCTTCACAAACATCAAGTTAGAACAGTCACTTTATTTATATCCAAGTTATCCATTCAAAGAGGCACTTGAAATGGAGAGGATTTATTCTTTTTTTTATTGTTAGTTAACATGAATTGGTGCCATTGATGTTTAGCTCAAAAGGGACAATTTTCTTAAATAAAGAATTGTTATTTTATCACTTTTAATCATGAGTAGGTTTCATTCATAAAATTTTACTACTTAAAAAATAAAAGAAAACCTTAAAGTCCAATGAAGAATAAGCCTCCTAAAGTAGGGGATGAACTATGAGAGAAAACCAGTCATTGTTTCAATTCACTGATTAAGAAAAGGCAGTGTATTCCAGTGGGAAAACATTAATTGTTAAGCCATTTTTAAAATTTTTTGAGATAAACCACCACAATTATGGCAATATCTGAAACTGACAAAATGTATATAATTTTACAATAGAATTAATTTCAGAATTCTTTTAGTGCAAACCCCTCCCAAATATAGTATATAAACTGAGGGTAGTGTGTTTAGTATGACATCATAGGGTATATGAATTTTCTAAAAGAAATTTTAAACTATTTTCATTTTGTTGACCATATCTAATATAATATAAGCATACTGGGGACTATGCAAGGGCCTTCTATAAAGATCCCTAGTTTCAGTGGTCATATTTGCTTTTCTGTTTCTGATAGTATGCTCAGCCAAGAAATCTTAAATGATATCACAGTGCATGCCATTAATCAATGTGTCATAGAAGATTAAACTGATAAAATTAGTAGGAGCACTGAATCTTTATGAGGCATACAAAACAGATATACCACACAAAACCCATATTTCCAATGCAAACAGGTACCTTGCGTCAATTTGGCTTTGCACGTTATTAACTTGCAACAATTAATTAGCAGTTAGGTATGGAGATGAAAGATACTTCTGATGAAAAATACTTCTGGCCGGGCGCGGTGGCTCAAGCCTGTAATCCCAGCACTTTGGGAGGCCGAGATGGGCGGATCACGAGGTCAGGAGATCGAGAGACGATCCCCGCTAACACGGTGAAACCCCGTCTCTACTAAAAAATACAAAAAAATAGCCGGGCGAGGTGGCGGGCGCCTGTAGTCCCAGCTACTCGGGAGGCTGAGGCAGGAGAATGGCGTAAACCCGGGAGGCGGAGCTTGCAGTGAGCTGAGATCCGGCCACTGCACTCCAGCCTGGGTGACAGAGCAAGACTCCGTCTCAAAAAACAAAAAAAAACAACAAAAAACAAAAACAAACAAACAAAAAAAAACTTCTGTTCTCAGTTCAGTAAAATATTAGCTAGATACCATTTAATACATATTTCAGTAAATCTACAATGCTTACTACCAAGTAACAGAAAAATATTTAAAATATTATCAAGTGAAAACTTACTATTACTGCCATTAGAGAATTGTTTGCTTGCTGAGTTTTAGTTAAGAATGAGAGCTGATAGTCCTATATTAGCCAAAAAAAAGCCTTGAAGTTATTAATGACATTTTGTATATAATATACTTTAAAAATACCAACAATATGCTCTGAATTTGTATAGTTGAAGATAAAATACAGTAACAGACTAAATACAGAAACAAGCCTTGGGCTATATCTTTTGGTTTTTGAATTCAACATCAGTCATCTAGCTCCAGAAATAAAACAAATGTATCACATTAATGTTGTAAATTTAAATTTTATTTTGGCATTGGTTAATTTAGTTGATAAGTTTGCTTTGCTTTTATAGTTTTATTAGAGCTAATCACATAAGGAATCTACAAACACCTTTAAATTGAGCATCTTTCATTAATATTAAAATACAAGAGATTTTGGACAACAAGAGTTTGGAAGAAATGTTTTCCTTTTAAAGGCATCTGTCTGAGAAAGACTTGTCTACTAGCGATTCATTTGCTCCCTGTTGTGGACGGGCTTTCCTACAAACAGAGACATAAAACTGGATTCTTGTGCAAATGATCTATTGAGGAAGTGATTTCAGGAGAGGGGAAGTGAAAAGAGAATGATGGAGCAGGGGGAGGAGGTAAGCAAGAATGTGTTCTCAGCTAGAGACCAGCTGGAAGCTACGAAACACGAATTCCACCATAGTTTTTCCAATGTTAGCAGGGGTTGCAGGCTGGGGTGATTATAGAGGTTCCAATTAAAAGAAGGGAAACGACTGTGAGCCTCTTACAGCTGCTAAGGCATGGGAGCTGGGGATAGGTGTTCCCGTTTAGTATGGTGAATCTGGGCAGAGCAACAATAAGGACTCTTGTAGCATCCACTTTGCAATTCCCAGATCCACCTGCATCTCAAATTAAGTTAACTCCATCTAGGCACAGATTTCCCAGGTTTCTGAAAGGTAAATTTTCTGAAAGGTAAGTGGGAAAACTTACAAGGAGATTATTTAGGTAAACGACATCTCTTGCTGCTGCAATTGACTGGTTCTCAGATAGTCATCATCTATCTCCTCTACCTCCCATTCTCGACTGCCCTCTCCCTTGGCTAGCACCGCTGTTGGACTAACTGGCTTCCCCTGTGGCATCTGAGGCTCTGGTTATCATGCCTTTACCACTTTTATGGGTACTAGAGTTGCTCATTATAGTAAAATTGGTCATGGAAATATAAAGAATAGTCCAGCGAATTACCTTGCTTGTATTAGACGGCAGTAGCTCTACCTCTTCCTACTGAGCAGGGTCAATTACCCCTGCCAGTTGAGAAACTATTTTTTGTCTAATGGCCTACTGTTTTGAGCAGCCCAAAGTAATCAGGAATCAGCCAGAGCTTTATTGGGATTTTCCCTGTGTCTCCTGATAGAAGAATCCACTCTTAGAAAACCAGGACAAGCAGAGCCTGAAAGCAGGAGCAAGGAAACAAAAATTTCCTGATTGGATGTCTGGGAGGAATGATGGGTGGACCCACTCCTACTTTCACCCTTTAGTTTTCTTGCATTCTACTTTCTGTAGACATAGTACTATTTAGTGTCTGTTGGTTTAGTGTAAATACTTCAACCTGAAGGATAAGGCATATACTGCATCCTTGCAAAGTGACTTCTTTGAGATGGAGCTTCAATTAAGCACTAAAGACTTTCCACTACCCTATCAAAGCATAAGCTTCTGAGTGATTTAACATATGGCGGGATCAATAAATAGATTCCATGGCTATATGCTGCCACTGAACATCTTTTGCCATAAATTTTATGTTTATGGCAATACTATTTGTGTGAAATCATAAATCAGAAACTCTGAGCCCTTGGAGTGGTGATATTTGGGCAGTGTGGTCAGGGACTGGCAGTTGATTGACAGTCTGGATGAAGTATTGCTCCTTGCAATGCAGAAGGGGTTCTGGGTAATCAACTTGCCACCAAATGACTGATGACTGATGGGTCTCTTTGAAGAATGACATTGTGTTCCCACCGCTGCTATCTGTTGCTACCATATTGAACATTCAATGGTGGCAGCAGTTGGTCAGCTGTCATGAGAGGGAACCCATGCTATTTGGGTCCTTACATGGCTCTTATCTCAACTAGAATTGCTTCTCTGTTCTAGGGCCCATTGCACAAGCACAGAGTTGGCAAGAACAGATGCTGGCTGCCATCTACTGGCCAAGTCGTTTTGTCAACTTTATAATTTAGTTTCTCTTCCATGATGAATGCCATCTTGTGAGCAATGACTTGTGACACAAAGATCATTATGTATTGTATTCACTTTCACAGTTCCATCCCAATGCCCCTTTCCCAGACGTCCTTGTCCCTAATCTAATCTTTTTCCTTTCAAGTCTCTAACTAACCATATAAGCTATTTATAATGTTCATGAGTCGATTTTTACCCTTACTGTAAACTACGGGTAAAAATTCTTTGTCTTCTCAAAGTAAATGACAAGATGCACTCATAAAATGAGTTAGGGAGGATTCCTTCTTTTTCTATTGATTGGAATAGTTTCAGAAGGAATGGTACCAGCCCCTCCTTTTACCTCTGGTAGAATTCAGCTGTGAATCTGTCTGGTCCTGGACTTTTTTTGGTTGGTAGGCTATTAATTATTGCCTCAATTTCGGAGCCTGCTATTGGTCTACTCAGGAATTCAACTTCTTCCTGGTTTAGTGTTGGGAGAGTGTATGTGTCCAGGAATGTATCCATTTCTTCTAGATTTTCTAATTTATTTGCATAGAGGTGTTTATAGTATTCTCTGATGGTAGTTTGTATTTCTGCGGGGTCAGTGCTGATGTTCCCTTTATCATTTTTTATTGCATCTATTCAATTCTTCTCTCTTTTCTTGTGTATTAATCTTACAAGTGGTCTATCAATTTTGTTGATCTTTTCAAAAAACCAGCTCCTGGATTCATTGACTTTTTGAAGGGTTTTTTGTGTCTCTATCTCCTTCACTTCTGCTCTGATCTTAGTTGTTTCCTGCCTTCTGCTAGCTTTTGAATGTGCATAGACATGGGCAAGGACTTCATGTCTAAAAACACCAAAAGCAATGGCAACAAAAGCCAAAATTGACAAATGGGATCTAATTAAACTAAAAAGCTTCTGCAGAGCAAAAGAAACTACCATCAGAGTGAACAGGCAACCTACAGAATGGGAGAAAATTTTTGCAATCTACTCAACTGACACAGGGCTAATATCCAGAAACTACAAAGAACTCAAACAAATTTACAAGAAAAAAAACAAACAACCCCATCAAAAAGTAAGCAAACGATATGAACAGAAACTTCTCAAAAGAAGACATTTATGCAGCCAACAGACACACGAAAAAGTGCTCATAATCACTAGCCATCAGAGAAATGCAAATCAAAACCACAATGAGATACCATCTCACACCAGTTAGAACGGTGATTATTAAAAAGTCAGGAAACAACAGGTGCTGGAGAGGATGTGGAGAAATAGGAATACTTTTACACTGTTGATGGGACTATAAACTAGTTCAACCATTGTGGAAGACAGTGTGGCAATTTCTCAAGGATCTAGAACTAGAAACAGCATGTGACCCAGCAATCCCATTACTGAGTATATACCCAAAGGATTATAAATCATTCTACTATAAAGACACATGCACATGTATGTTTATTGCAGCACTGTTCACAATAGCAAAGACTCAGAACCAACGTAAATGCTCATCAATGATAGAATAGATAAAGAAAATGTGCCACATATACACCATGGAATACTATGCAGCCATAAAAAGGATGAGTTCGTGTCCTTTGTAGGGACGTGGATGCAGCTGGAAACCATCATTCTCAGCAAACTATTGCAAGAACAGAAAACCAAACACTGCATGTTCTCACTCATAGGTGGGAATTGAACAATGAGATCACTTGGACACAGGAAGGGGAACATCACCCACTGGGGCCTGTTGTGGGGTAGGGAGATGGGGGAGGGATAGTATTAGGAGATATATCTAATGTAAATGATGAGTTAATGGGTGCAACACACCAACATGGCACATGTATACATATGTAACAAACCTGCACATTGTGCACATGTACCCTAGATCATAAAGTATAATAAAAAATAAAAATAAAAATAAAATGCACTGCTTAAGTTCCTTTCAGTGGAAGATTTTCACTCATCGCTGTCTTCAGTGCCATCCCTGGATGAATGTGGCATAATAGCAGTTCATTTTCAGCTTGTACCCACATCCCAAGACAACCCACCTTTGAACCAACCTCAAGCTTCTTTTCTGTACTACAGATCTAAATACACAGGTCTAAATAAAATCTCTTAAGGATTTTTTTTTTCTTTTATTCTGGTATGTATGGAAAAGAATCCTTTCTCAGATCTGCGGGCATATACTACATAATAAGAATTTGTGTTAATGTGGTCTGGTAAATATATCACAACTGGCGTAGCAACTGCAGTTTTGGCTACAGTTGGTTAAACTCCAGTAGTCCTTTGTTATGTTTTGATCTATAGAATTTTTGCAGGAACTACACTGGTGAAGTAAGTGATGGAAATGATGGGAATCATCATCCCCGCATGTTGGCTTTTCCCACTGTATTAGTTCACTTTTGCATTGTTTTAAAGAAATATCTGAGACTGAGTAATTTATAAAGAAATGAGTTCTAATTGGCTCAAGGTTCTGCAGGATGTACAGGAAGCATGATGCTGGCATCTGCTCAGCTTCTAGGGAGGCCTCAGGCAACTTACAATTTTGTTGGAAGGTAAAGAGTGAGGAGGCATGTCACATGGCCAGAGCAGGAGAAAAAGTGAGAGGAGGTGCTAAAAGTGAAGGGGAAGGTAGAACAGCTGAGACTGGATCCATGATCCGCTTTTATCCCTCCCAACCACCCTTTTTGCTTCACTTTTAAACAACCAGATCTCATGAGACCTCTCTCACCATCACGAGGACAACACCAATGAGATAGTGCTAAACCTTTCATGAGAAAGATGACCCCATTGTCCAATCACCTCCCATCAGGCCCCCCTCCAACATTGGGAATTACATTTCAACATGAGATTTAGGTAGGGACACACATCCAAACTATGTCAGCCACAATAAATGCTATTACTCTATAGGTTATGGCACCAATAAGGGAATTCTGCCAATGGTTAAGGATATTTATTCTGATTATATGTTCAGAAACCAGAAAAATAACACCTAGGTAGAAATATGAAAGAGACCTGAACAAGGGCTTTATTGATTATCAGAGAATTACCTGAGACTGGGTAATTTATAAAGAAAATAAGTTGAATTGACGTTGCAGTTCCACAGGCTATATGGGAAGCATGGCTGGAAGGCCTCAGAAAAATTACAATCACAGCAGAAGGCAGAGGGGAAACAAGTACATCTTACCATGGCGGAGCAGGAGAGACAGAACCAAGAGGGAAGTGCTACACACTTTTAAACAACCCTATCCCATGAGAACTCACTCACTATCATGAGAACAGCAAAGAGGAAATCCACCTCCATCATCCAATCACCTCCCACCAGGTCCCTTCCCCAGCATTGGGAATTACAATTCAACATGAAATTTGGGTACAGAGCCAACCCATATCACAGAGTAACATATGTTCTTACTACAGTGGGGGCCATAGTAGTTCCTTGGGCCTTCTGGTATCAATGTCAAAGTAAATGCTGTATTCAACAGATTTCTAAAGATCTTAGTATTTCCCTTTCCTACTACAACTATTCAAGTAAATGATCTTAAGTACCTTTAAATCTCTGCCTTGTCATGTAATGGGGAAATTTCATCCTACTTATGGGTCTTGTGGTTCACTCGGGAAGGTGGGAGCAGATGTTGAGATGGGCAAGCATTGTCTTATTAGGCACATACCTCAAGTAAAGTCTCTGGAATGTCTTCAAACAAGATGAAGGCTTGTATTTTCTAGCAAAAATTAGTGCACACATTCTACGAGCCTAGAGGTTGCAAAAAATCAGAAGGTTCAAGATTTTGGTGCATCTATCCAGGTGTTTCTACCTCAGGTTTCGATTTCTTCCTTATCAGAGCCCAGAATGCTGCACAGGAGACTTGCACAGCCTGAGAATTAAGCCATCTTTGATATTCTGACACTCTTATGGGAAGTATTGTGCCTAGTGTTTAGCTCTGTCTTCCCTTGGCTAAAAGAGATGGAATTATCTTTAAATGCTGCCAAAGAGGCATCCAATTCTCACATTTTATTTTATATAAATAATTAATTAATAGATCTGAGCTGGCCATTTCCTCTCTTTAGTCTATCAGTGGCACTTAGCAGCATTGAAATGTTTCCAAAAGTCTTTATAGCTACTATTTCCTCAGTATATCTCAAAAGCCAGATATACCTAGAGGTGAATGCTATTGTACCTGCATGCCACTCCAATTCACCACAGGTGAAAGCCTTAGTGATTAGATCACTGCAGATGCCAGGGTCTGGCAATTCTCCACCTGCCATTGAGGCTGGGGTGTTAATTACTATACAGCTGTCAATGATCTTATCCCCTGATATGGTTTGGCTGTGTCCCCACCCAAATCTCATATTGAATTATAGCTCTTACAATTTTCGCATGTCTTTCCTCTGCTGTTCTTTTGATAGTAGATTAGTCTCAAGAGATCTGATGGTTTCATGAGGGGGAGTTTCCCTACACAAGCTCTTTGCCTACTGTCATCCATGTAAGATGTGACTTGCTCCTCCTTGCATTCTGCCATTATTGTGAGGCCTCCCCAGCCATGTGGAGCTGTGAGTCCATTTAACCTCTTTCCTGTATAAATTACCCAGTCTCAGGTATGTCTTTATTTGCAGCTTGAGAACAGACTAATACACCCCTAGAAGCCCATCCTTAGAGTAAGCTTCCTAGGACCAATTATGGTACACACTGTTTTAGGTTGGGTTCTCCAGATTGAGTTTCCTAGAAGCAGAGCCTGAGGTAAAGATTTGTATTCAGGTGATTTACTGATGGAGTACCCCCAGGAAAATCTAGAACGAGAAAAGCTGACAAGGGTAGGTAGGGAAAGCTAATCATGGATCCAGTCTCAGCTGGAGTCTACCTTCAGCTTGATTCCACGGGGAACTTGAGCATGACTTTCACCATAGAGTTGGTCTCACTTTGAATCAAAGGGCCTGACTTCTGTATACCAATGTCAGTCAGTCATTGTGTGTTGTCCCTGGACAATGGGAAAACCTGCCAGGCAAATCGTTTCCATTTAGCTGGAGGTAATTCTGAAAAAAAGGGGGGAAGCTATGAGCTCTTACAGCAGCCAAGGGATGAGCTCACCAGCCCAATAGCGAAATTTAGGACAGCAACAGATTCCACCACTTATCCTTTTTTTTTTTTTTTTCTCCCTTCATTTAGGCTGAGCTATGTGACTACTTGTAGCCTATGAAATGCACATATTTCCAATCTTTCTATTTCTGCTGCAATAATTAGGAATGTACAGGTTACAGGTTTATCTACGAGATGATGGAACCTTCACCATCCTAGGTCCTTAAGTGACTATATGGAGCTCAGATCCATAGAAATCCCTGATGAATATGAAACATAAATGAGAAACAGAATCTTGCATTAATGTTCTAAAATTTGAAAATAAACTTATTATTGCATTATAACTCAGCCTATAATATCTAACACATGGTTTATCTATTAATTAGATTAAGAAAGATTACCCTGGAACCACCTCTACTTTGCACATGAGGAAACTGAGGCTCAAGGATGTCGTGTGATTAGCCTGAGAATGAACTAATGGAAGAACCAAGATTCAAATTCAGGCTTCCTAAACCTTCCTTACACCAGATCATAGGCACCAGGATTCCTCCATTACAATTTTTTAACCACTATGTGGATGGCAAAAGGAGTTTAAGCATTACTAAAACTTACTAATTAACTTACTTAACAGATATATATAAACCACTTACTATTTGTTAAATATAGTTGTAAGTGCTGGGGATATGACCACCAACGAGACCAAATCTCTAATCTCATGGAGCATACCTTTTAATAGATGCTGAATCAGATCCCATTGATTGGTGTTTTCCAAAAGGAGTGATAAACCACTTTTAACACACCATGAAAGTGTTGTTTCATATAAAATAAATTACCATTGTTATTTTAAAGCAAAATCTGATACACTTATACAGTTATATTCATGGATATGATTCAAACTCTCAAATCTTTTTTAGATGCTATCACATATAAAAATTGTGTTTCTATTTACTTTTCATTTACGCTCTCATCCCCAGTGAAGGCAAATTTTAAAGAATATTTACCTTGATAAGTCATTGATATGAATTTAACCTAGAGCTTTACAGTATTTAATACTTTATCTGGTTTTTGAATTTTTCCATCTCAATTAAATTTACTCACTTTTT
The DNA here is from genome assembly GCF_024542745.1 of Macaca thibetana thibetana. NCBI lineage: Eukaryota > Metazoa > Chordata > Mammalia > Primates > Cercopithecidae > Macaca > Macaca thibetana. The sequence goes on from NC_065583.1 coordinate 143,193,757, forward strand.
TTTTTTTTTTTACCATTACAGTTTATCAGTGGCTTTATTGGATATAACCTTGGCATTCTAGAGAACACATGTCACAAATTGACTGAAGGAAAAGATCTACCTGTTAAAGTTTCATTTAAAAATTACCCAGGCTGCTCTTACATATGTGGCTGTCACTTCTTCCTCCTCATCACCATTATCATTCCCTTATCACTTCCATCAATAGGCAATTAACATTTACAGAACTCTAACTCAGCTACAAGCTGAGGAAAATGATATGAAAAGCAGATATAGGTACCGTTCTCATGGAGCTTACAGTCAATTTATATAGATGGACATTAGTTGAATAGCCACACACCTGATGGAAAATGTAACTGGGATGATTGTTTTGGTCATGATTTTGAATATGATCATCATCATTGTTAGGAGCAGCAGTAAATATGAGAGATGTTAAACACCATCTCTCATTTTCTGCAGAGTCTAAAGCATACATCTTTTCCAGATTTTAGCATTTCTGAAATAAAGAGGCACCTTCCAGTTTATGTCATCTGCATGTTAAGATGTTTTAGAAATCATTTAGCCAACTTACTTCATTTGATATGAGCAGTCAATAAAAAATCTGAGTTTCACACAGTTCTTATACTAGGATGAAATCATTTAATTGGTAGTATGTTTTTTCTTTCTTAGTGGTATCTGAGTACATTTTTAAACAATGGTGTCTTAGAATATATACAGTACATGGAGGCCACTGATATGTGCTCAAAATACATAGGTACACCTCACAGCCTCTGTTCTAAAAAAAAAACTGCAAACTTTAACTAAATTTAAAGACTATGTCGTAAGCATCATTGAGTGATCTTAGCCCAGAGCTCCAAAATAGAAAATGGATAATAGCACTGTTTTATGGACTAAACATCAGGATTATTTGCACTTACATTTTCAGCCTATGTTCACTTGCTAAAAGTGTTCATTCTCCATCTGCCTTCTGCACAGTTTTCCTAATAATGTGTCTCTGTAACCAATAATGCTTTGAAACAGCAAATACCACATGCTGATTGACTTTATAATAATATCATAGTAGTTTCATATAATTAAGTGACACTTAGATTTTAAAAACCAAACGAGATGATGGAAAGAAAGGACACTAGGTGAAAATATTGCTGTGAGAACATGAATCAATTTGGTCAGAAGCACATTTAGCCAAATATTTGATAATACCACATTCGGGGAGAACAGGTGAAGGCTTGATTCAGACTGGAAATGATACTGATCAAGAGGGGAAGAGTGCTTAGCCTGGTGGACAAGTTTACTTGTCAGATGTGAGGAAAAGGAAAGAAAATCTGTGTGTGTGTGTGCGCGCGTGTGTGTGTGCACGTGTGTGTGCGTGTGTGTGGTGGGAAGAGAGGGAGCATGTTTGAATGTTGCCTCTCAAGACTTTAAATTAGCTTTTATAACATAATAGATCTTCCATATAGTTTTTATTTAGTGTGTGAATGTTTAGAAAAGTCTGTGATATCCTTCTGAAATTCAGATTATCCCGTACTGTTCACCAGTCTAGAAAGGATACCTGGTAATATTTGCAAGCACAGCTAAGTTTTAGGGTCAGATAAATCCTAAATGATTTCATTTTCTTACTTTCATGGAAGGTTTTACCCTATTGCTTCATTATATCTTTTTAAAACCCTTTTGAATTCACATTGTAAGAAAGCTTAATAGCTAAAGCTAGTTAGTGATAAGGTACTTCTGGCATATCAACAAACTTGAATCCAAGCCAAAATGGAATTTTCTATTGCTGTCTTTTACCTTCGAATAATGTTTGAGAATATGTTCATGTATTTCTGTTAGGTTAATGTGGTGGTCTTCTGAACACACAGTTCCTGGTTACTAAGGCTTATCTAAGCCATCTACATTTGTTTAAAAAGTGCTAATTTAATGAATTTGATAAGCAATTGATTTCTGGGTGTCTTCTTATTTTGTCACAATTTAGGAAGTTTGAATTTATTTCTTAGCTTTTTAGAGAGGATTCTCCTTATGAAATAAACACTTTTCTTTGAGATAAAAACAAAATAAAACCGATAGGTTATTAAAGGGAAGTAGAAAGCATTTGGTATTTAAGAATTCCACTACTATAAAAGAGAAACATTGTGATGTTAGCAACGCTTCTTCTGAGACTGAAAACGGTTCCTGAACTAGCATCATACTCTTCAACACAAATAAACAAAAATATAATGCAAACATATTAAGCTCAAATTCTTTATTTTATTTATACTTGAAGTTCTAGGGTACATGTGCACAATGTGCAGGTTTGTTACATATGTATACATGTGCCATGTTGGTGTGCTGCACCCATTAACTCGTCATTTACATTAGGTATATCTCCTGACGCTATCCCTCCCCGCTCCCCCCACCCCACGACAGGCCCCAGTGTGTGATGTTCCCCTTCCCGAGTCCAAGTGATCTCATTGTTCAATTCCCACCTATGAGTGAGAACATGCAGTGTTTGGTTTTTTGTCCTTGTGATAGTTTGCTGAGAATGATGGTTTCCAGCTTCATACATGTCCCTACAAAGGACATGAACTCATCCCTTTTTATAGCTGCATAGTATTCCATGGTGTATATGTGCCACATTTTCTTAATCCAGTCTATCATTAATGGACATTTGGGTTGGTTCCAAGTCTTTGCTATTGTGAATAGTGCCACAATAAACATACGTGTGCATGTGTCTTTATAGCAGCATAATTTATAATCCTTTGGGTATATACCTAGAAATGGGATGGATGGGTCAAATGGTATTTCTAGTTCTAGATCTTTGAGGAATTGCCACACTGTCTTCCACAATGGTTGAACTAGTTTACAATCCCACCAACAGTGTAAAAGTATTCCTATTTCCCCACACCCTCTCCAGCACCTGCTGTTTCCTGACTTTTTAATGATCACCATTCTAACTGGTGTGAGATGGTACCTCATTGTGGTTTTGATTTGCATTTCTCTGATGGCTAGTGATAATGAGCATTTTTTCATGTGTCTGTTGGCTACATAAATGTCTTCTTTTGAGAACTATCTGTTCACATGCTTTGCCCACTTTTTGATTTTTTATTTTTCTTGTAAATTTGTTTGAATTCCTTGTAGATTCTGGATATTAGCCCTGTGTCAGATGAGTAGATTGCAAAAATTTTCTCCCATTCTGTAGGTTGCCTGTTCACTCTGATGGTAGTTTCTTTTACTGTGCAGAAGCTCTTTAGTTTAATTAGCTCCCATTTGTCAATTTTGACTTTTGTTGTCATTGCTTTTGGTGTTTTTAGACATGAAGTCCTTGCCTATGCCTATGTCCTGAATGGCATTGCTTAGGTTTTCTTCTAGGGTTTTTATGGTTTTAGGTCTGACATTTAAGTCCTTAATTCATGTTGAATTAATTTTTGTATAAGGTGTAAGGAAGGGATCCACTTTCAGTTTTCTACATATGCCTAGCCAGTTTTCCCAGCACCATTTAGTAAATAGGGAATCCTTTTCCCATTTCTTCTTTTTGTCAAGTTTGTCAAAGATCAGATGGTTATAGATGTGTGGTATTATTTCTGAGGGCTCTGTTCTGTTTTATTTGTCTATATCTCTGTTTTGGTACCAGTACCATGCTGTTTTGGTTACTGTAGCCTTGTAGTATAGTTGGAAGTCAGGTAGCGTGATGCCTCCAGCTTTGTTCTATTTGCTTAGGATTGTCTTGGCAATGTGGATTCTTTTTTGGTTCCATATGAACTTTAAAGCAGTTTTTTCCAATTCTGTGAAGAAAGTCATTGGTAGCTTGATGGGGATGGCCTTGAATCTATAAATTACCTTGGGCAGTATGGCCGTTTTCATGATAATGACTCTTCCTATCCATGAGCATGGAATGTTCTTCCATTTGTTTGTGTCCTCTTTTATTTTGTTGAGCAGTGGTTTGTAGGTCTCCTTGAAGAGGTCCTTCACATCTCTTGTAAGTTGGATTCCTAGGTATTTTATTCTCTTTGAAGCAATTGTGAATGGGAGTTCACTCATGATTTGGCTCTCTGTTTGTCTGTTATTGGTGTATAAGAATGCTTGTGATTTTTGCAGATTGATTTTGTATCCTGAGACTTTGCTGAAGTTGCCTATCAGCTTAAGGAGATTTTGGGCTGAGATGATGGGGTTTTCTAAATATACTATCATGTCATCTGCAAACAGGGACAATTTGACTTCCTCATTTCCTAATTGGATACCCTTTATTTCTTTCTCCTGCCTGATTGCCCTGGCCAGAAGTTCCAACACTATGTTGAATAGGAGTGGTGAGAGAGGGCATCCTTGTCTTGTGCCAGTTTTCAAAGGGAATGCTCCCAGTTATTGCCCATTCAGTATGATATTGGCTGCGGGTTTGTTATAAATAGCTCTTATTATTTTGAGATACATCACATCAATACCGAATTTATTGAGAGTTTTTAGCATGAAGGCTGTTGAATTTTGTCAAAGGCCTTTTCTGCATCTATTGAGATAATCATGTGGTTTTTGTCTTTGGTTCTGTTTATATGCTGGATTACGTTTATTGATTTGTGTATGTTGAACTAGCCTTGCATCCCAGGAATGAAGCCCTCTTGATAATGGTGTGTAAGCTTTTTCATGTGCTGCTGGATTTGGTTTATCAGTATTTTATTGAGGATTTTTGCATCAATGTTCATCACAGATATTGGTCTATAATTCTCTTTTTTCTGTTGTGTCTTTGCCAGTCTTTGGTATCAGGATGATGCTGCCTCATAAAACGAGTTAGGGAGGATTCCCTCTTTTTCTATTGATTGGATTAGTTTCAGAAGGAATGGTACCAACTCCTCCTTTTACCTCTGGTAGAATTTGGCTGTGGATCCGTCTGGTCCTGGACTTTTTTTGTTGGTAGGCTATTAATTATTGCCTCAGTTTCAGAACCTGTTATTGGTGTATTCAGGGATTCAACCTCTTCCTGGTTTAGTCTTGGGAGGGTGTATGTGTCTGGGAATGTATCCATTTCTTCCAGATTTTCTAGTTTATTTGTGTAGAGCTGTTTATAGTATTCTCTGATGGTAGTCTGTATTTCTGTGGGATCATTGATGATATCACTTTTATCAGGTTTTTATTGCATCTATTTGATTCTTCTCTCTTTTCTTGTGTGTTAGTCTTGCTAGCAGTCTATTAATTTTGTTGATCTTAAAAAAAAAAAAACAGCTCCTGTATTCATTGATTTTTTGAAGGATGTTTTGTGTCTCTATCTCCTTCAGTTCTGCTCTGATCTTAGTTATTTCTTGCCTTCTGCTAGCTTTTGAATGTGTTTGCTCTTGCTTCTCTAGTTCTTTTAATTGTGATGTTAGGGTGTCAATTTTAGATGTTTCCTGCTTTCTCTTGTGGGCATTTAGTGCTATAAATTTCCCTCTACACACTGCTTTAAAGGTGTCCCAGAGATTCTGGCATGTTGTGTCTTTGTTCTTATTGGTTTCAAAGAACATCTTTATTTCTGCCTTCATTTCATGATTTACCCAGTAGTCAATTTTTTACATATGCTGAGGAGTGTTTTACTTCCAACTATGTGGTCAATTTTGGAATAAGTGTGATGTGGTGCTGAGAACAATGTATATTCTGTTGATTTTTGGTGGAGAGTTCTGTAGATGTCTATTAGGTCTGCTTGGTGCAGAGTTGAGTTCAATTCCTGGATATCCTTGATAACTTTCTGTCTCGTTGATCGGTCTAATGTTGACAGTGGGGTGTTAAGGTCTCCTATTATTATTGTGTGGGAGTCTAAGTCTCTTTGTAGGTCTCTAAGGATCTGCTTTATGAATCTGGGTGCTCCTATATTGGGCGCATATATATTTAGGATAGTTAGCTCTTCTTGTGGAAGTGATCCCTTTAGCATTATGTAATAATGACCTTCTTTGTCTCTTTTGATCTTTGATGGTTTAAAGTCTGTTTTATCAGAGACTAGGATTGCAACCCCTGCCTTTTTTTGTGTTTTCCATTTGCTTGGTAGATCTTCCTCCATCCCTTTATTTTGGGTCTATGTGTGTCTCTGCATGTTAGATGGGTCTCCTGAATACAGCAAACTGATGGGTCTTGACTCTTTATCCAATTTGCCAGTCTGTGTCTTTTAATTGGAGCTTTTAGCCTATTTATATTTAAGGTTAATATTGTTATGTGTGAATTTGATCCTGTCATTATGATGTTAGCTGGTCATTTTGCTCATTAGTTGATGCACTTTCTTCCTAGCATTGATGGTCTTTACAGTTTGTCATGTTTTTGTGGTGGCTGGTACTGGTTGTTCCTTTCTATGTTTAGTGCTTCCCTCAGGATCTCCTGGAGGGCAGGCCTGGTGGTGACAAAACCTCTCAGCATTTGCTTGTCTGTAAAGGATTTTATTTCTCCTTCACTTATGAAGCTTACTTTGGCTGGATATGAAATTCTGGGTTGAAAATTCTTTTCTTTAAGAATGTTGAATATTGGCCCCCACTCTCTTCTGGCTTGTAGAATTTCTGCCAAGAGATCCACTGTTAGTCTGATGGGCTTCTCTTTGAGGGTAACCCGACCTTTCTCTCTGGCTGCCCTTAACATTTTTTCCTTCATTTCATCTTTGGTGAATCTGAAATTATGTGTATTGGAGTTGCTCTTCTTGAGGAGTACTTTGTGGTGTTCTCTGTATTTCCTGAATTTGAATGTTGGCCTTCCTTGCTAAGTTGGGGAAGTACTCCTGGATAATATCCTGAAGAGTGTTTTCCCACTTTGTTCCATACTCCCAATCACTTTCAGGTACACCAATCAGATGTAGATTTGGTCTTCTCACATAGTCGTATATTTTTTGGAGGCTTTGTTCGTTTCTTTTTACTCTTTTTTCTCTAAACTTCTCTTCTCATTTCATTTCATTCATCTGATCTTCAATCACTGATACTCTTTCTTCCAGTTTATTGAATCGGCTACTGAAGCCTGCACATGTATCGCGTAGTTCTCATGTTATGGTTTTCAGCTCCATTAGGTCATTTAAGGACTTCTCTACACTGGTTATTCTAGTTAGCTATTTGTCCAATCTTTTTTCAAGGTTTTTATCTTCTTTGCAATGAATTCAAACTTCCTCCTTTAGCTCAGAGAAGTTTGATCATCTGATGTCTTCTTCTCTCAACTTGTCATTGTCTGTCCAGTTTTTTTCCATTGCTGGTCAGGAGCTATGTTCTTTTGGAGGAGAAGCGCTCTGATTTTTAGAATTCTCAGGTTTTCTGCTCTGCTTTTTCCCCATGTTTGTGGTTTTAGCTACCTTTGGTCTTTGATGATGGTGATGTACAGATAGGGTTTTGGTGTGGATGTTCTTTGTGTTTGTTAGTTTTCCTTCTAACAGTCAGGACTCTCAGCTGCAGGTCTGTTGGAATTTGTTGGAGGTCCACCCCAGACCCTGTTTGTCTGGATATCAGCAGCAGAGGCTGCAGAACAGCAAATATTGCTGAACAGCAAGTCTTGCTGCCTGATCGTTCCTCTGGAAGCTTCATCTCAGAGGGGTACCCAGCCATGTGGGGTGTCAGTCTGTCCCTACTGGGTGGTGTCTACCAGTTAAGCTACTCGGGGGTCAGGGACCCACTTGAGGAGGCAGTCTATCCGTCCTCAGATCTCAAACTGCCTGCTGGGAGAATCACTACTCTCTTCAAAGCTGTCAGACAGGGACATTTAAGTCTGCAGAGGTTTCTGCTGCCTTTTATTCAGCTATGTCATGCCCACAGAAGTGGCATCTACAGAGGCAGGCAGACCTCCTTGAGCTGTGGTGGGCTCCACCCAGTTTGAGTTTCCCAGTGGCTTTGTTTACCTACTCTAGCCTCAGGAATAGCGGGTGCCCCTCCCACAGCCTTGCTGCCACCTTGCAGTTTAATCTCAGCCTTCTGTGCTAACAATGAGTGAGGCTCCATGGGTGTAGGACCCTCCAAGCCAGGCACAGGATATAATCTCCTGGTGTGCCGTTTGCTAAGACCATTGGGAAAGCACAATATTAGGGTGGGAGCAATCTGATTTTCCAGGTGCCATCTGTCACAACTTCCCTTGGCTAGTAAGGGAATTCCCTGACCCCTCGCACTTCCCGCGTGAGGTGATGCCTCACCCTGCTTCGGCTCATGCTCTGTGGGCTGCACCCACTGTCCTGCACCCACTGTCCAACAAACCCCAATGAGATGAACCCGATACCTCAGTTGGAAATGTAGAAATCACCCGTCTTCTGCGTCACTCACGCTGGGAGCTGTAGACTGGAGCTGTTCCTATTCAGCCATCTTGGAACTGCCCAAATCCAAATTCCTAATGTCCCATTTGCCATTTCTCTAAGGCAAAGAATAATTTCAATGAAAAAGTGCAGCAGAACTACTGGAAGAACATGGTAAATGCTCAATTATTTTTCTTAATAATATGTTATGTAATATAATACATCTAAAGCATTTCAAGCTATAATCAAAATAAAAATTAGATATTATAAATAAAAATATATACACATACACATATTTAGTAAGTCTTTCAAATCTTTTGTTAATTTAGTTTAGGTACAACATTGTACAGCCAATCTCTAAATGGATTAAAGATGTAAACATAAAACCTGAAATTGTAAAACTCTTGAAAGAAAACATAGGCGTAAAGTTTTATGACATTGACCTTGGCAATGATTTCTTGGATATGACACCAAAAGTGCAGAAAACCATTGCAAAAATAGACAAGCAGGGCTACATGAAATTATAAAGCCTCTGCATTACAAAGGAAATAGTCTATAGGTGAAAAGGTAATCTACAGAATGAGAGAAAATATTCCCAGCCCTTTGGGAGACCGAGGGGTGTGAATCACAAGGTCAGAAGTTCGAGACCAGTTTGACCAACATGGAGAAACCCCATCTCTACTACAAATACAAAAAAGTAGCTGGGCATGGTGGCAGGCACCTGTAATCCCAGCTGCTCAGGAGGATGAGGCGGGAGAATCAATCACTTGAACCCAGGAAGCAGGGGTTGTGGTGAGCCAAGATTGCACCACTGTACTCTAGCCCAGGCGACAGTGCAAGACTCCATAAAAAAAAAATAAATAAAGCTATTACATAGTGTATTATATTGTATTAGGAGTTAGGAGTCAATATCCAAAATATATAAGGAACTACTATATCTCAATAGCAAAATGTAAATAATCTGATTTTTACATGGTCAAAACAAGTAAATAGACATTTCTTTGAAGGAGATGTCAGGTGTATGAAAAGATGTTCAACATCACTAATCATCAGAGAAAAGTAAATCACAACCACAATAAGATATCACTGCACACATATTAGGCTGGCAATTATCTAAAAACAAAAGATAACAAGTATTGGCAAGGACGTGGAAAAATTGGAATCCTTGTGTTCTATTGGTAGGAATGTAAACTGATAAAGTCATTATGGAAACAATATGAAGGTTCTTCAAAAAGCTGAAAATGCACTGTGGTCACTGCTGCCACAGGGAGAAAAGCATGCACTCTCCTGAGCCTGAGAGCTGCCTGCCTGAACTGCTTATAGCAAACTCACCTCCACCAGCAGCATGGCCTCAGTGCTCTAGCATGCATCCTGAGTTCAGGCTCTCCCTGCACACTGCGGCTGCTGCTACTGATGCTGCCACTGCGGGCTGAAACACTTAATCCCCTGAGCTTGAGAACTTCCTGCCTGCCTGGGTCTGTTGACAGCAACCCTACTTCCACCAGCAGTATGGCCACTTTTTCCCTGTGTTAGCACAGGCCCTGAGGATAAGCTGTACTCTAAAGGAATACCTGAGACTGGGGAATTTCTAAAGAAACCAAGCTCATGGTTCTGCAGGCTTAACAAGAAGCATGGTGCTGACATCTGTATCTGGTAAGGGCTTCAGACTGCTTCCAGGGGAGCAGGCAAAAGAAGAGGGACAGAGAAAAGAGAGGAGGAAACATCAGGCTCCTTTCAGCAACCAGTTCTTGCAGGAACTAAATTTACTCACTCCCTCAAGAATGGTACCAAGCCCCTCATGAGGAGTTCAACCCTATGATCTGAACACCTGCCAGTAGGCCCCACCTCCAACATTGGGATCAAATTTTAACAGGCACTGTTGGGGGGCAAATATCCAAGCCATAGCACCGGCTCTTCTCAAATATCACCAGGGATCACCCTGCCCCACATACTACAGCCGCATTTGTGTGGATCACTGGGAAGTCTTCCACTCCCCAGGCCTGAGAGCACTGCTTGTGAAACTGGGGATCACTCTGCTTAGTCTACTGTCTCTAGCATTTATGCACTCCTCTGAAAGACCTGAAGATATGGCAATCCAGCCTGCCTCCAACAGCACCACTGGAACTCCCTGCACATGCCACCTGGGTGCCTAAAGACTGGCTCAGCTAACCCATTTTAGCCACTGTTAACATTAACCAGTGCTACCTGGGAGCCCAAAGATTGTCCTGTCACCACTATTCCCATTGCCTCTACCACACGCACTGCCCTGGGCTCTGAGGAGCTGCTCACTCATCTGGTCAACCACTGCCACTATTGGCACCTGAGCAAGCCATCTAGGGGACGATGAATCAGCCCACCTGGACCTGCTATCATGGGTGTCCACATATGCTGCTTGGGGGTCCAAAGACAGGCACACTTAGCCTGCCTACCACTGTCACCATCAGGGCCCAGGACTGGCTGATGAGGCATCCCTGTCTATGCCAAAGCCTCATCTCAGCCTCCACTAACATCTATAATCAAGCCACTGAGGAAATCAGGCACCACTGATGTTGTTTACAGCTGAAGAAATCATATGGAGCCTACACTATTGCACGTACCCAGAATCAAAGTGAAAGTATCCTCCTCAACCATTGCCACAGACACATCTTCAGGAAAAACTCTTCCCCTACAAAAATCAGTCCAAAAATTGGAAGAGGCAACTGTTACACCAGATGTACAGATACCAATGTAAGGGCAACAGAAGCACAAAGCAAGGAGAGCTCCATAGAATCACAATAATTCTTCAACAACAGATTCCAATTGGAAAATAAAGTTATAAAATGCTGGAAAAATTTTGAAATAGGGATAGTGAAGTTCAGTAAGACATAAGACAGCAAAGATAAGCAATACGAAGAAAATAGACAAATAATTCAGGATATGAATGAGGAATTCACCAAAATGACACATATAATGAAAAAGAACCAAACATAAATCCTGGAACTGAGGAATTCAATATGTAAAGTAAAAACATATTTGAGGTCTTCTACAGTAGACTAGATCAAGCAAAAGAAAGAATTTCATAACTTGAAGAGAAGTCTTTGGAAACAAGCCAGGCAGACAAAGAAAAAAGAAAAAAAAAGAACAAATTCTACATGACATATAAGACACCAGAAAGCAATCAAATATTTGAATTTTAGATGTTCTAGTAAATTAAGAGAAGACCAACAACATAGAAAACTTATTTAACAAAATAATAGCTGAAGTCTTCCCAAGTTAAGTGAGATTTATACATCTAAATACAGGAAGCTCAGAGATCCCCAAATAGATACAACCCAAAAAGACCTTCATGGCATATCATAGTCAAACTATCAAAAGTCAAAGACAGAGAATTCTGAAATAGAATGAGGATAACATTTAGTCACATATAAGAAAAGTCTCATCAGACTATTCCCCCAAAAAATGAAGAGTAAGGAATTCTCCCTAACTTCCTCTATGAGCCCAACATTACCCTGATACCAAAAACTGACAAAAAATGCAACAACAACAAAGAAAACTAGGATCAATATTCCTGATGATCATGGACTCAAAATTCTCAATAAAATACTAGTAAACTGAATCCAACAGCATTTCAAAAAGATACCCTCTGACCAAGTGGTATATATCTTAGGGATGCAAGGATGACTCAAAATGTGAAAACCAATAAACATGATACATCACATCAACAGAATGAAGGATAAAACCATATGATTATCTGAATAGACACAGACAAAGCATTTGATAAAATTCAACATTCCTTCATGGTAAAAACTCTCACCTAACTAGGCATAGAAAAAAATGTACCTCAGCATAGTAAAGGCCAAATATGGCCAACACAGAGTTAACATTATACTGAATGAAGAAAACTGAAAGTCTTTTCTCTAAGAACTAGAACAAGACAAGGATTCCACTTTTAACATGTCTATTCAACATGGTATACTGGAAGTTCTAACCTGAGTAATTAGGTAAGAGAACGAGGTAAAAGGACTCTAAATTGGAAAAAAGCAAGTCAAATTATCTCTCTTTGCAGATGATAAGATCTTATATTTAGAGAATACAAGAGTCCACCAAAAGCCTCTAATAGTTGATAAGTAAATTTAGTAAAGTTGCTGGATTCAAGATCAACATACAACAGTGAGTAGTGTTTCTATACAACAAAAATGAACTAGCTGAAAAGAAAATCAAGAAAGTAGTTCCATTTACAATAGCTAAAAACAAAACAAAACAAAAACAAAAACAAAAAAACAACCCAAGATAACTAGGAAGAATTTTAACCAGGGGGTAAGAGAGCTATACAAGAAAACTGTGAAACACTAAAGAAAGAAATTGAAGAGGACACAAACAAGTGGAATAACATTCTGTGCTCATGGAGCAGAATTAAAATGATTAAAATGACCGTGCAACTCAAAGCAACCTACAGATTTAATGTAATCTCTATCAAAATACTGATGTCATCCTTCACAGAAATGATAAAAAAAAAAAAAAAAACAGCACTCCTAAAATTTGTATGGAATCAAAAAGAGCTCAAATAAGCAAAGCAAAAAGAAAAAAACTGGAGGCATTACACAACCTGACTTCAAAATATATTACAAGGCTGTTATAACCAAGAAGCATGGAATTGGCATAAAAACAAACACATAGACCAATGGAACAGAACAGAGAACCCAGAAATAAATCCACATATTTACAGCCAACTGACATTAGATAAAGTCACCAAGACCATATATTTAGGAAAGAACAACATCTTCAATAAATTATGCTGGTAAAACTGGATATCCATATGCAGATGAGTGAACCTAGACTCTTATCTCTCACTATATACAAAAATCAACTCAAGATGGATTAAAGTCTTAAATGTAAGCCCCCAAACTATAATAGTGCTAGATTAAAACATAGGGAAACACTTCAGGACATTGTTCTATGCAAATATTTTATGGCTAAGAATTCAAAAACATAGGCAATAAAACCAAAAATAGACAAATGTGACTGTATTAAACCAAGCATCTGTACAGCACAGGAAACAACCAACACAGCGAAGAGATAAGTTGTTGAATGGGAGAAAATATTTACAAGCTATTTATTCAACACAGGAAGAATACCAAGAATATACACAGAACTCAAACAACTCGACAGTAAAAAAGCAAAATTTTTTAATCATTAAAAATTTGGCAAAGGACACAAATATACATTCCTCAAAAGAAGACACAAATGGCTCACAAGTATATGAAAAATGCTCAACATCCCCAATCATCAGGAAACTGCAAATTAAAACCACAATAAGATATTATCTTACCATAGGTGGAGTGACTGTCATCAAAAGGACAAAAAAATAACAGCTGCTGATGAAGATGCAGAGAAAGGGGAATTCTTATACACTGTTGGTAAAAAATGTAAATTAGTATAGCAGTATGGAAGACAGTATAGCAGTATGGAAGAGTCCGGAAGGCCAGACTCTTCTCTGAACACCCTGGTCGAATTTCTCTCAGCATCGTCATCGTTCCAGCACTGATGGCCTACCGGCATCTGTCAGTGTGTTCTTCTGCTGGTGTTCTCCTCTCTACATCCAGTCACTTGTGTGTTTGTGTGCCCACTAGGGTCTCAGGGTTCTTATGGGCACAGGATGGGGGGCATGGCAGGCCAAAAGGCAACTTGGGGTGTGAAAAACAGGAGTACCTGTTCTCACTTAGGTTCATGGGCACAGACCCAACGGTGGGGCCCCTGCCAAGGACACTGCCCTTCCCTACCCAGCACTTCCCTGCCTCTTCCCGTAACAAAACCAGAAAAAGTTAACCAAAACCACTGTTCTTTTTAGGAAGCAGGGAAGAAAAAAGGTAAGGAGAATATGCACCTGTTAGAGAATAACTATGCCACTTGTTGAAACAATTTCCTGAATGTGTTTATAATGCAGGAGCTTAAGTGTTGTGCTGCAGAATTCTGAAAGTTTCACAATATAAACATTTTGTTTGGGTCATAGAACCTAGGCAATAATTATGTGTATTTCCACTTGATAACCTTCATAGTAAAATGTGCTCACCTTTTTATTTATTCCAACCATAGGTCTCTTTTTTTTTGTTTTTTAGACTTTAGGGAGGTGGGAAAAGAAAATATTCCTTGTGAGAAAAAGGAACATGACCAAAGCTTCAGCTCTGAATCCATTACATTGCAATACTGTTTCCCAAAACACTGTAAGGGTCCAGAAGTCCTATATTTTACTTCATCTTCTGTGTGTATTACAGGATCTGCCAATAATATGCACTCAGCTCAAATGGAGTCTATCTATAAACTAGATTCATATTTTAAATAAAAAATGAAAATAAAAACTGGGAAAAAATAGCCATGTACCTCTTAAGAGAAAATAATTCAGTAGCTGAGCATAGAACTTAAAATTATGAATTACACAAAGATTAACATAAAATTGAATTATGTATGCATGCATTTTATACAGAGGACACATAAGAAAACATAGGTAACTATATGTAAACTTCTGATATGGAAACATATGTAACCATATGGAAACATGTGAAAGCCAATGTTAGTATCTGGAACTTTCAGGCAGGCTCTACCTTATTTGACATTTCCCAGCCAGTAGTAATCAACACCGAGCATACCCACAAATTGCCAGGGTTGTAGTCCCCATTTGAAGTCAAGAATAGCTCCCAAGTTATTTTCTTGTCTCGTATTTCGTAAAGAGACCAGACCAGCTGCACAGGAGTGTTGGGTGTCTGCATGGTTCCTCCCTTGAGTGATGCTTCATTTACTTACGTTTGTTCCTATTTTTATGCAATTGTCAGTAATTTTCCTTACTCTTCGAATTGTCTACATTTTCCTGGCTCTTCTATTCAAATTGTTTCACCCTCTTTTTCAGTTGTATTTAGTATTAGCTGCACTGACTTGTACAATTGGTCAAAGCTGAGTAAAGAGTTCGTAAAGCAAACAGCAGATATACTTCCTAATTATACTCTTGTGGTTATGGCAATGTAAACTATTCTATGCAATAAGTTCTCAGATGATATATTCCAAATTTTCTTTTCTTTTTAACTTGTGTTCTTTTCATATCAACAACACAGTGTTCTTCAAGGGAATTGTTTACTTTATTTCTTCTTTTCCTACGTTAGATTATATTTATGCCTGTAGGAAATACCTCTTCCTCTTCACTATCAGTGCTGTCATGCGTGTTGTAAATTATCAATACATAAAAGATGGAGAGTTCTTTTTATTTTTAGCTATTTGAATTGTAGATTAGGGTAAATTTACTATTGTGTTAATTTGAAGAAAAGCCATTATTAATTAATCATGCAAGGGTTTAGAAACTAATCAATTGAGGTATACACTTATTGGTCTCCTTCATCCCATCTCCATATTTATGATCTCCTCCTGTTTTCCTCAGAGCCTAAGATTCCTTCTCTACTAAGAGAAGTTACAACTTTCACCGAATTTGAATTTCTACCAAATTCAAATACTAGTTGACACATGGGTCACAACGCTTTGATAACAGCACCAATCTCAAAAAAAGACCCAAGAGCCAGGCGCAGTGGCTCACGCCTGTAATCTCAGCACTTCGGAAGTCCGAGGAGGGCAGATCACGAAGTCAGGAGATCAAGACAATCCTGGCTAACACGGTGAAACCCCATCTCTACTAAAAAGTACAAAAAATTAGCCGGGTGTGGTGGCGGGCACCTGTAGTGCCAGCTACTCGGGAGGCTGAGGCAGAAGAATGGTGTGAACCCAGGAGGCGGAGCTTGTAGTGAGCCGAGATCGTGCCACTGCACTCCAGCCTGGGGGACAGAGTGAGACTCTATCTGGAAAAAAAAAAAAAAAAAAAAAAAAAAAAGATCCTAAGGGAGTTTGTCTGAATGGTTGGGTGGTGTGGAAGTATGTATCCAAAATGAGAATAACATTCATTGGGTCTGCCTTTAATGAATATGAGAAGATAGTATCTCAGTGTTGGAGAAAAGGGAGTACAAATGACACATTACAATTCTTGATTCTCTAGTTTTGGCTTGACCTGTAACTCAACCTACTTGATGACAAATTAATTGTTTTAAATCAAAAACAATCATGGTCATTCTTTCTGGATATAGAAAGAGAAAGAGGAAAGAAATCCCTAAAGGTACCCAAGAGACCAACACTAAATAGAAACAATTGCCTTCTGCAATACATAAAATGTTATATAAGAATAATAATCACCTTGTAAACAAATAACATCTGCTCAGTATAAAAAGGTATTCTCATTCCCTGCTGCAAAGAACATTGTAAAAACTATAAAACTTCTAGAAGATAACATAGGAGAAAATCTAGGTGGCTTAGGTTTGGTGATAACTTTTTAGATTTAATATCAAAAGCCAATCCATAAAAAAATTGACAATTAGGATTTTATTAAAATTAAAGACTTCTGCCCTGCAGAGGATACTGTTATGAAAACGAAAAGACAAACAATAGGTTGGAAGAAAATATCTTCAAAAGATATTTGATAAAAGACTATTATCTAAAATATGCCAGGGATTCTTAAAACTCAATAATAAAGCAAATAATCTAATTACAAAATGGATAAAAGATCTGAATAGACACCTTATCAAAGAAGATATACAGATAGCAAAGAAGAATATGAAAATATGCTCAACTTTGTAAGTCATTAGGGAATTGCAAATTACATTAACAATGAGATACCACTAAATATCAATTAGAATGGCTAAAATTCCAAACATTGATAACATCAAATACTGATGAGGAATGTGAAGCACAGGAACACTTATGTATTGCTAGTTGGAAGGCAACATGGTATAATTGCTTGAGAAACAATTTGGCAGTTTCTGAAAGGCTCAATTCAGGCTTACAATATAATCCAGCAATCATGCTCAAAAAAAACATACCTACACAAAAACCTGCACACAAATGTTGATAGCAGCTTTATTCATCAATACCAAAAATTAGGTGCAACCAAGATATCCTTCAATAAGTGAATGGATAAACAATCTGTAGTGCATTCAGACAATGGAGTACTATTCAGAGAAAAGGAAATGATATATGAAGCCATGAAAAGACGCATAGGAACTTTAACTGCATATTGCTAAGTGAAAAAAGCCAGTCTGAGCAAGCTACATACAACATTATTCCAACAATATTACCTTATGGAAAGCGCAAAACAATAGAGGCAGTGAATGATTGGTTCTAGCTAAGGGCCTCGGGGTAAGGAAGGAGGGATGAATAGATTGAACAAAGCGCACTTAGGGCAGTTAAACTATTGTGTATGATATTGTAATGATTTGTAGAACATTACTCATTTGCCAGAACCCGAAGAACTACATAAGACAGAGTGAACCATGATACTATGGACATTAGTTAACATTAAAATATTCACATTGGCTCATCAATTATAAAAAATGTACCACACTAATGCAAGATGCTGATAATAGAAAAAACTATGGGAAGATGGGGGAGGCAGAAGAGTGGCATATGGGAACTCTGTATTTTACACTAATTTTTCTGGAAGCCTAAAATGGCTGTAAAAAATAGTCTATTTAAAAATTATATTTAAAAAATATATGTTGCACCAGCCCCTACAATGGAGGTATCAACTTCATTATCATATTTATCACTTACTTAGCACTAAAACAATATACTGCTGAGGAAAGAGAACACAAGACAATCAGACAGACTTGTTTTTCAATTCCGGCTATGCCACTTACTGTTCAGGTGATACTGGGAAAATTATATGACTTATCTGAGCCAAAGTTTCTTCATGTGAAAAATAAACATTGTATACATGTATAACTTACAGAATTATGATAGATATCATATGGGATAATATTTAAGTACCTAATAGAGAACATGACACATATTATTAGTTATTCCATAAACATTAGCTCTGTTTGTTCTCATTTGAGACGGAGTCTTGCTCTGCCTCCCAGGCTGGAATGCAGTGGTGCAATTTTGGCTCACCGCAACCTCCGCCTCCTGGGTTCAAGTGATTCTCCTGCCTCAGCCTCCCGAGTAGCTGCGATTATAGGTGCCCACCACCACGACTGGCTATTTTTCTTTTTTTGTGTTTTTAGTAGAGATGGGGTTTCACCATGTTGGCCAGGCTGATCTTGAGCTCCGAGCCTCAGGCAATTGGCCACCTCGGCCTTCCAAAGTGCTGAGATTACAGGCTTGACCACATGCCTGGCCAACGTTAACTCTTTTATCTAGGTTAAATTGTTTCAGGACCTGTCCTAAGATTTTATGTCTTACAGAAGATTGCTTTGACAATTTTTCAAAGTTGAGAAAGGCAAAAAAGCACTTAATTAATTTAAAATGTTATATTTTTGTGGAATGAATGAAATTAAAAGAACCTTCATTTTCAAAGAAACAGGAATTGACAGTTTCAAGGTGGAGAGTATGGTAACTCTCACAGCCAGCAGGAGAAAATGGTAGGAAAAGGAGAGTTATTAAACCAGCACCACCTCTGAACACAAACAGTGAAGCTGGCAGGCAAGGGAGAGAATAGAATCTCAGCTAGTTCTTCACATAGAAATAAGCAACAGTTATAGAAGTTATAGAAGTTAAATTTATAAATGCTATCTTCCTTTATATAAAGTCTCAGGAGACTTATACTTCGTCAAAATTCAACTATTGCTGAGAGGTTTTGAATGCCGTGAACACAGTCAAAACAGGTTCTCTTCATAGCCAATGCTGGAAGCTGAACTTTCTCCTGATTGAGCATCTTTTTGATTCTATACCCTGCTTTCCTCTCAGATATCCAGAGCACTCAATGTTACAAGCTCAGATTTGAGCATTACTCCCTCCCAACAAGCTGAATCCCTTTAAGGGCTCCAGATTTCTTTCTTTTTATTTCATCATTATTATCATTGTCTATCTACTCCAAGAAGGTTATGTAAAGCAATCTTTAGATATTAGGAGCAATTAGAAAGAAACAAGGAAAAAAATCTGAAAGATCCTCTCCATTTGAGAAAAACTCAGGTTAATTTTTTAATTACATTATTATTTTTTTCTGAAAGAGAAATGGCAAGATGTAAATATCTAGATGAACATATTAGTTGCCTATTGCTGCTGTAACAACACATTACCACATAATTGGTTAACACCAATTTAAATTTGTTATTTTAAAGTTCTGTAGATCAGAAGTCTGAATGGGTCACACTGGTTAAAATCAAGGTATTGCCAGGGTGTTGCATTCTGGAGGCACTACAGATGAATTTGTTTCCTTGCCTTTTCCAGCCTCCAGAGGCTGGTGGTATTGCATGGCTCATAGCAATGGAAAGCCGAGTTCTTTTCATCTGGCATTACTGACACTGACTCTTTGACCTCCTTCTTCCTCTTTTAAGTTCCTTTCTGATCACATTGGTCTTGCTTGATTAATTCAGAATAATCCTTTCTTTATGTCAGCCAATTAGCAGTCTTAATTCTACCTGCTGTCTTTACTCTTTGCTATGTAAAATAATATATTCACAGGTTCTTGAGATTAGGAGATGAGCGTCTTTTGGGGACTACTATTCTGCCTACCACAGTAATGACAAGTTAAGGGTTGCTGCCTATATTATCAGACATGAGTTAGCACATGCATTATACTCTAATACCTCAAGTCTTTTGGGGAGAAGAATAAATGAGCCCATTAACTTGATGGAGAGATTAGTAAAAGGTCTTTCAGTGCATACTGCTCTGAAACTGTTGCCACAGAAGTTTGTGGCTGCAGGTAGGTGCACGTGACTCTTTGAAACCAGTTTATAGCTATTGGATCTGCTTACATGTTCCGGTGAATATACTGCCTTGCTTTGACTCTTTTTATTTATTTTTTTTAAATGAAGGAAATGTTAAACAACAAGTTTATTTCCAGGAAACAGGTCTCTGCTTTGCATAGTCATTTGGAGGGAGTGAAAATAGACAAGAAGTCATAGCAAACAATCTCACTAATCATCTGATGACAAGTGAATTATGTTATTTATGGGTATGGATATATTCTCAACTTTCTTAAAAATGCTTTGGTGTGAAAACATTGACCATCTGAGAATTATCTGAACCTGAGCTCTGGGCACTGACAATATCAGAGACTAATAAAAGGAAAAGAATGAAAAACAGAAATTTTTTTTTTCCCTTAAGACTGACCAACTTGGAATGTATTCCCTGGTCTCACAGACACATCATTCTGAGAACAGTAAACCATAATTCATTGAGTTTCCACCACTCCCAAAGCCTGTCTACAGACCAGGGGATGAACTGACTCACTTCTGAATATCGCTTATCAATCAGAAAGCCTTAGAAGTGGAATTTAAACTGCCATATAATTTTGAGATTTATTCATTCACACCTAGGTTGGGCTCTTTGGTTGCAAGAATGAAAAATTAATTGCGATGTCTCAAATGCAGGATAATAAAGTTTAAAAATATTCACTACTTATAAAGGTGTAAAATGTTTTCTAATTGTGTCCAAAATGGAATTTTTATGATTATAGAGTCATTTTTCAATTCTCAACCTTCTGAAATAAACATCTGGATAGGACTATAAATTCCCCATGGGTAAGACTAGGTCTTCTATTGTTAGTTATCTATAATAAGCTAGGTTCTGGGCACAATAGCATTGCCTTCTCTACTCCATAACCCTTATCATTATATAATGATGACTCAGAAGAAATGTTGTTTTCAAAACTGGCAAACTCCAGAATGTTTCACAGAAGTTAGTTTTCTGGGTGTTTGTTCTAACTTGCTGAATCTCTGACCCCATCACCAGCAATTCTGATTTTTAAGGACTGGATGGGTATAGGGAATTGGCATTTTTAACAGATTCCCCAAGATACTCTAGTTATAGAGTTTTCTAAGCACACTTTTTTTGAGAAGTACAACCCATGTCCTCTGAACCATTCTGGATATACGTTTGTGTGCATCCACTCTGCACAGCCATCTTCATTAAAGAACACACTCTCACTCACATCACACTCTGGGCCAATTAATCTCATTTCTCTAATCATGAGTGCTATAATCGTTCACTCTTCAAAGTGGCAAGAGATTTCTCAGAAACCACTTTGGTTTTTGCAAAAGCGGAATGATTGCCTCAACACAGATTTTGGTTTTGTAATGTGAGCAGAGGATAAAATTAACCTTTTGTTTTCTGGTTTGAGGCAATCATTTACCTCAAAAAGGAAAGCTGTTAATATACACACTGAATCATTTGGATTCCTTACAATCTAAATAGATTTAGTAATTCAGATTTTCATGAGTCTCGACATTTTTGATGTCCAATCTGGAGGTTGGGGGATTGCTACAGGGCAGAAGAGATGGAATAAGAGTAGGTGAGGAAGTTTTTCAAGACATTTTATTTTAGGAAAACTGCCTCTATTCCTGATATCAACTTGAGCATTCCAAGAACAAATGATTCTTAACATTCTATGGGGAGTCAATAATTCATTTAGGGGCCTGGCATGGTGGCTTAATCTTGTAATCCCAGCAATTTGGGAGGCCAAAGCAGGTGGATCACGAGGTCAGGAGTTCAAGACCAGCCTGCCCAACACAGTGAAACCCCGTCTTTACTAAAAATACAAAAAAATTAGCTGGGCATGGTGGAGGGTGCCTGTAGTCCCAGCTACTTTGGAGGCTGAGGCAGGAGAATCACTTGATCACAGGAGTTGGAGGTTGTAGTGAGCCGAGACTGTGCCACTGCACTGCAGCCTGGGCAGCACACTGAGACTCTGTCTCAAAAAAAAGAGAAAAAGAATTCATTCAGGGATCTGATTAAAGATTTAAACTAGGTTACTGGAAAAATGAATGTAGGCACACATACAAACAAAGATTTTCCAGAAACTTCAGGCACATCATAGGCCACCCAAAAGTTCATCCAAATTTAGAATGTATGCCTTCTCATGTGGTTTGACTTTGGGTCCCCCATCAAATCCCATCTCAAATTGTAATCCCATGTGTCGGGGAATGGGTCTTGTGGGAGCTGAATGAATCATGGGGGTTGACTTCCCCTTGCTGTTCTCATGATAGTGAGTGAGTTCTCAAGAGATCTGGTTGTTTGAAAGTGTGTGACACTTCCACTTCACTCTCTGTCTCCTGCTCTACCATGGTAAGATGTGCTTGTTTTCCTGTCACCTTCTACCGTGATAGTAAGTTTTCTGAGGTCTCCTAGTCATGTTTCTTAAGTGTGGAACTGTGAGTCAATTAAATTTATTTGCTTCATAAATTACCCAGTCTCAGGTAATTCTTTATAGCAGTGTGAGAATGAACTAATACAGGAAATTGGTACCAGTAGACTGGAGTACTGCTATAAAGATACCTGAAAATGTGGAAGCAACTTTGGAACTGTGTAATGGGCAGAAGTTGGAACAGTTTGGAGTGCTCAGAAGAAGATAGGGAGATGAGGGAAAGTTTGGAATTTCCTAGAGACTTGTTGAATGGTTGTGAACAAAATGCTGATAGTGATATGGAAAGCAAAGTCCAGGCTGAGGTGGTCTCAGACAGAGATGAGGAACTTATTAGGAACTGAAGCAAACATCACTCTTGCTATGCTTTAGTAAAGAGGTTGCTGTCATTGTGCCCCTACTGTAAGGATCTGTGGAACTTTGAACTTGAGATAAATTATTTAGGGTATCTGGTGGAAGAAATTGCTAAGCAACAAAGCATTCAAGATGTGACCTGACTGCTCCTAACATCATACAGTTTTATGAGTTCACAAGGAGATGGTCTGAAATTGGAACTTATGTTTAAGAGGGAAGTGCAACATAAAAGTTTGGAAAATTTGCAGCCTGGCCATGTGATGGAAAAGAACAAGCCATTTTATGGGGAGAAATTCAAGCCAGCTGCAGAAATTTCCATAAGTAAAGAGGAGTTGAATGTTAATAGGCAAGACAATGGGGAAAATGTCTCCAGGTCATATCAGAGACCTTCACTACAGCCCCTCCTATCACAGACCCAGAGGTCTAGGAGGGAAAAATGGTTTCATGGTTCAGGCCCAGGGCTCTGCTACTCTGTGCAGCCTCAGGACATGGTGCCCTGTGTCCCAGTTGCTCCACTTCCAGCCATGGCTAAAAGGGGTCATGATACATCTCAGGCCATGGCTTCAGAAAGTACAAGTCCCAAACCTTGGCAGCTTTCATGTGGTGCTGGACCTGTGACTATGTAGATGGCAAGAGTTTGAGAGTCTTCGCCTGGACTTCAAAGGATGTATGGAAATGCCTGGATGTTCAGGCAGAAGTCTGCTGCAGGGGCAGAGCCCTCATGGTGAACATCTACTAAGGCAGTTCAGAGGGGAAATGTGGGTTCGGAGTCCCCACACAGATGCCCAGTGGTGTACTGCCTAGTTGATTAGTGAGAAGAGGGCCTGGTTCTCCAGCCCCAGAATGGTAGATCTACTGTAAGCTTGCAACTTTCACCTAGAAAAGCTGCAAGCACTCAACACCAGCCTGTGAAGGCAGATGGTGGGGTTGTAATGAGCCGAGCTACAGGGGCAGAGCTGCCCAAGGCCTTAGGAGACCACCCCTTTCATCAGTATGTATGTGAGACATGGAGTCAAAGGAGATTGTTTTTGAGCTTTAAGATTTAATGACTGCTCTGCTGGGTTTGAGATGTATAGGGGGCCTCTATTCCCTTTGTTTTGGGAAATTTCTCCCTTTCTGAATAGGAACATTTACCCAATGCCTCTACCCACATTGTATCTTTGAAATAACTAACTTGGTTTTCATTTTACAGGCTCATAGGTGGAAGGAACTTGCCTTGTCTCAGATGAAACTTTGAACTTGAACTTTTGAGTTAATGCTGGAATGAGTTAAGACTTTGGGAGACTACTGTGGAGGCATGATTAGTTTTGAAATGTGAAAAAGGACATGAGAATTGAGAGGGTCCGGGGTTGGGGGATGATATGGTTTGGCTGTGTGTCCCCACACAAATCTCATCTTGAATTGTAATCCCCACATGTTGGAGGAGGGGCCTGGTTGGAGGTGATTGAATCGTGGGGGTGGACTCCCCCCTTGCTCTTCTCATAATAATGAGTGAGTTCTCATGAGATCTGGTTGTTTGAAAGTGTGTGGCAATTCCACTTCATTTTCTCTCTTCTGATCTTCCACAGTAAGATCTGCTTACTTCCCCTTCATCTTCCACCATGATTGAAAGTTTTCTGAGGACTCCCAATTATGCTTTTCATTATGCCTGTGCAACTGTGAGTCAATTAAATCCATTTTTCTTTAAAAACATTTTTAAATTTTATTTTAAGTTCTGGGATACATGTGCAGGATGTGCAGGTTCGTTACATAGATAAATGTGTGCCATGGTGGTTTCCTGCACCTATCAACCTATCACCTAGGTATTAAGCCCCACAAGGATTAGCTATTTATTTTGATGCTCTCCCTCCCTCTGCGCCCCTGACACCCCCCAGTGTGTGTTGTTCCCCTCCCTGTGACCATGTGTTCTCATTGCTCAGCTCCCATTTATAAGTTAGAACATGCAGTGTTTGGTTTTCTGTTCCTATACTAGTCTGCTGAGAATAATGGCTTCCAGCTTCATCCATGTCCCTGCAAAGGACATGATCTCATTTCTTTTTTTTTTTTCTGGCTGCATGGTATTCCATGGTGTATATGTACCACATTTTCTTTATCCAGTCTATCACTGATAGGCATTTGAGTTGATTCCATGTCTTTGCTATTGTTAATGGAGCTGCAGTGAATATACACATGCATGTATCTTTATAATAGAATGATTTATATTCCTTTGGGTTTATACCCAGTAATAAGATTGCTGGGTAGAATGGTATTAGTCTTTAGGTCTTTGAGGACTCACCACACTGTCTTACAGAATGGTTGAACTAATTTACATTCCCACCAACAGTGTAAAAGTGTTTCTATTTCTCCACAGCCTCGCCAGCATCTGTTGATTCATGACTGTTTAATAATCACCTGACTGGCATGAGACGGTATCATATTGTGGTTTTGATTTGCATTTCTCTAATGATCAGTGATGTTGAGCTTTTTATCATAAGTTTGTTGGCCACATAAATGTCTTCTTTTGCGAAGTATCTGTTTATATCCTTTGCCCACTTTTTGATGAGGTTGTTTGTTTTTTTCTTGTAAATCCATTTAAGTTCCTTGTAGATTTTGAATATTAGGCCTTTGTCAGATGGATAGATTGCAAAAATTTCCTCCCATTTGGAAGGTTGTCCATTCACTCTGATGACAGTTTCTTTTGCTGTGCAGAAGCTCTTTAGTTTAATTGGATCTCATTTGTCAATTTTTGCTTTTGTTGCTATTGTTTTTGATGAATTAAACCTATTTTCTTCATAAATTGCCCAGTGTCAGGTAGTTCATTACAGCAGTGTGAGAATGGACTAATACACCTCCCCTCAGGTTTTTTTTGTTTTTGTTTTTGTTTTTTTGCTACCACAGACACTCTTACATTAGATCTTACACATTAGAAAAACAAAATTATCTGTGGATAATTATTAACCGTGTAGATCCCTGGTCTCCACCTAGATCACGGCAATTATTTTAGGATCTTCAGGGGATACTAATGCAGGTGATGCATGATCATAATTTGAGAAATGATCACACTTGAGAAACAAGGCAGTGACACAGAAAAAAAGAGGTAGCTCACCGATATAAACATATAGTGAATTCCCACCTACTATGTACCTACAAAAATTAAAAATTTTTAAAAATAGTTGATGCAATCAATCCATTTTCCTTCACCAGATGGAAACTCAGGCATGAAAAGCAAGGCTGGTGTTTCTCATCCCAGACCTTGCTCTTTCTGCTCTTCTGTTCAGGTTTGCCATCCTGGGACACCATTTTTATGTTTCCCAATTATAATTGTCCCCAGTGCTCATTTTATATATTTTTCTATGTAAAAGGTTGAAGATTATGTTGGGTAGACAGAGAAGTTTCTTTTTCACCCCAAACTCTCACAAAGTGGGCCTTGGGCATATTGTTTGTCTGCAAAGGACCTTCTTTTCCTCCGTGTGTTTGTGAACTGTACTGCCCCTAACTCAAAAGAGATGAGAGGAGAGAGTGTTGAAAAGAAGGGCTGCAGATACTCCTCCTCACCAACCTCTAATTGTTTCCAGACAGCAAGTTGCTGGGATATTTTGAAACAGTGCAGAAGATTTTTCAATAGTTTGGCAGTAGCCATGGGTGAGAAATTCTCTACAGTTTTTGAGAGTTATTCTTGTGCCAGTGAATGATAAACATATAGAAAGATACAAAAGAAATTTTGTATCTTGCCTGAGAGGCAGGCTCATAATTTGCTTCATTGATAAGCAATTCTCTACAGTTTTTAAGAGTTATGCTTGTGCCAGTGGATGAGAATAGTATAGAAAGATACAAAGGAAATTTTGTATCCTGCCTGAGGGGCAGGCTCATAATTTGCTTCACTGATATATCAAGATACTAGTTAGAATACAATACAAACCCATTTACTCTACCTCGATCAAATCAGACATGTGGCCAAAGAATTCTATGAACATATTTCAACATCAAATTAAAATTTTTCGTTTCAAAGAGCAAATGTACATTGCTTCAATTGCATTGACCTCAGCAAACTTTCCCAACTCTAGCTTGTCAAATTCTCATCTTTCATTTCTTACTGTAAATAAAGATTGCTTTCAGATTGCTTGAGAAGAAATGAGAGAAAAGGCTTCCAGACAAACAACAGTGATGGCACAGAAACAGTAGCCTGTGGGGTGCTGAGGAGTGGTGGGGTGGCAGGTAGGTAAGGAAAGGCAACTGCTCAATTGTCATCAAAGTTTAAGTGAAGTAAAACATACTGGAGGCACTGTTTCATGAATATTCCAATCAATTACATTCAATGAAATCTAATTATTGTACATTGCTATTTATATTCTAAGTGATTTCTTGAGGTGAAAAGAACAGAACCTTCTCAAATATAAAAGAACTAACAAATATTTTATTAAACACCAAATGAGAATTGCACTGTGGTAGGCCACAAAGTTCCAAAGAACAAATAAGATGGCTTAGGCTTTTGAGAAACTTGGATACTATGAGCTTCCAATGAAAGAGAAGGTTGGCATCCCCAACCTGTCATTGGGAAACCTGAGTGCACTGCAGGCCTCTCATTAAGACATTTCTGAGAAAAAAAAATAACAAAATGTAGATGTTTTGAGGTGCTGCAGAGATGGAAAATAAAATGCTCAGGTGCTTCCATTCCCTTCTGTGCCTATAGTAGACATGGGGTTTCAAACAGGACTCTTTTTTTCTTGCTTTTCCAGAACTCTTTCCATTTCGTAAACTTAGCACTGTCAGTTCTATGGAGGCATTAACTGCATCCAGACAACTTCATCCCTGGAAATATGTACTAACAACTTCCTTTGTTGGCTTTCTGTTGTAGAAATACAAAATTTATTGAATTTAGTGAGTTAAGATAGGAGCTTCCCAAGTACGAAAATAAAATAAATTGAAATATACATAAGTTTTTATAGAATTGAATGCCATATCTGTGGATATATAATAACCTAAAGAAATGAACTGAAATATGGTTAGTTATGTACAATAATGTTCATCATAGTGTGACTTATAACAGTATAAAATTGAACACTGTACACATGTCCTAATGTATAAAATTAGATAAAAAAACTGTGGCGCCTCCATTTCCAGCTACTGAAAATCATGTCTGCAGATATCAAAGGATATAGAAAAATGTTCAATATTGTATATTACTGGTGAATACATAGAAAGCAAATTGTAAGATAATATAAACTAAAATACAAATAATATATGTCTTCATTAAAAATCTGGAAGACTTGCCCTTAACATTTCTATTTAAAAGTAATTAATTCTTATTAAGAGTGAATTCTGTTTTCCACTTCATATGTCTGCGATTTCCAAATATTTGGCAATAGGAATGTTCTATTTTTTCCTCACTTAAATAAATTGTTGGCCAGGTGTGTTTGCTCATGCCTGTAATCCCAGCATTTTGGGAGGATGAGGCAGGCAGATCACTTGAGTCCAGGAGTTTAAGACTAGCCTGGGAAATATGGTAAAACTCCCTCTCTACAAAAGCAACAACAACAACAAAATTAGCCAGGCATGGTGGTGTAGTCCTAACCACTTGGGAGGCTGAAGTGGGAGGATTGCTTGAGCCCAGGAGGTCAAGACAGCAGTGAGCCGTGATCATGCCAGTGCACTCCAGCCTGGGCCACAAAGTGAGAGACCTCTTCCAAAAAAAAAAAAATGTTTTCTTATTATTGACTTCTTTACTTATTATAGACACAAGTCTTATCAAATATGTGTCTTGCAAATATTTCCTCCCTTCTGTGGCTCATGTTTTCATTTTCATTTTCTTAATACTGTCTTTTGAGTAGTAGAAATTTTTAATTTCAATAAAATAGAATTTATAAACATTTTCTTTTAAAGGTTATTCTTTCAGTGTCATATCTAAGAAATCCTAGCCCAAGATTATAAATAATTTCTCCTGTATTTTTATAAAAGTCTTATAATTTTAAGTTTTATATTTAATCCTATGATGCATTTGAGTAAATTTTTGTATATTTTTCTTTAATTTCCTTTAATTTATAGTAGTATCCTTGCTTTTTAGTTTTGCTTTTTATGATATAGACTTTTTTTAGAAGAGAACAGACCAATTGTCTTGTATAATATCCAACATGTTGGATGTGTCTAACTGGTTTCTCATGTTTAGGTTCAGGTTAAACATTTCCAGCAAGATTAATTTACAGAAGTTGTGTGCTTAATGCACGACAACAAAGGGCATTAAAATGAACTCATACTGATATTTTTAACTCAAATTTAATATTACATGGTTTTTTCTTTAGCTATCCAAATGTTATATTTATATTTCAATACCTCTCACAGTGAAAACCTTGGTTCCTCTTAGTAATACACTTATTTCACATATTATAAATCAAATAGTTTCAGCATTAAAATAATATTACAGCCTGAAATAAACTGTTATGTAAAGCTTAATATTTCTTTACCGGTCTTTATTCTTTTATAATGGACTCTACTAAGATAAAACAAACGGTTTCAAAAGTATGTGAATTAATTCCTCTCCTTGCATATCTATATTATCAATTTAATATGAAGTTAGATTCATTTGTTTATCTTCATATTCAATTTTAGAGTTTGCTTTTCTATCCTTAGTTTTATTTTTAATAATTCAGTTTTATTGTTTCTATGTGTAGAGCATTTGCATAGCTCAAATTACAAATGATATTTGAAAAATTTTATCTTTTTGCCCATTCCCATTTCTACTCAATGGTTAACCATTTCATTAGTTTCTATCTGCCCTTTCTACTTTTGTATTTGTTTTTCGTTTTTGCAAGAGTAAGCAAATTTGTGATATCTATTCTCATTCCTCCTTCTTTCTTACACAAAGGTAGCATAGTATATATACCCTTTTGCACTTTGATTTTTTTTTTTTCAGTTATAAATACATTATGGAAATCACTCCATGACAGTTCATGGACATGTCCCTCATTCTTTTTTACAACTTCATAAAAATTCATTTTGTGGATATACCACAGCTTATTCTATTTCTTTCACATAAATAGACATTTATTTGAAAGATACAAATACAGACAGTAATTTGCTATTACTAACAATGTAACATTGAATAGCTTCCATTTTGCCCATATATAGAGAGATATGTTTTCAAGATGAATTCCTAGAAGTGAGGTTGCTGGGTCAAAGGGTGATTGTATATATGGTTCTAATAGTTACTGTCACATTCATCTCTTTAGAGGCTATACTATTTAGCACTCTCACCAGCAACATAATAGAGTGCCTGTTGCTTTTCAGAAAAAGATATTGAAATTAGATGCCCATGGAAGACACATCAATATGTCAGAGAATTTCTGATAAAATGTATGAATTTATTTGTTTGTTTGTTTGAGACAGAGTCTCTCTCTGTTGCCCAGACTGGAGTACAGTGGTGTGATCTCACCTCACTGCAACAACTGCCTCCCGGGTTCAAGCCATTTTCCTGCCTCAGTCCCCCAAGTAGCTGGGATTACAGCTGTGCACCACCAAGACCAGCCAATTTTTGTAGTTTTAGTAGAGATGGGGTTTTGCCATGTTGGCCAGGCTGATCTTGAGCTCCTGACCTCAAATGATCCACCCACCTCAGCCTCCCAAAGTGCTGGGATTACAGACATGAGTCACCACACACAACCTAAAATGTATGCATTTAAAGTAGCTGTAAATTGCTAGTAGGTCATACATAATAGAATATACAGATGTAGAAAGATAACAAAGAAAAGCTGTAAATACATGAAAGGAGACAATGTCTGCAGATGAGGTCATTATCCTAGGAACTGACTTCCCACTCTTTTCCTGCCTTTTCACCTTCCCAGGCCAACTGCCTCTTATCCTTTCATCAAAACAATGGATTTGTGAGATGGGGAGGTACATTTTACTCCTGAACACCCCTTAGCCTGCCTGGCTCATGAGTGCTGTCTTTGATGTTCCCAAAGGTTATAAATCATTTATAGGATCCCTTAATCAGAAACAGTGTCTGAATTCTTTACTTACCAATTAATCCCATGAACAACTTTCTGGAAATAGCTAGAGGGGCAGAGGGGAATAAGGCTGCATTCTTTTTTAAGTGAGTATCAGCTATTCAGATTAAAGAGTATGGAACTCTCTCTTTCTAGTACAATGTCATAGAGGAAAGAAGGTCTGGGTACACAGCTGCCCTCTTAGGCAAGTGCTGGGCAGATTGTTTCCAGATTACCTCTTAACCCTTTTCAGTTTTGTTCCCAGGGGAAGAGGACCACGTTAGCTGATAGATGAGACAGAAAAATCTCATTGACTGTGCTGGGCATTCAGGATGTAGGGTTTTTGCTTTGAAATTCCAGTTTCCATCACTCTTGGTCTTCCCGGAAGCTGCTTGATTTCAGACAGAGTACTTTCTTGTTGCTGAGAAAAGAAACTGAAATCTTGCTCTGCCTCCATTTTGAATAAACATTATAGTCTGCAGTCAGTAACAAAGCACATTGCACCTGGAAAGAACAATCAAAATGAGTCATTCTGTCTGGCACAGGTCCCCCATAGATGAAACCTTGATTCCTAGTTTCAAGGTGCTGATTGTCGAACACAAATAACTCTATCCCTGTCATTTGCAGTACTGATATGTAACAACTTTTCAGATTTGGTAATTATATGATTATATGCCATTTTCTTCACCTTGACAGATTATTATAACCTTAGGAAACTGGTGGTTTTATAACTTAAATATCTTATTTTTTATTTGATAAGTCAATTCTTCCAACATCTGAAGCCTCTTGTAAAATTTTATTTGTAAAAATAATGTTTTACTTGTCTTTTCACATGGCCTACTTCTGCCTTGCAGTAAATGTCTCAAGTTGCCAATTTCCAGGTTCTACATTCACGATTCAGGGTGGGCAGGGTAGCAAAAGTCTAGAGACACAGTTAGAGACTCTGCAAGGCTACCCAAACAGACTTGACTAGTGATAAAGTTGATACCTTATCTCCTTTGATTCACTTGTATGAGCTGTTGGTCATAAACTCTAAGAGTCCCAGCACCAAATCCCACTTAGAACCTTCATGAAGGTGAAGAGAAGGTCCATTTGCTTTTTAATATTTCTCACTTTTCTATTCCTATAGAAATTTCTTCATAGTGTATTAGTGGCTAATTCATTTTAGATAAATATTTTTTTCTCCAAACTTCTCTTTTAGAATAAACTGGGCCTGAAAACAAATTGAGTGAATGAAACATTTCTGTTTGACCAAATTCTCCTTCTATTATGGAAGGGACAGCATAAGAGCCCTAGGTACTTAGGAAAACGGGAACAAGGGAAACTGGGGGCACAACATCACATATCTTCCAATTTTGCAAGACTTGGTGTCTGTACCAAGTGAATCTGACAATGTGCATGGTGGGTTAGAAGGCCCTTTTGCTGGTAGGGTTTCCAACTCTGATACCATGGAGTTACTCTGGGATTTTGAAGTAAAAAGGAAACTAAAGCGCCCAATCAATTGATTGAAGAACTGCAACAATGAAAGGCATGGTCTAGGCCCCAATAGTTTTCCCAGTGAGTATAGTAAGGCCACAGACTCATTGTTCTGCCCTAGCCGTAAATAGTTATTGAAAGAGAAGTTTTCCTGAGCAGTGCAGACTGTCTTTCTGCTGAGTGTTGCTCTTTGCTGGCCTTCCTAAGGAACTGGTGATGTGTGAGAATGAGATTGTCTTTCATCCTCTAATTATTTTTTCCATGTTCTAAAAACAGTTGTCTAGACTGTTAGTTTCCGCCACGCCTGGCCACATTCTCCCAGCCTGAGAGGGCTCCTTGGGAGCATGGAATGAACTTGACAATTTTATATTTTACTTTTACAAGCCATCTGCTCTTGCATTTGTGTGAAGACCATTGCAATCAATGGGGAAGTCAGTGCTTTGCTTTATAGACTCAGTCTTAACAGTAAAACGGGAAGAAAGAAAATTAGGTCTTCCCAGTGGGAATATGTGGGCTAATTAGAAAATTAATTGACTTTTGTCAATTAATTTGGGGGTATAATCTGATAAATCATTTAATAATGAGCATATTACTTGAATAGCTTGCAGTCAGTTAAATGAAATAGATAGAACTTACCATTAATTCCTTGGTCCTGAAATAACAGTAAGGAAAATAAAAAGAAACATGACACTTCAAACTCTATAATCTCCAAACCAAACTCATCATTTTTGCCATATGACCTTTTCCACCTCCCAGGTTCCTAGCTGGAGAAACAGCACTATCATTTGCCCAGTTGGTTTAAGCCAGAACCTGGGCACCATCACTTCCTTCTCTCCCTGATGTATAATCTCAATTAATTGACTTGCTTAGAATCTCTGATTCATTCCCTGCTCTTCATCGTTCTTTGCTATATCCCTTATGGAAGCCACCATCATGGCTTACCTGAATACTGCAATAGTCTTAAGAGCAGTTTCTTTCTACTCTCATTCTTGTTTAGTTATTCACATTCCTCCTCCACACTATCTGTTCACAATGCAGCCAGAATGATGTCTCTAAAACAAAGTATGATCACATTTCTCTTTTAAAATCTTTTAATACTTCCAATCATTCAATGAATGAACTCTAAAATGCCTCAGCATCTCTAATGATTCTCTCCTATATCCACATCTGTGGTCCTATATGGCCACTATCTGCACACACGTACTGTGCTCTTCATATTCCTTTATCACACCCCACACTCTCTCACATCCAGGATTTGACTTGCCCTTGTTTGTCTTAAGCTACATCTTAATCAGCCTTTCAGTCTCAGCTAAAACTTCACCTCACGTGGGCATCATTTTCTGATTCTAGACTGAGTTAGGTGCTCCTGAAGTATATTACCAAAGCACTCTGAATTTCCTTATTAAATACTCGTCACTTTTATTTGTGATCAGAGAACTTCAACTATTTTCTTTGCTGGACTGAAATCTTTGCAAAGGTCCTATATCTGTCTTGTTTATAACAAATGCTAAATAATTATGGGAATAAATAAGTAAATGAACAATGCCTGGAGATTTTGCATGAATAATGGCCCAAAGTCACATTTTAAGATAACATTAACAAAGTACAATTTATACAACAATGCACATTTTATGTGTGCAGTTCAATGAATGTTTAAAAATATATAGACTCAGGGCTGGGCATGGTGACTTATGCCTGTAATCCCAGAACTTTGGGAGGCTGAGATGGGAGGTGTAGCTTGAGGCCAGGAGTTCAAGACCAGTCTGGGCAACGTAGTTAGACCCCATCTCTACAGACACTTTTTTAGAAAATTACCTAGGTGTGGTTCTGTGCACCTGTAATTCCAAATACTCAGGAGGCTGAGGAGGGAGGATTCCTTAAGCCCAAGAGTTTGAGGCTGCAGTGAGCTATGATAGCACCACTGTGCTCCAGCCTGGGTGACAGAGCAAGACTTTGTCTCTAATATATATAACTAGATCTATCTATCATCTATCTGTCTGTCCAGAGCATGTCTATCACTACAGATAATTCCCTTATGCTTCTCTGTAATAAATTCACCCTTCTTGCCCCCACTTTGGTAACCACTGATATTATTTTTATCAGTAGAGATTGATTTTGCACATTCTTGAATATAATATAGGTGGAAAACAGGGAGTGTACTCTTACATATATTTTTTCACACAGAATAAAATTTTTGAGAGTCACCCATGTTGTGCATGTACCACTAGTTTGCTCCTTTTAATTGCTGAATAACATTCTCTTGAATGGACATGGCATGTTTTGTTTTCCATTCTCCTACTGATGAACATTTGAGTGGTTTCCAAATTTTAGCTATTATGAATAAAGCTGCTAAGAACATTTACATACAAGTTGTTTTGTAAGGATGTACTTTCATTTTTTTGATTTCTAAATACTCCACATCCTCACAAACATTTGATATTTTCAGTCTTTTAAATTTTATGTATCCTAATGGGCATGAAATGGTATCTCATTATGGTTTTAATTTTCAATTCTCAGATGATAATTATTATTATTATTTGAGACAGAGTCCTGCTATGTTGCCAGGCTGGAGTGCAGTGGGTTGATCTCGGCTCACTGCAACCTCTGTCTCCCAGGTTTAAGTGATTTTCCTGCCTCACCCTCCCAGGTAGCTGGGACTACAAGTGTGTGCCACCATGCCCAGCTAAATTTTTTGTATTTTTAGTAGAAACGGGGTTTCACCATGTTAGCCAGGATGGCCTCGATCTCCTGACCTCGTGATCCACTCGCCTCGGCCTCCCAAAGGGCTGGGATTACAGGACTGAGCCACTGCACCTGGCCCAGATTATTAATGATGCTGAGCATGTTTTTATGAGCTTATTACCAATCCAAGTATCTTAATTTGTGAAACATCTATTCATGCTTTTGCACATTTTGAGATTGTTTTTTGTCTAATTATTGAGTTGAGAGTTTCTTAAATGTTTTTCCTCAGTTGAAGATTTACCTTTTCATTCTTCATTTTGTTTTCTATGGTGTCTGGAGGAGGATAAGGTTTTAATTTTAAGTAAGTCCAATTTATCAATGCTTTTTTAAAAAAGGTTCATTTTTTGTGTGTCCTAAGACTGTTTTTCTACTCAAAGGTTAGAAATCTTTTCTCTGGAATTTTTTTTCAGAATTTTCATAATTCTAGCTTTCATTTTAAGATATGCGATATCTATCAAATTACTTTTATGTGTGGCATGAGAAAAGAGTAAAGATTTATTTATTTTTATTTTTTTTTTTTTGAGATGGAGTTTCACTCTTGTTGCCCAGGCTGGAGTTCAATGGCACGAACTCAGCTCACTACCATCTCCACCTCCCAGGTTCACGCAATTCTCCAGCCTCAGCCTCCCAAGTAGCTGGGATTATAGGAGCCCACCACGATGCCTAAATATTTTTTTTTTTTTTAAGTAGAAATGGGGTTTCACCATGTTGGCCGGGCTGGTGTCAAACTCTTGAACTCAGGTGATCCAACCGTCTTGGTCTCCCAAAGTGCTGGGATTACAGGCGTGAAACACTGCACCCAGCTGAGAGTAAAGATTTATTATTTCCATATGCACATTCAGTTTTTCTAGTGCTATTTATTGTATTGTGTGCGCCTTTGTCAAAAACAAAACGATGATATGTGGGTTTGTCTATTTCTAAACTATATTCTATTCCCCTGAATTATATTTCTACTCTGAACAGAAGCTTTTTAGTTTAATATAGTCCAATACCATACTGTTCTTTTAAGCTTTATAGTTAATTATTGAAATCCGATTGGATAAATTCTTCAAATTTTTTCTTTTTTTTTTCAATATTGTTTTGACTATTTAAGATCTTTTGCATTTTCACACACATTTTAGGATAAGCATGTCAGTTTCTACTTCAAAAGTCTCTTAAATTTTGATTGATATTATAGAAATCTAAAAATCAATTTGGGGAAATGTATATCTTAACCATATTAAGGGATCTATTCTATCAACAAGATATATCATTTCATTTATCTAGATGTTCAATAATTCAGTAATATTTTATAGATTTCATGTGATTCTGGTACACTCTTTTTTCTTGGTACATAATATTACACTTATTTATGGGGTACCTGTGACATTTTATTACAGGCATAAAATGTATAATGATCAAGTCAGGGTATTTGAAATACCCTTCACCTTGAATATTTATTGTATCTATGTATTGGGAATATTTCAAGTCCTCTCTTCCAGCTATTTTGAAATATACAACACATTGTTGTTAATTAAAGTCACCTTACTCTGCTATCAAACATTAGAACTTATTTCTTCTATTCAACTCTGTTTGTACCCATGAACCAATGTCTCTTAACATTCTGTCTCCTAGTGACACTCCTCTCAGTTGCTGGACATAATTTCATTCTTTTCTATGGCATGATTTCATTACTCATATTATTCTTTTTAATGATAACATAGTATTCTATTGTGTATATATGCCCGATTTCCTTTATCCATTCATCTATTGATGAATATTTTGCTTGATTCCACATTTTTGCTTTTGTCAATAGTGCTGCAGAAATCATGAATATGCAGGTATCCCTTCGATGTACTATTTTGCTTTGGATAAGTAGCCAATAGAGGGATTGCTGGATCATATGATAGTTCTATTTTTAGTATTTTAAGAAAAATCTGTATTGTTGTATTCTGGCTGTACTAATTTACATTCCCACCAAAGTGTATGAGTTCCCTTTTCATCACATCATCACCAGTATGTTTTTAAAAATCTTTTTGATGATAGTTATTCTAACTGGAATAAGATAATATCTTTTTGTGGTTTTGATTTGCATTCTCATGATGACTAGTGATGTTGATCATTTTTACATATACCTGTGAGCCATTTGTATCTCTTCTTTTGAGAAATGTCTATTCATGTTCTTTGCCCACTTTTTAATAGAGTTTTTTTGTTTGTTTGTTTACTGTTGAGTTTTTTGTATATTCTTTTGTTAGTCCCTTGTCAGATGAATACTTTGCAAGTATTTTCTCCCATTCAACAACAGGTTGTCTCTCCATTCCATTAACTGTTTCCATTGTGAAGAAGCTTTTTAGTTTAATATAGTCCAATTTGTCTACATTTGCTTTCATGGCCTGTGTTTTTGAGGACTTAATCATAATATTTTTGCCTAGACCAATGTACTAAAGTGTTTCTCTATGTTTTCTTCCAGTAGTTTAATGGTTTTGAGTTTTTTGTTTAAGTCTTTATCTATCTTTGGTTGCTTTTATCCTTGGTGAAAGGTAGGGGTCTAGTTTCTTTCTTCTGCATATAGATATCCAGTTACTATAGCCTTGTAATATATCTTGAAGTCAGGTAGTGTGATGCCTCCACCTTTATTCTTTCTGCTTTAGATAGTTGAGCTCTTTTGGCTTCATACACATTTTAGGATTTTTTTTTTTAATTTCTGTAAAAAATGTAACATTGGTATTTTGATAGCAATTGCACTGAATATGTACATTGCTTTGAGTAATATAATCATTTTAATGATTCTAATTTTTCTGATTAATGAGCATAAGTTGTCTTTTCACTTGTTTGTGTACTAGTCCATTTCTTTCTTCAGTGTTTTGCAGTTTTCCTTGTATAGGTCTTTCACTTCCTTTGTTAAATTTATTCCTACCTATTTTATTTTATTTATCTATTATAAATTAATTATGGATAAGATTGCCCTCTTGACTTCCTTCCCAGCTACTTCATCATTTGCACATTGAAACACCACTCATTTTTGTATGTTGATTTTTTACCTTGCAACTTTACTAAATTTATTTATTAGATATAAGAGTTTACTACATTTATGTATTAGACATAAGAGTTTTTTGGTGGAGTCTTTTGTTTTTTCTAGATACGACATCATATCAATAGCAAAGAGGGACAGTTTGGCTTCTTTTGCAATTTGGATGCCTTTTATTTTTCTTGCCTGATTTCTCTGGCTAGGACTTCCAGTACTAGGTTGAACAGGAGCGGTGAATCAGGGATCCTTGTCTTGTTCCAATTCTTAGGGAAATGGCTTTCAGCTTTTCCCCATTCAGTAAAATGCTGGCTGTGGGCTTATCATATATGGCCTTTATTATGTTGAAGTATGTTCCTTATATGCCTACTTGTTGAGACATTTTGGATTTGTACATGTTGAATTATCCTTGCATTCCTGGGATAAACCCTACTACATTGTGGTGTATTATTCTTCTGATGTGCTGTTGGATTTGGTTCACTACTATTTTGTTGAGAAATCTTTGCATGTATGTTCATTAGGGATATTAGCCCATAGGTTTTTTTTTCTCTTGCATCGTTGTCTGATTTTGGAAACAGGGTAATGCTGACCTCATAAAATAAGGAGAATTTCCTCCTCTTTAACTTTTTCGAATAATTTGGGGAGGACTAGTATTCGTTTTTCATAAGTTTGGTAGAATTTACTAGTGAATCCATCTGCTCCTGGGTTTTTCTTTGTTGGAGACTTTTAATTGCCAATTCATTCTTACTGTTTGTGATAGATATATTCAGGTTTTCTATTACTTCCTGATTCAATCTTGGCAGGTTGTATGTTTCCAGGTATTTATGTTGTCATATAATTGTTCATAAAAGTACCTGCTGATCTTTTTTATTTCTGTGATATCAGTTGTCATGTTGCTCTTTTCATTTCTAATTTCCTATATTTGGATCTTCTCTTATTTTCTTGATTAGGTAGTTTCTCTGACTCTTGAGTCACATGCCTGTGCAGCTTCATGAAGAAGCCTGTCAACTTCCTCGGCAGGTCATCAGTGTCAACGAGCTTATAGGCAGAGATAGGTGTGGCTTCTGATTTCTCTTGATGGACTCCAGATTGTACTGGAGCTTTAGGTGCATCCTACAAATTTTGACATACTGTATTTTCATAATCATTCAGTTAGAAATCATAATTCCTTATGACTTTTTCTTTGACCCATAGATGTATGTCATTTTATTTGAAAATATTTGGGGATTTAAAGATATTTAATTAGACTTTATTTCTTATTTAATTTTGATGTGGTCAGAGAATATCAATCTTTTAAAATTTATTGAGATATGTTTTTGATCTAAGATATTGTCTTTCTTGGTTAACATTCTATGTGTACTTTAAAAGATGATGTATTCTGGAGCTGTTAGGTATATGTTCTATAAACATCAATTAAGTGAAATTGTCTCATAGTGTTATTCAGATCTCCTGTATCCATAATGATGTCTTTGGTCTAGTCATTTTATCAATTATTGAGAGGGGCTTATTAAAATTCCCAATTATGACAGATTTTTATATTTCTCTCTCAAGATCTGTAAATTATTTATTCATAAATTTTAAAACTTTGTTGATTGAGGCATCCATATTTAAGATTGTTGAATCTTCCTGATGATTTTATTTTACATTATTAAATGACCCTTTATCGTTTTCAAAACTTTTGGTCCTGATGTTTAGTTTGTCTGATATTAATATAATTGCCCAACTTCCTTGTGTTTTCAATATATTCTTGTCTTTAAATTTTGAGCGTGTCTCTTTTAGGCAGAATGTAGTTTGGTTTTACTTTTTCACCCAGTCTGACAACCTCTGCCTTTGTATTGGAGGGCTTAGGCCACTAATATTTTCTATAGTTACCGATATGATTTGGTTTATATGCACCATCTAGCTACTTGTTTTCAATTTGTCCTATTTGTATGTCTGTCTCTCTCTTGTTCCTTTTCTGTCTTCTTTTGTTTTTATCAGTTTTTTATTTTATTTTTTGTTAAATTATTATCTATACATATTTTTATTATTTTTAGTGGTCTCTCTAGGGTTAATAACATATTTCTTAACTTACTCAAGTCTACTAACAGTGAATATTGTGCCATTTTACACTTCACACTTTCCAGTTCAGACATGAAATAACCTTACAATACTCCACCATGGTTTTTCTGGTGTTTCAGTTGAATGCCTGACATATAACTGAAGGGGTGGCCATTAACAGCATCTCAAATACAGAACAAAATGGAGTCTCTTGTGTCTACTTCTTTCTATATAGACACAGTAACAGGCTGATCTCTCTTTCTTTTCCCCACATTTCCCCCTTTTCTTTTCAACAAAACCACCATTGTCATCATGACACCGAGATTACATACTTCACAAAGTAATAGAATATCACAAAGCAAGTGGAGGCAGGATGAGATCACAGGATGGTGTTAAAATTAAAATGAAATTTTGGGCACGCATTGTCATTGATAACATTTTATCAGGAAACAGGGTTTTGAGAGCAGACAACCTGTCTGACCAAAATTTATTAGGTGGGAATTTCCTCGTCCTAATAAGCCTGGGAGCACTACAGGAGGCCGGGGCTTATTTCATCCCTTCGGCTTCAACCGTAAAAGGCGGCACACCTCCAAGGGGGTCGTTTATAGGCCTACCCTCAGAGCGCATTCTCTTTCTCAGGGATGTTCTTTGCTGAGAAAAAGAATTCAGCGATATTTCTCCTATTTGCATAAGAAAAAAGAAGAAATATGGCTCTGTTCCGTCCAGCTCACCAGCGGCCAGTTCAAGGTTGCCTCCCTTGTTCCCTGAACATGCTGTTATCTTATTCTTTTTTCAAGATGCCCAGATTTCATATTGTTCAAACACACATGTTCCACAATTTGTGCAGTTAAGGCAATCATCACAGGGTCCTGAGGTGACATATATCCTCCTCAGTTTACAAAGAAGATGATGGGATTAAGAGATTAAAGACAGACATAAGAAATTATAAAAGTATTACAAATACAGAATTCCAGAGTGAGAATGAAGGCTCAATGTGTCCCTTTTCTAATTGTTCCTTTGCTAATAAATGTAAAGCCTCCAGTTTTTGCTTCGGTAGCGGTCATTGATTTACCCATACCGGTTTTTCTGTTTTCCAAGTTAATTGAATGGGTTTAGGAGGCTCTACAGTGGCCGCCCCTAAAAAGGATACCCTATTCCTTTTCTTTCTTGATTTTTCTCAGTCTCAATTGGGACTTTAATGCCATTTTTATTTTTTCCTAATCCTTTTCCTGGTATATATCCCATCTTAGTCATGATTTTTTGACT
Source organism: Macaca thibetana thibetana (assembly GCF_024542745.1). NCBI lineage: Eukaryota > Metazoa > Chordata > Mammalia > Primates > Cercopithecidae > Macaca > Macaca thibetana. Next base: position 143,234,913 of record NC_065583.1, read on the forward strand.
CATGGGGCTGTATAATGGAGCGGGCATAATGATTTCTGCACCCCATTGTTGTAATAAATCTCGACCCCATAGATTAACAGGAATTGAAGTAATCATTGGCTGAACAGTACTTTCTTGATTATCTGGTCCTAAACAATGTAAAATCATTGTACTTTCATACACTTCTGAAGCTGTGCCTACGCCGACAAGTCTTGTAACAGCCTTTTGTTTAGGCCAATTTTTTGGCCACTGATTTAAAGCAATGACAGAGATATCTGCTCCAGTGTCTACTAACCCTTCAAACTGTTTTCCTTGAATAATGGCCTTATACACAGGTCTGCTCTTAGAGACCAGGCTTGACCAATACGCAGCCTTTCCTGCCAGATCAGTGCTTCTGAACCCTCCTGTTCTTTTTATCTCCCTGTTTCCAACTTTAATATAAGGTAGGAGTAATAATTGAGCGATCCTGTCTCCTGGACTGGCACTCCAAGGAATTGAGGAACTAATAACCAATTGAATTTCACCTTTATAGTCTGAATCAACCACACCAGTATGAATTTGAACTCCTTTTAGATCTAAACTTGATCTTCCCAAGATTAGTCCTACAGTCCCCTCAGGCAATGGGCCATATACCCCTGTGGGGATTTTTCATGAAGGCTCCCCTGGAAGCAGAGAGACTGCTTGTATGGTGCATAAATCTACTGCTGCACTGCCGCTTGTGGTGGGGGATAACTGCTGTGTTGTGATAACTGGCTTATTCCCTGAGACACTTGTGACAGTGGGGGTTGTTGTTCCTGAAAACCCTGAGGAACAAAGGGCTGAATTTGGAATGCCCCAGTTTGTTGCGGGGCCTGAGGCTGGCCTCTCCTCTCGTTTCCCGACAGTGGTTGCCCATTTTTATCAAATTTAGAACGACATTGATTACCCCAATGTTTTCCCTTTTTACATCTTGGACATAGGCCAGGTGGCTCTTTATCTGTTGTTGTAGGAGTTTGAGTTGTTACATTTTGTTTATTTGAGACTAGACAATTCTTTTTTAGATGACCAATTTGACCACAATTATAACATCTTCCCCCAAATGTTCTAACTTGTCCTCCTAAAGCAACTCCTGTGATTGCTTGAGCCATAAGCATAGCTTTATGCATAGCTCCTCCAATTCCATCACAGGCTTTAACGTACTCTGAGATTACATCTGATCCTGCGGGAACCCTTCCTTTTAATGGCTTAATGGCTGATTGACAATCAGGATTGGCATTTTCATATGCCATCAATTTCACTATGACCTTACGGGCATTTTCATCGGTAACTGACTTTTGAGCAGCATCTTGAAGTCTTGCTACAAAATCAGGGTAGGGCTCTTTAGAGCCTTGTCTTATTGTATTAAAGGAGGGGCAGGTGGTTCCTGGGTCTTGGATTTTCTCCCAGGCCCTAAGGCAGATAGCCCTGATTTGCTCAATGGCCTCATTTGGCATTATTACTTGTTGGTCAACAGTGCTCCAATTTTGACCTATTCCTAATAGTTGATCTGCATCTATGTTAATAGGAGGATTGGCAGTCCTATTTCTTTGGACCTGTACTTGTGGCCCATCAATCCACCAAGTCTTAAATTGTAAAAATTGAGAGGGTGAGAGTGATGATTTTGCCAGAATTTCCCAATCATAAGGAATGAGTCTATGTCCATGAGCAATGGAATCTAATAATATTCTCATGTAAGGAGAGTTGGGTCTATACTGTTTTACTCCCTCTTTCATTTCTTTTAGCATTTTTATAGAAAAAGACTTATATCTGGCTTCAGCTACAGGAGGCTCTCCCTCTTGGGCCCCTTCTCCAGGTGGTCTTGCTTCTAATATTACTGGGAATTGCCACGCCTCAAAATCTCCTTGTTTTCTTGCCTCATCAATAATTTTATGTAACGCACTACCCTGTGTACTAGGCGGTGCTGTAGGATTAAGTCTCATGGTGGGCGGCTGAGGATATGGCACCCTGCCCTGTGGCACTGGAAATGTTCCTGGCTGTCCATACGGATTTTCTGGGGGCTGCCGATACTGCAGTTCGGCTGGCAGCCAGTATTGATAGGCTACTGGCGGCTGGGTCTTATTTTCTACCGGCTGATATTGTGGACACTGTATTTGGATTGGCATTGCCATGACAGAGACTCTATCTTTTTCTATTTGATCTTCTTTTGGAGTTTGTACTTGTTTAACCTGCATTTGAGGTTGTAAAGTTACAGGCATCTGAGCTGCTGGAAGAGGAGTTGGCCATCGTGGTTTAGATTCTGATGGCTCTGATAATTCTGGACCTTTTTCTTCTGATTTTAACGTTTCAGGATATACTACCTCCTGTAATTGATTATCGTCAACATTTTGCGTTGACTGAGCCATTACCGGCTCTGCTACACATTTACAGTGTGAACTTTCCTTTCCTTTCTGGGCTTCTATCCCTGCCTCTTTTTCACAATCTACTGCACAGCTTTTAGGGACATCAGAAACTGGAATGCTATCTTCTTCTGTTTGAAATGGTTCTGATGCTACTTTAATAATGACCCAATCATTCCATACTGTAAGTGGAATGATTTTACCTTCCCTGCTTGCTTGTTTTAATTCTTTGCCAATTTTTTCCCAGTCTTTTAGATCTAAAGTTCCCTGTTCTGGAAACCATGGACAAAACTGTTCTATTGTTTGAAATAGCGTAATTAGATTTTTGGTAGAGACTTTAACTCCCCCTCTTTTTAAGAGAATTTTAATAAAGCTGCGATAAGAGGCATATTTACTTTTAGTTTGCCCCATTGTTACCCTAGGTTCTTCCGAGCGCACAAGCTTACCGCAAGGCTGACTGTAGACGTACTCGGGAGTCTCTTGTCGACTTGTCCTCAATGACCACGCTCTGGCGTACCTTCACTTTAGAGAAAACCTTCCACGTTGGGCACCAGATGAAGGGGGTGGCCTGCCCCTTCACACCTGTGGGTGTTTCTCATTAGGTGGAACGAGGGACTTGAGAAAAGAAATGAGACACAGAGACAAAGTATAGAGAAAGAAAAAGTGGGCCCAGGGGACCGGCGCTCAGCTTACAGAGGACCCACATCGGCACCGGTCTCTGAGTTCCCTTAGTATTTATTGATAATTATCTTTACCATCTTAAAGATAAGGGAGTGGCAGGACAATAGGATCATTGTAGGGAGGAAATCGGCAGTAAGACATATGAACAAAAACCTCTGTGACATGAATAAGTTCAAAAGAAAATGCTGTGCCTTGACATGCATGTGCAAACATCCCCATAAACCTGTTAGCAGCATTGTTTCAGATTATCACATTGGGAGAAAGCTTGGACAATACCTAGCTTTCCTAGGCAGAGGTCCCTGTGACCTTTGGCCGTGTAGGTGTCCCTGGATAGTTGAGATTAAGAGAATGGTGATGACTTTTAACCAGTAAGCTGTCTTCAGGCACTTGTTTAACGAGACACATCCTGCACAGCCCAAAATCCATTAAACCTTGAGTCACCGCCGCACATGTCTTTTGCAAGGACAAGGTTGGGGGTAGGGTCACAGATTAACAGCCTCTCAAATACAGAACAAAACGGAGTCTCTTAGGTCTACTTCTTTCTATATAGACACAGTAACAGTCTGACCTCTCTTTCTTTTCCCCACATATAACTAAGGGGTTGAACCTGTCTTTCTAGTCTACCTGGGCCAGGACTTCAATGTTCTCAGCACTTCTGGATCACTAGCTTCCTCAAGTTAGCAAGACCATTTTGTTTCGCTGATTCCAGCTTGCTGGGTTTCAGTATAGATAGACCTAGGCAGGGAGATGGGACAAATGTGAGATTCCCTTTGGTAGTTTCCATTCTTTCAAAGACTTAAGTCATGTATAGCCTGTTGTCTAGTTTTACATGTGTATAGTGTAGAAGGGCTAGTCCAGTACCCATTACAACATATTAATCAAAACCAGGAGGCGTCGGGCACTTTTTTGTAATTAATGTAATATGCTTTAGGGGAACAAGCTCACGACATATTTAAGTCAGAAATTTGTGGAGTTTAATTCCACTTTGCTTTCTATAGGACTTATCTGAGAGTCCCTATCGATGCAACTTGAATTTAAGAAGATATCATAGAGGTTCATGAAACATTCTGAAAGAATTTTATTTTTCAAATTCTGAACATTTTAGAACTTTCTCCACAGTTTCTCTAGGATTGCTTATCTTCTTTTGCCTTCTTTATTTTATTTTTTACCTTCATGTTTTTCTTTGTCTTTTTAGTCAACAAATACTTGTGCAGCACATAGTATGGACCTGGCATTATTCTAAATGCTTAATAGATATTTATTTAATTTTCAAGTGCAATGGATGAAGTAAAAACCGAAGTGGTAGTTGCAAAGGAAATATTCCTTCTTTATCATTTGTTTTTCTTCTATAAAATAAAATAAATTATTTGTATTGTCACCTTCCCCTGCTTCTTTTTAAGTCTATTTGAAAATAGTGAAAAAAACGCCTGTAATCTTTTTTTGAAAAAATGTAGAACAATTACAAGCAACTTCCTTTTGGTAAAAACATAGGCAATTAACTCCTTTTTATGTTTTACCTTGTCCTTTGGAGACTTGGAAAAATTCTTCCTATTCCTCATATTATGTGACTAATTTCAATACAGGATAAAACTTTGTCTTTGTTTCTTTTTAAAAACTTCCAAATTAGACAGATCTGGTCATCTAAGTTATAGTTCAAGTAGTAGTTACTTAGGGAAAAAAAAAGTTTTTTGATTACAGGACTAATTCAACTATTTATAAGAGCCTGCCTGGATTTTTTATGTTACCTTTTTTCTAGTGCTGGAATTGCAATCTAAATGCCCCAAGAGAAGTGTGAAAACATAACTGTCAATGTACAGATAATCTGTTCTAAAAAGTAGAGTAAGTTGAGGGGAAACCAGACCAAACCAAAACATTGCCACCATTCTCTCCTATGTCCTACAATTAAAACACCCAGGGTTTGCATGTTTTTTTCTGTATCAGGACAATACTCTCTTCAGTGTATATGGCATGTTAGTTCCCACAGAACAAAGTGATAGAAAATCATCTATAGCAACAAGGACACCAAAATGTAAGGGGACATTCCAGCCTCGACTTTGGCCTTTGCAGTGCAGATGTCCACAAATGGCAGTCCCAAAAGTAAGTTTTTACTATAACCGTAAAGCCTCATTCCTGGTCCATGCATAATTCTGTGAGACATTTATAAATTAAATAATGGGCATATTGTACCCTAGGTGAAATGGAAAATATTTCTTATATAAGACCTGCTCAAGAGGTGGTCTTCTCCTTTCTTGGACTGGAATTTTTATATGCCTGCCAAAGCTAGTAGGCCTTTTTGAGAGTCAGAGATGGTTCTGACAGGGAGGTTAGGGTCGTTGCTCACATGCAAACACCACCTTAGGACCTACTCTCATGCTTTTCCCGCTGCCTGAGACACTTGTCCTCCTTATTCCTCATGGCCCACATCCTCAGGTCTCCTTTTGAAGGCCACCTCCTCATAGGTGCCTCCCTAAATCACCCCAATTCAAATGGATCCTCCAGATATATTCTCTCACAGCCCTGTGTTCTTATCCTACAAAACATTTGTCACACTATGCAAATATGTCATTGTTTGTTTGTTTATTTGCTTATTGCTTGTCTCTCCACCTAGACTATATGTTCTATGAAGCTAGGAACTCTATCTGTTTGACAAACCACAGCATCTATGATTTCTAGTATAGATACTGGCCCATAGTGGGCATTCAGTAAATGCTTGTTTGCTGAATGAATTGTTATGCCCAGACCGTTTATTCCCCGAAGAAGACCACCAGAGTCCAGAGTCAAAGCTAAGCAGCAAGGATCTTTATTACAGGTTCGAACCTGGAACTCTCCCTCGCTCGTGAAACGAGACGGGCAGGAGAGCTCCCCCACTGAGCTCCGAGCAGTGTTATATAGTCTAAGAAAAGTGGGCATAGAGTTATTATACAAATCAGATATATGATTGGCTAGTGTTTGAACAAGGCGATTTGGCTAACTATGATTGGTTCCCGCCATTTCTGATATTTGGGTTCAAACTTTGAGGCGGGAGAGCAGGTTTATGGCAGCAAGAGTTTATCTTACTTAAACACGTCTTGTGACCTTGCCTCAGAACTTACAAAATCTCTGGTATGTGCAAAACAAAATCTCTGGTACGTGCAGAAAACCAGGTACTCACAGAACTTACGAAATCTCTGGTATGTGCAAAGATTAGAGAGCAGAACAAGGGTGTAGCGGGTGGGGGGCGGGTACACATCTATCTTTGTGTCCTTTCAGAATGAATCACCTTTCCTCTACCTGAACCCCCACAGGGGATATGGCAGCCATGCGGAGATAGCTTCAACAGCCAGACAGAGGAACCGGCAGATTCATCTTATCCAAACCTACGTTGAAGACTTATAATAGCACCCCATGGAAAAGGTCACAAATATGCAGGGCAAACAGTGAAAAGCAAGGTTAACTTTGGCAACCAACTAAAGAAAGCAGAACCTCACACAAGCCACATTTACCAAGGCACCTGGTATAAAGCCAGGGGAAAGGGCAGGGCTTTTATTGCTCATTTATTACAAACCGAGGTTTTACAAAAGTGAGGTTCTTATATGCTGGTATTAATATCTTCCTCCCTGTGAGTGGGATGATGAAAGTAACCAGTACAGAGCAAAGTAATACCAGAAAAAGTCAGCTTACTGGGTGGGATAAGAGCTTCCAGAGCTAAGGCACAGAGGAAGGCACCTTGACACCTTCTCTCAGCCAAGTGGGGAAATACTTGCCTGAGGAAGTAGTCTCAACTGAAAATTGAGTATTCAACTAAGAGAATGTATTAAACAAAAAAAAATCTCACTATCTTTTCAGTGGAACAGGGAACTTTTGGAACCAATATGCCCAATTCTAATCCAGGGACGGCAAAGAAATTTTATTTGGTGGACTAAGTCTGACTCATTGCCCAGGGCTGCCCAAAGTGTTAGGTTGTAAGAAATTCTAAAGGTGAGTCCTAGACTCAAGGAGGAAATGAGCCAGGACCAGTTATTGAAGACTAATGGACAGAGAGCAGGGAATTAAACTATTCATGCCACACTGTTGCTATTGCCAGTAAATCTGAAAAAAAAAAAAAAAAAAAAAAAAAAGATCGTTCTGAAAATATAGGTTTCGAATTAGACCTACCTGCTGGTAGACCCATGAGGGCCAACTTAAGTGGGAAGTATCACCATGCAGGCAGAGTCTAGTGTTAACATAAGCATTATTTTTTTCCCTATCCCATTTTTCCTATCACATAAATAACTCACTTCATTCACTCAGAATGCTTCCTTTTCTCTTTTTGGTGCTGCCTTTCATCTGCGTGACCCTTGCCCCCCATCTAAACCAACTAGATTATTGTAGGTCTTCTGCAAATTCCTAGTGTACCCATACATAGAACATCATTGCTCTGTGCCTCAAATGCAATGGTCAAAAGAGAATATTGACTTAGATAACCTATATAGTCCTATCCTCAGAATCTAAATTCTTTGTTTACTGGTATCTCTCATGTCATGAAGATAGATTGCATTTAGGAAATGTGGGACTCTTTCCATTTTTTTCCTCAAGTAAATAGGGCAACTCCAAAATGTAATTTTAACAGAAGCTGAGTCATAGAGAGGCTTTTCAGAACACTTAGTGAGAAATCGGCTGCAGTAACAGGGCTCAGTTCCTAATTCCTAGTCCTGAGTCCAGGCAACTGGACCATTCATGTTTTTTAGGAAAATATGTTTTTGACTTATAAATAATTTTTAAAGAACTAACAATAAAGCAATAAAAGTGCAAAAACTTTGTATGTTTGTGTTTGTTTTCTGTCATATTTTTTCTTTAAAGGAGTGTTTCATAGAAGTTAAAAAACAATTTATCCTCCTTAATTGGTATCCCCAAAGGGTACTGGTTCTTCTTCTGAGATATATTCATCCTTCTTCTTTAGATAAACAGGTGAACAATATTCCATATAAACCTATCCTGGGTTACCGTCCTCATGTGACATGAACAGGCTCTAAATTTTAGTGCAGGGCAAACAGGAATCATCTGTCATACTGACTACATTTAATCAGGCTCTCCTAAATATTAATTTGCTATTAATAAGATAAAAGGTGAGGCACTGACAAAGGAATTTACATAAATTTCATCAGGTTCATGTTATTTCTAAAAAATGAAAAGGATTTTTCCATGAAATCTGAAAAAATGTTTTGGATGTACAAGATAATGTATACTATATTGTAGTAATGATGTTACTAGTTATATTGTATGTAATTAGTAATTAACTAAATTTTGGGGTTTTGTTCTTGTGGCTCATCAGGATTAATTAGTTGTTGTGTACAAATTTAGTTAATTAACTTATTAATTAACTAATTAGTTAATTCATTAATTACTCATTACATACAATGCCTCTGCTTTAAACTTGTTGGTGCTATCCCATTGTCTATAAGATTAAAGGCCAATCAAGTTCCTTAAAATGGCTTACAAGACCTATTTGCATCTGCTAATTTCTACCTCCCTAACTTCATATCTCCTTTGCCTTGCACCATAATCATGAAAAATACCAAATTGCTAGTAATTCCCAGCTCATCAGTCATTCCTTTCTTTCTTAACTTTGGCTGTGTGACCCTCACTGCTTGGAATGACTCATTCTCCCTTCTTTGCCTGATAATTTCAATGTATCCTTAATCAGCCCCTCCTAATACCACATCTCCAATCATGCATGGTAGGTACTCCTCCTTTATATCATAAATTGCTGAGTTTCTATCTTTATCACTATGCAAATAAGCATATTTTTATATATGAATCTCTCTCTCTGCAACATAGGCACTTCTCAAGGTAGTGAGCAGTGTATTGTTACTCTTTGCATACTCAGTGCCATATCATTGTCAGTGTTTGGCTCGTCAGAGGTGCACATGAAATGTTAGCTGGTTGAATAAAGTATTGAATAGAGAAAAGTCATCAACTCAGATAATGAAGGTGAAAGTACACAGTAACTAATTCATGGTGATAAGCGATAAGCCACAAGAACAAAAAATAAAACATTATGTGAATACTTACTTACTACACAGTTTATAGTAGAAATAAGGTGAGAAAATCTCTATGCAGATCATAAAAAAAAACTGAAGCTGATTTGGTGTCACTTTGGTTCCTTCATTCACCCTCCTCTTCTCTACACAGCAGCCATGTCACTGTCCTTCTTTCCTTGATTCCTTCTCTCATAATCAGATCATCATTTCATGACCACTTTTTTTCACAGCTAAGTTTCCTTCTTCTCAACATTTATACAATTTTCTGTTTATGCTACTGGCTTGATATTTAAGTATAACCTTGAACTCTTAGATATCTTTTCTGTGTCCTGTTTCTTCTATTAGATCATAGCCTCATGAAAACCAATGAAACCATTTATCTGATACATTTGTGTTTTCTGTAATATCTGGCAGTGAGTCTTACAGATGGAGAATGTCTTGCAAACATGTAATACATTCATTATGTGACAACATTGGGGAAGAAAGAGCTAGAATTGAGAATCAAGAAACCTGAGGAAAAATACTAAGCTTTGCAACCTCGGGCAAATTATTTAACTTCTGTAATCCTCAGCTTTATGGTATGTAACAGAGTGGATGCAGGGAGAGCATGAGATCATGTCTGTATAGAGCTTCATCAACTGTGAATTGCCCTTCAAATAATCAGTAATTATCTTAGCTCATTTTCTGTTCCAGTAACTGAATACTCGAGACTGGGTAATTTATAAAGAAAATAAAGTTATTTCTTTACCATTTTGGAGGCTAGAAAGCTCAAGGTCAAGAGGTTGCATCTGCTGCGGGCCTTTATGCTGGTGAAAACATTCTGGAGAGTCCTGAGGCATCGCAGGGCATCAGTGTCTTCCCCTGTAAAGACTTGGCGTAAAAACTACTAAATTTTGAGTAAGACTTCACCTTTTTATGTAATTTTAGGAAGTTTTTTAAATGAAAGCAGGACCAAAATCCAGGGGGATTTGAGTCTCAGGGCAGAGGGCATACAGGGAATAGTGATACTTTCAGAGAAACTGAGTTGAATCTTAAAGAGATAAGACCAGTGGTCAAACTGTATCACTAAAACTGCTTCTTTATTAGGATTTTCTCCCTAATCTGGAAAATAATAAGGGCCCTGACATAACTTACCCAGAACATTATTTATAGTTATTTGTTTAATTAAAGATGAGGGAAAATCAATTCTACCACTACATACAATATTTTGGTAGGGATTTTCTGCTTTAAAAAAAGCACATGCACTTTATTTGGACTTATTTTCAAGAAAATATTCAGAAAGAAATTTACCAGAAGGGACATAATGTTTTCTTCCACTACTCCTAAATATAGTAGAGCTCTAAACATTCCTCTTTTCTTATTCCAAGATAAAAGTGGTTAACAGATATATACAAGCCATAGGCAGGTTTTGAGATTGGCTGTGGTTGTTTCTGTTTGTTTGTTTTTTAAAATGAGAGATAGAAGGGGAAAGAAGAGAGAAATTTGGCATTTTTCTCAGCAGTGGTTTAGTGTTGTGCCTTCTTCCCATTCTTTGGCTTATGATTTGGAAAAGGCAAAAGCAGCTAGCCAGGAGGACTTGACACCCAATTCCATTCATAGCAGCAGCTGCTGCAGACCCCAAGTGAGAGATATTTTCATTTTTATGCTGACTCTGTATAGTACATTCTCACGCTGCTATAAGGAACTGCCTGAGGCCAGTGCAGTGGCTCACGCCTCTCATCTCAGCACTTTGGGAGGCTGAGGTGGGCATATCACACGAGGTCAGGAGTTCGGGACCAGCCTGGCCAACATAGTGAAACCCTGTCTCTACTGGAAACACAAAATGAATTTAGCCAGGCATGGTGACATGTGCCTGTAATCCCAGCTACTTGGGAGACTGAGGCAGCAGAATCACTTGAATTTGGTGGGAGGCAGAGGTTGCAGTGAGCTGAGATTGTACCACTACACTCCAGCCTGGGTGACAAAGTGAGAATCCATTAAAAAAAAAAGAAAAAGAAAAAACCTGCCCGAGACTGGGTAATTTATAAAGGAAAGCAGTTTAATTGACTCAGTTTCACAGGGCTGGGGAGGCCTCAGGAAACTTACATTCATGGCAGAAGGAAAAGCAAACGTGTCCTTCTATGGCAGCAGAAAAGGGAAGTGCTGAGAAAAAGAGGGAAAAGCCCCTTTAAAAACTATCAGATCTCATGAGAACGTACTCACTATCACAAGTGAGCTTGAGGGTAACTGCTCCCATGGTTAAATTACCTTCCACCAGGTCCCTCACATGATATGTGGGGACTATGGGAACTATAATTCAAGGTGAGGTATCAATGGGGACACAGAGCCAAAGCATATAATTCCACACCTAGACCCTCCCAAATCTCATGCCTGCATATTTCAAAACACAATCATGCCCTTCTGACAGTCCCCCAAAGTTTTAATTTATTCCAGCATTAACCCAAGAGTCCAAGTCCAAAGTCTCATCTGAGACAAGGCAAGTCCTGTCCACCTCTGAGCCTGCAAAATCAAAAGCAAGTTAGTTACTTCCTTGATACAAGGGGCATACAGGCCTTAAGTAAATACACCCATTCCAAATAGGAGAAATTGTCCAAAGCAAATAGGCTACAGGCCCCATGCAAATCCGAAATCCAATAGGGCAGTCTTTAAACATTAAAGCTCCAAAACAATCTTTGACTCCATGTGAAAGGATTCACATTCAGGTCATGCTGATGCAAGAGGTGGGCTCTCATTGCTTTGGGCAGCCCTGCCACTGTGGCTTTGCAGGGTACAGCCCCCTTCCAGCTGCTTTCAAAGGTTGGAGTTGAGTGTGGTCCTATTCTCACAGCTCCACTAGGCAGTGCCCCAGTGGGGATTCTGTGTGGGGGCTCCAACCCCGTATTTCCCTTCTGCACTGCCCTAGTAGAGGTTCTCCATGAGAGCTCCATTCCTGCAGCAGACTTCTGCCTGGATATCCAGGCATTTCTCTACATCCTTTGAAATCTAGGCAGATGTTCCCCAACCTCAATTATTGGCTTATGTGTACCCAGGGGCTGAACACCACATGTAAGCTGTCAAGGCTTGGGGCTTGCACCCTCTGAAGCCATGGGCTGAGCTGTAACTTGGCCCCTTTCAGCTACAGCTGGAGCAGTGGTTGGGATGCAGGGCACCAAGCCCCTAGGCTATACACAGCAAAGGGGCCCTGGCCCTGGCCCAGTTAATCATTTTTCTCTCCTAGGCCTCTGGCCCTGTGATAGGAGGGGCTACCATGGAGATCTCTGACATGCCCTGGAGATATTTTTCCCATTGCCTTGGCAATTAACATTTGGTTCCTCATTATTTATGCAAATTTCTGCAGCTGGCTTGAATTTCTCCTCAGAAAATAAAATTTTCTTTTGTACTGCATTATCAGGCTGCCAATTTTCTAAATTTTTATACTTTGCTTCCTCTTGAATGCTGTGCTGCTTAGAAATTTCTTCTACCACATACCCCAAATCATCTCTCTCAAGTTCAAAGTTTCACAGATCTCTAGGGCAGAGCCAAAATGCCACCAATCACCTTGCTAAAGCACAGCAAGAGTCAACTTTGCTCCACTTCCCAACAAGTTCCTCATCTTCCTCAGAGACCATCTCAGCCTGGACTTCGTTGTCCATATCACTATTAGCATTTCAGTTAAAACCATTCAACAAGTCTCTAGGAAGTTCCAAACTTTCCCATGTCTTCCTGTCTTCTGAGTGCTCCAAACTGTCTGCCTATTACCCAGTTTCAAAGTTGCTTCCACATTTTTGGGTGTCTTTACAGCAGCACTCCACCACCTGGTACCAATTTACTATATCAGTCCATACTCACACTGCTATAAAGAACTGCCTGAGACTGAGTAATTTATAAAGGAAAGAGGTTTAATTGACACAGTTCCACAGGGCCGGGAGGCCTGAAAAAACTTACATTCATGGTGAAAGGAGAGGCAAGCACAACCTTCTTCTCATGGTGGCTGGAAGGGGAAGTGCCAAGCAAAAGGGGGGAAAGCCCCTTATAAAAGCGTCAGATCTCGTGAAACTCACTCACTATCACAAGAACAGCATGAGCGTAATTACCCTCCATGTTTAAATTACCTTTCGCCGGGTGCTTCCCACAACACGTGGGGATTATGGGAATTAAAATTCAAGGTAAGATTTGGGTGGGGACACAGAGCCAAACGATATCACTTTTTATTCTAGGAAAAGCTAAACCACATTGCAACATTGGATATCTGTGTGAGCTCATAGTTAGGTTAAATTTTTTTAAAATTATATTCTGTGAAGTATACAAGAGTATTCAAGTATTTACTTCAATATGAATAAAACTGTTTTTATTTCTTTAGTCAATAACTGGTTAAGACTAACCAGGAACTAATAAAACCTTCTTTTATTTCATTTCCTCTACCATGTTTTTCTATACGCAGTGGGCCATCAAAAGATTTCCCATGCTTCAGCTATGAGAAGTCAGTTTGGTTGGTTGAGGGCTCAGGTGAGAAGCTAAGAAGGAGACTCAGCTGTATACTATATAAATAGTGTATACTATATAAATCTTTATATATCTTATAATCTATATAAATATAGTGTATACTATATAAACAGTGTATACTATATAAATCTTTTTCTGGAATCTATTTTTAAACTATTATTTCCTCGTCTAAGTCTTGCTAATGTGATTTGTTTTCTCGCTGTTTACTTGCTTTCTTTGTGACATCCTCGTTTTGACAATACCTGACAACCAAGGTAAGAAGCAAATAAGAAGTCACATTTGACAAGAAGAAGGTTTTCTGCTATTGGCTTCTTGTAATCAATGATTCTTCTCTTGTCATTATGGCAGGTTTTTTGTTGTTGTTGTTGTTGTTTTTTGATGGAGTCTCGCTCTGTCACCCAGGCTGGAGTGTAGTGGCATGATCTCGGCTCACTGCAAGCTCCGCCTCCCGGGTTCACGCCATTCTCCTGCCCAGCCTTCCGAGTAGCTGGGACTACAGGCGCCCGCCAACACGCCTGGTGAATTTTTTATATTTTTAGTAGAGACGAGGGTCTCACCGTGTTAGCCAGGATGGTCTCGATCTCCTGACCTCGTGATCTGCCCACCTCGGTCTCCCAAAGTGCTGGGATTACAGGCTTGAGCCACTGCGTCTGGCTGGCAGTTTGTTTTTTAACCTATTTGAAAGCCAAAAGTGACTGTATGCACATGGAAAAAAATTTACTTAGTATAGAAAGTTATAAAATGAAGTCTTGCTGCTGCATTCCTCTACCTGGGTTTCCGATTTCAAAGATAAAATTGTTTCTGGCCTTTGCTTTCTTAAAAGACAAACATTTGAAGAGATTATTCTAAGTGTCTTTGAGAGACAAATAAAAGAGAAGGAAAACCATTGAAAGCAGCAAAATGAAGGCAGTGTGAATAATGGATAATTATCCCGGGAACTATCACACAGAAAACTTGGAAGATTTGGTTGAAATGCAAGGAGATCTTTGAAGGTAGACAGGAAAGAGAGGCATGGAGGTGACTGGGTGGCTGCAGGTGCACCTTCCTAGGGAAAAAAAATTATGTTGTTATTTACAATAGCAAAGACTTGGAATCAACCCAAATGCCCATAAATGATAGTCTGGATAAAGAAAATGTGGCATATATACACCATGGAATACTATGCAGTCATAAAAAAGAATGAGTTCATGTCCTTTGCAGGTAATGGATGAAGCTAGAAACCATCATCCTCAATAAACTAACACAGGAACAGAAACCAAACACTGCATTTTCTCACTCATAGGTGGGAGCTGAACGATGAGAACACATGGACACAGGGTGGGGAACATCACACACTGTGGCCTGTCAGAGGTGGGGAGCAAAGGGAGGGAGAGCATTAGGACAAATACCTAATGCATGAGGGGCTTAAAACATAGATGACAGGTTGATAGGTGTAGCAAACCACCATGGCACAGGTATACCTATGTAACAAAACTGCATATTCTGCACATTTATCCCAGAACTTAAAGTAAAATAAAATTTTTTTTAAATATGATTGTGAAAAAGCAAAATAATAATAATAATAATTCTCTGTGCCAGGTGGCCAATCTTGGTAAAGGTTCAATGCACCATATGTGACACCGTAGCAGCAAACTACTGATAGCAAAAGGCCATCAATGCAACAAAAAACAAAACAAAACAAACAAACAAAAAAAACCTACCCAATTAAAAGTAGGCAAAATGCCTGAAGAAATATATCATCAAAGAAGATACTAGGTTAGTGCAAAAATAATTGTGGTTTTTGCAATTACTTTTAATGGCAAAAACCTGAATTATTTTTGCACAAACCTAATATAAAGATGACAAATATGATATGAAAAGATGCTCAACCTCGTATGTCATTAGGGAAGTGCAAATTAAAATGACAATGAGATACCACTACACAACTTTTAGAGTGGTCAAACTCCAAAACACTGACAATGCCAAATACTGGTGAGGATGTGGAGCAACAGGAACTCTCACTGATCGCTAATGGGAGTGCAAAATGATACAACTGCTTTGGAAGACAGTTTTGTGGTTTCTTACTAAACTAAAATACTATTACCATATGATCCAGCAATAGTGCTTGTTGGTATTTATCCAGATTAGTTGAAAACTTATGTCCACACAGAACCTACACACCAATGTTTATAGAAGCTTTATTCATAACTGCTAATATTTGAAAGAAATCAAGATGTCCTTCAACAACTAAATGAATAGTGTGGTACATTCTGACAATGAGATATTATTCAATGTTGAAATGAAATGAGCTATCAAGCCACACACACAAAAAAAATAGAATAAAATAAAATAAAATGCATATTACAAAGTAAAGAAATCAATCTGATTTCAATTACATGACATTCTGGAAAAGCAAAACTATACAGACAGTAAAAAATTAGTGGTTGCCAGGGACTAGGGGTTGGAGATGGGGCAGGATGAATAGGTGGAGCACATGGGATTTTTAAGGCAATGAAAATATTCTGTATCCTATTTTAATGGTGGATACATGACATTATGCATTTGTCAAAACCCATAGAACTATACAACACAAAAAGTGAACCATAATGTAAACTATACTTTAATAATAATATATTAACATTGGTTCATCAATTGTAAGAAATGTACCACACTAATGCAAGATGGTAAAAATAGAGAAAACTAGTGTTAGTATTGGAGGTTTGGGAGAAAATGGGTACTATCTGTATTTTCCACTCATTTTTTTGTAAGCCTGAAACTGTTCTAAAAATAAAGTCTATTAATAACAGATTTTTTTAAAGACCAGGGCTTGAAAAATTGTAATGAGACATAATTAGGAGGCTTCTCCTCTCACTTTTGAGGATCACATAAATGTTCCAGATGCTAATGGAGAGGGAAGGGGCCCAGCAACAATAAAATTCACTTTCCTACACATCTCTCACAATAAAGGCTTTACCAGATTCAACTGTGTTGAAAGAAAAGACATGTATACTCTTTTGAGTTTATGATACATGCATACCTACTACAGATGAGTTTAGGTTTTCCATCCCTTTTGTCATGTATTCTTGGACATTGGGGTTTTCATATGTATTTTTATAGTATTCTGAAAGTACTCTTTCTGATTCATTTATTTTTTAATATATTATTGATTATTTCCATTTTTTATTTATAATTGTGTAAATGTATACTTTCTTTCTGGAATAGAGTAGCCATTTTATTTTCCTTTTAAAGCAATATAATACCTTGGGTTTATTTATTTATTTTACTATTTCCTTTTTAAATTTAATCTATTTTTTCTTTTCTTTTATTATTTACTCTCCTATGCTTTTCTTAATACATGAGTTTAATATTTAAATCATTTAATATTATTTTTCTTTGGTAATATACATGTCTAAGACTAAATATTTTCTTTTGAGTTCAAGGAGTGTGACATTTATTATTTTCTTTTGCCAATATTTTCTAGTTATGCTATAAATTCTGTTTTATTTTTTTCTTTGATTTAGAAGTTATTTAAAAATATCTTTGTGGTTAATTTCCTCAGTAACATTCTGATCTCTATATTATTTTCTACTTTTGACTCATAATACACTGAAAAAAATGTTTCATATAATTTCTACTTTGTGGGGAAAGGCCGCTTAAAATGTTCACTGTCTGTTATCAGAATATAGATTTTGGAGAGGAGGCAAGGTAAGATGACCATATGGAAGCCTCTACTGATCATCCTCCCTGCAGGAACACCACATTTAACAACAATCCACAGGAAAAAAAAAAATATCTTCATGAGAACCAAAAATCAGGTGAGTGATCCTAGTGACTATTTTTAACTTCATAGCACTGAAAGAGGCACTAGAGAGAGTAGGAAAGAAAGTCTTGGATTGCCAGCATCACCCCTTCCTCATCCCCTGGCAGCAGCCATGTGGCACGGAGAGAGAATCCGTGCATGTGAAGGAGACCGAGCACAGTGATTGTACACCTTTGCATTGTAACTCAGTGCTGCCCTGTTACAGTGGAAACCAGCACTTGGTGGAGCTCATCCAGTGCCCACGAAGGGAGCTTTTAGACAAGTCCTGACATATTTTTGCTCTTTGTTTTCTTGACTTTTTACTCTCCCATTTTATTGTATTTTGTTGTTTTATCATCTCATTTTTGATGTATACTTTATTAAATTTACATTTTCTTTCAGGTCTTCTTTAGAAAAATAACTATAGGGATGGTTTTCCTTTCTTTGAGATTAATTTGTCTTGTTTTGCTTTGCTTTACTTTCCTTTGTTTTTGCAGACTTGATTTTCTTTCATTCTTTGTTTATTTTTTGTTTTTTGCTGTAATATTTTGCATTGAGTCATGCTGTTTCTTTTTCAGCTTATTCATATGTAAATTAAGTAGCCCTGTCAAACTTTGATTTGCTTTGATGTAATATGGGTCAATTCTTCTAGACAATTTTAGTTTTAGAAAGATACATCACAATTATCTATGTCAGAAACCCATGAATCTTTGGAACTCAAAAGACGTATAGAGCTAATGTTTTAAAAAACTCAAGCCCAAGAAAGCAAATGTCACACACTCTGAATGGCAGAGCTGAAACAAATACTATGTCTGCTGACTGTAATACAATTTTCCCTTTAGGTTGGGTCTACACTTCATTGAATTAAATCCTGCCGTCAGTTGTTTAATTTCAATGTCTCCACCTGTGACACTTTCTCAACATTGTAACACTATCTTAACATGCTGAGAGGTGAGTTGCACAAAATTTTGCTTGTCTAAACGAAGACGTTGTTCTCAGGTAATGTATTGACCAATTCAATCCCTGAGCCTTAATTTTCCTGTCCCTAACATCATCTGTCTTCCAAACTAGACTTACTCCCTGTCAAATGACACACATTTCAAGTAAATCTTTTACTACTCTGATCAATCATTTAAAAAAAAAAAAAAAGACTTACTCAAACCCAACGGCCCTCTTGCCCATATTTGGCTTTTGGATACTCTGATTATCTCTCCCATTTGTTTGACATTTACTTAAGAAGTGATGATATTAATAAAATTTATTCTTATAGACTTCATTTATTGAGCACTTGCTACATATCAAGAACTGGTTGTATATTTTACAAGTATTATTTCATTTAATACTCATGATAACTCCAAAAGTATAGTTATCACTTTACAGAAGAGAAAATTGTGATTCAGAGAGTATAAATGCATTTTGTAAGGCATCTGCTAGAAAGTATTGGAGCTGGAATTCAAGTATGCATGGTATGTATTCCTAGCCACAATGCTACTGGCTTCTACATAATTATATATGAAAATAAGGTATGTTGACCTATATGTAGAAGGGTTATTTCATAAATCTCTATATTATTCTCCTTCAGACTCTCCTTCTCTCTTTCTTTTTCTCTTTGTAGTCAAAAGACTGTAAACAGTCCTTCAAACACTTCAAATTAATCAACTTATCAGCAGCCCTTGTCTTTTTACATGAAATCCAGGTAGTGCCATACTCATCTGCCCACAAATCTCTACCTATTTCCTATTGTCCACAGCTCAATCTCCAAACTTAAGGTATCATCCTTCAACCCATATTATTTCTCACTATTCTTTAATATGAAGATTTCCTTCTGTCAGAGTCTCCTCAGTTATCCTAAACACACCCCACACAATTTCACCTGAAAACCTTTGCCTGTGTTCTTTCTCCAGACTGGAAACTCCATTTTTCCCTCTTCTCTCAAAATGTCCAGTTTATTTATGTTTCAATTCAGATATCTATTCATATTTATTGCTCATAAAAATTTTCTGACTACTTGACTTCTTAAAATGTTTAAGACTCACTTTTATTTTAATGCAAATAAATGGAATGTCTATAAAAGAATTACAGGATTTTGGAGCCAAAAAGACCTTAGAAATTATTTTGTCCAATATCTTCATTTTATGGATGAGTAAATGAGGCTTAACAATGTTAATTGATTTATTCAAGTTTGCATACATAATTTTTATCATAGGGATAAACTTGGGATCCAGACCCTAAATTCTTTTAATTTTAAGTAGAAGAAATACCTTGAAATCTATTTACCTTAAAATCTACAAACCATCTTACATTTAAAAAAAATGTTTAATATGGTTTACTATTTTGTATTGGTACTCCATGAATGGACTGCCTAATAGCTAATGTTTGTCAAAAGAATAACCCAATGAGTTAATGCACAGATGAATACTTGAGTGCAGAATCTCCATGTACTTCATGAAGGTATGTGATCATCTTGAGACTTTTAATAACTATTTTCTTTCAGTGTGTGTCCTTATAAATATAATCTCTGCATAAACTACTTTTTACTCCAAATGTTATATGTATAATGTATATACTATACATTTAATGAAAACTCAATATTCTTTAAAATGCCTTATTATATTTGCATTTCTCAGGAAACAACAGATTTTAGATAAGTTCAAAAATTATAATTTCACTAACGACTTTAAGTTCTTCAAATCTAACACAACAGTTCTTTTTCTAAGTAAATATCCAACTACCCTGTCATTTATGTTTTCCTCTTTCTTACTTTTACTACCAGCTTAGCGATAGTTACCTTATAATTAAACAATAGCTACCAAATGTCCTAGATAATAAAGTCATTAATTCTTGCTGACTTTCTGGCAGTCTGGGAGTCCCAGATGTATTCCATGTTGAGGTTTTACCTTTCATTTGAGACAAGACATTTGTTAGATTAATGGGATTACTATAATTATACTCATTCACTCCATCAACACTATTCACAGATTTAAATGTTACAGGTGGAAGGGAAGACAGCCATTGTATATGGAAGGCCTTGCTCTTTATAATACAGTACTATGGTACCATCTGTCTATATACTGTACCATGAGGGTTTCACTTTGTCAATGGAAGCTATGATTAAGCTTTCATACTGCCTCTTGAAAAAAAAACAGAAGGCAGTAGCGCAGCACAGTAGTTAAGGCTATGAGCCTTGCACTCTGATAGATCTGGGTTTAGTCCTGGCTTTTTCACTTCCTATTGGCAATTCCTTGAGCAAACTTTAAGCTTCCATTTTATCATTTGTAAAATGAAGATAATTAAGAGTCCTTACCTCTTAGGAAAGTTGTGAAGAATAAATGAAATGATGCATGTTAGATGCTTAGTGCACTGACCTATTCCCAGTAAGCACTAATTAATAATAACCAAGTCATTGCGGTTACAGAAAAGGACCTATTTCATTATTCTACAGTAGTTCTTTCCTCAGACTTTAAAGGCGTGGCTTCCGTGTAACGTTAAGCTGCGGCCATTGCAGTCAGCCAAGTACTAGATTGTCTCCCTCCGCTGGATTGAAGACAGGTCCATAAGCATGAGCATTTCTCCAGCTAAAAGTAATATCCTGCACTGTCTGCAGATTCCCAGATGGGATAGCAGGTTTTTCAAAACCAGTATTTAGACAAATGAGTTGATGTACAAAATGTCCTACAATGCAGTCTGGGAACTGCATTTAGCTTACATTGCTTGCCATCCAAGGAGACTGATTATTTAAACCAAATTTTGGTCAGTTCAGCGGCATCGTGGCAAGGTGTATTTCTTCTGATAGTGCTGTGCTCACGCCTCTGCTGGAACTGAGAATATGCTTCATAAATGCTAATATACTAAGATTATAAAAGATGGATTCCAGTTATGGTATTTTAATACTCCCTAGATAATTTCCAGCATGCTTTTTTTTACATTGACTTTGCTAATATGATGGAGGCTTCCAAGGACATATAATCAAGGAAAGAGGTCTTCAGGGACAGATAGAGCACATGGTTCAAATTCTGTAGGGTATGATTTCCAATATGCAGAACTCCCTTGCCCCACACCTTAAAATGGTGACCTACTATGGCAGTGGGAGCGTGACTTCAGAACCAGCCTACCTGGGTTCAAATTCTGCCTTTGCCACTTGCCAGCCTATTACTTCAGCAAGTCATTTAGCACCTCTGTGCCTTAGCTTTTTTATTTCTAAAATAGAAATAATTATTGTAGCTATGTTAATAGAATTATTGAAAGAAACAAATGAGTTAATATATATAAAGTGCTTAGATTATTGCATATCATATAGTAATTACTACATGTAGTTCATTGCTAATATTTTTAACAGTAATAAGTTTATAATGCTGACCATAAGATACTAAAACAGGTAACCAGCTCTCCGAATGATTAAAAGAGCATTAAGTGATAGTTATAATCATAGCCGAAAGAATCTATTTGCCTCATTTTGTGCCTGTAGTATACTCTGTACCTTATTGTATTCTATTTCTTTATAAACCAACCATTCATGCAGCTTTTATACTAATTAAACTCAGTTAACCCAATACCCTATTCAACCATTAGGATAACTCTTTGTTTCACATAATTAGCATTCTTGGGTAGATTAAGACAGATGATAATTTCACACTAAATGGTAAATTTTAGATGCTCTTCAGCTACTGGATAATAGAGTTAGATGATACAAATAAACAAAATACATTTTACAAGTTATGTGCTTAATCCAGATAACAATATAGGTTGGCTGTGGAAATAAAAACGCAATGTTATTATTCCAGTTTCCATGTTAGTGCTGGCTCCCTTGTGTCCATTTAGTGAAATTCAAGGAAAATATTAAATACCTTTGTTTGCTTAAAATGTCTAATATAAGTTCTCAGTCTTGCAAGTAAAATATTCTATAAATATATGCACTCCATATAAGAAAATTTGGATGTTAACATCCATATTTTGTCTAACAGATTTCTTAGTTGTAATAGAAAGACATTGAGAAAGTAAATTTAAAAAGGAAAAAACTCCCCTCAGAGGGAAGGTTGCATGACACAGTAGTGAATACAACAGGAAGAAGGTTGTGTGACTTAGTATCTTTTGCATTCTTTCTGCCAACCAAGTCATTTCCCCCAAAATATCAGCTACATAATCAGTAAGCCTTATGTCTTTTTTCAGTACTGTGACGGGATAGGACTACTAACTCCCTCATTCAGTTGATCAAGTGATCTGTTGGTAAATAGTCAGGTGAAAGGGACCCAATCTACAATAATATCCGACTTTTCTGAAGGTTAGTCTTTTTCTAGGCTCAATTGTTTCCAATCCAGAAAAGAGAACTCCTCACAGCCTTGGAAAGAGTTATCTATAGCCATTATAAAGGTGACAGGCTCTTACTCCAATTTGACAAACTTAGTTGCTATAGTGGGTTGAATAGTACAGCTGCAAATTCATGTCTTCCCAGAATCTATGAATGTGGCCTTATTTGGAAACAGAATCTTTGAGATGTCGTCAAGTTAAGATGAGGTTACCCTGGATTCAGGCGGGCCCTAAATCCTTTATGACCTGTGTCCTTGTAAGAAAAGTTCAGACACAGATACAGACACACAGAAAGATTATTATGTGATGGCAGAGGCAGATATTGTAGTGATGCATTTCCAAGCCAAGAAATGCTAAGGATGGCTGTTAATAACCAGAAGCTGGGAGACAGGCATGGAGCAGATTACCACTCTGGATGCCCAAGAAGGAATCAACCCTGCCATCCTCCTGACTTTAGACTTCTGGACTCCTGAATTGTGAAAGAACATCTTTGTATTGTCTTCAATCACCCAGTTTGTGGTAGTTTGTTATGGTAACAACATGAAATAATATAGTAACTAATATAGATGCTTAGTAACCTGTTTTCCCATCCCAAAATTGACTAAGGAAGCTAATAAGAAGGGGTAGAAAGGTGGATTTTAAAATATCCTTTAATGTTCAACAGGTGTTCCACTTCAGGACAAATAGAAACTTCCTTCCCGGCTCTTGTGACTGCTCTAGTATTTATTTACAAATTGATATGAGAACTTTTGCTTTTGATTGATGAAGGATCCCATCAAGCCAAAGATGCAGGGAGAAAGGAGAGGCAGACAATAGAAGGGAATGACATGGAAATTCTCCTCATCTCCTGGTCTGCTGGATTGTTCTTTAAAAGCAGAACTCAAGTTACTGTTTCATAAGCAATTTCATGCAATCACTTGTGCTTCAAGGACCAATTAAAGCAAAAATCAAGGTGGAGGAAAATTTCTTCTTTCACAATTTGCTCTGTAGATCTTGTCCCATAGTTGTTGTGAGGACAATAGTGAATTAATGTAAGCCAGGCATGGTGGTTCATGCCTGTAATCTCAGCTCTTTGGGAGGCTGAGGTAGGCAGATCACTTGAGGTCAAGAGTTCAAGACCTTCCTGGCCAAAGTGGTGAAATCCTGTCTCTACTAAAAATACAAAAATTAGCTGGGCATTTTGGTGGGTACCTGTAATCCCAGCTACTCAGGAGTCTGAGGGAGGAGAATCACTTGATCCCAGGAGGTGGAGGTTGCAGTGAGCCGAGATCACGCCACTGCACTCCAGCCTGGGCCACAGAACGAGACTCTGTCTCAAAAAAAAAAAAAAAAAAAAGTGAATTAATATATGTTAAGTGCTTAGAACAGGTCTGACATATAGTAAGTATAGTGTTTTCTATAATTATAAAAAGAGAAGGACATAAACAGATCTATTTCTAAGCACAAAAAAATACTTCCTTGGGGACACCCCAAAATACTGGGAGAATTGCTGCTCATATATCTGTAACTACAGACAGCAAGCCTAAGGAATTTGTGTTACTAATTCATATTCGTTAAGTTAATGAATATGTGTTGAATACCTTCTAAATGCATAAACTCAATGAAGGGAGAGACCGTTTAGGCACTGCTACCCCAGTGACAGAGCAGACAGTAAGTGGTGACTGACTGGCTGTTCCTTGTACAAAACTGAATGCCAAGAATACCTGGGGGAACAAGACATCATTGTCTCACAATCAGCAGAGCCAAGAGGTTCAGGTTAGAATGATGAACCTGATCCGTGTGGAATATTCTTAACAAAGTTTTAATTTTTTCCCAATGTTGCCAAAATAAATAGTTTTGACTAATTACGTGGAAAACTAACTGGTGTGGAATAGTTTATTTCTTCCAAACTTTCAGATAAATTAAATGAGAATGAAATTAGGAATAGTAACGGAAAAATCAGTCATTTCAAGCAACTGCATGGAAAAGAATGCATTTCCTTTGAAAACTCTAGGAATGTAAATTCTTAACCATTTATGAGGATTTTAGTAAATGCAGGCAAAGCATTTCATTCTTACAGCTTTCTGTGAAGACAGAAATACATAGTAGCATACCCAGTAACAACATTTCAGTAATCTTCAAGATTTATTTTTTCTATAAATTATAGCAGATATAGGATCATTTTCCAAACAGTATGATTAGGAATATTACTTTGAAAAAGTCCAATAACCATTTCTGATCTTCTTCAGACAGGAAAAGTAGAAAACATCACCTACTATACTATTCTTTAGGCTTTTGGTTGAACTTAAGCTATTCTGGAAAATTTTTGCTCATCACCCAACCTTGTAATATTTAATGTTTCCAGTTTCCCATAATGCAAATGCATTATTGCAAACAACATGACAACTGTGTATACAACAAATTTTGACAGGACTGCTGAAGATAGAAGTACAATTCTTTAAAGACAAACGAAGTCCCTTATAGAGTTTTAATGATAAATAGAAGGGTACTTAGTCTTCCAACTCCCATGTCAACTAGTGGTAAATTTTCCTCCAAGCTTACCATAAAATGGCCACGTTCTGAGGTCTGGGAAGGGCATACTCACTGCCAAACCTTATCTTAAAGAACGGAACTCCAATGTCATCGTGCAGAATGTGATTCAAACTGATTTCACTGTTTCATAATGGAGATATAATCTTGGGCCCGGTGCATTGGCTCACGCCTGTGATCTCAGTACTTTGGGAGGCTGAAATGGGCAGATCGCTTGAGCTCAGGAGTTCAAGACCAGCCTGGGCAACTTGATGAAACCCTGTCTCTACTAAAAATACAAAAATAAATCAGGCTGGTGCCTGTAGTCCCAGCTACTTGGGAGGTTGAGGCAGGAGGATTGCTTGAGACTGGGAGGCAGAGGTTACAGTGAGCCAACATTGCATCACTGCATTCCAGCCTGAGCAACACAGCCAGACCCTGTCTCAATTATAATAATAATAATAATAATAATAATCGATATATAATCTTGTTAAGAATATATGTTATTGTACTAAAGTAATGCAGTGCTATGTACCACAACACTGCTCAGAATTCACAGGGTCATCATATAGTTCCAAATGAAAAACCTTAATTGCAACAGAGAGAAAAAAGGAAGTTAAGCATCTAGCACAGTTGCCTAACTAAAGTACTTGGTATATATTGTTCCTTTTCTTCTTTTTCTCTTTTGTCTAACTTACAAAACATGGATATTTATTTCCAAGATTTTTTAAAAAACTTTTTATTCTGTTTTGTATCTGAGAATTAAAGAGATGGTGAAGTGAGCACAATTATAAGTAATACTGGATAATTGCTTTGGAGGAGATTGCTAGGTAGTGAGACAAGTGGATAATATTGTAAGTGCTAGGGCTGAGTATGAAGTTCAGTGGGAACACAAAGGAGGAAATAGCTATGAACCTTAAGATTAGATTGTTATTTAAACAAAATTCTTTCATGGAAAAAAATAACTTTTTAACACATTATCTCTTACAGATAACCAATTAATAAAAACAAAACAAAACGAACATTTTCCCTTTTGTTGGTTTCCCTTAATTCTACTGACATTTCTGTAAACAGACATTTTATTAAATTATCTGCAATTACCCTGTTTAGGTGTGCCATCTGTTTTCTACCAGGACTCTGGTTCATTCTCCATTTTTTCTTCCTTTAGTTCAATTCTATTTTAGGAAGTTGAAGGGTGCTCACTATATCTATATATGATATATCTGTCATATATAACATATGTCTTAAAGTTTTATGAACTGAGAGTGGTCAACATTCACCATTGATAAGAAATGAAGAGTGAAGTGGGGAACAGAGAAAATATCTGATTTCTAATTCAAGTTTTTATTAAACATCAATACTTTATAGAGAAACACAGCATGACCACAATTAATTTCAGTATTTTCCACAAATTTAGTGGGATCACCTACTGATCTTGCTTTCCTTTTTGCTCCCCATTCGTGAACAATTCAATATCACCTCTTTGGCCAACCTGGATGGTTTAGATGAAGGCCTAGTGCTGACTGTGACTGAATATAGTACTGTGTTAGTCCATTCTCACACTGCTGTAACTCCCTGAGACTGGGCAATTTATGAAGAAAAGGGGTATAACTGACTCACAGTTCCACAGGTTTAACAGGAAGTATGGCTGGGAGGGCTCAGGAATCTACAATCATGATGGTGGGGTGAAGGGGAAACAATCATCTTCACATGGCAGCAGAATAGAGACAGTAAATGGGGAAGTGCCACACACTTTTAAACCATCAGATCTCATGAAAACTCACTCACTGTCACAAGAACTACAATGGGGAAATCTGCTCCCATGATCCAATCACTATCTATCAGGTCTCTCCTCCAACACTGGGAATTACAATTCAGCATGAGATTTGGGTAGGGACACAGAGCCAAACCATATCAAGCACATTATGAGAAAAAAAGAGTACTGGTAAAGTCCAGGATGCCTCTGGCCCTGGGAGGAAGAAACACATCATTGGAAATAGAAAAATAAAAGGCAGTGGCATGCAAATCTTACTTATCCATTCAGGAGGCATGCTGTTTTTCTGAAATGAATATTCACAATGCTTCAAAAGGCCTGCCAAGACGAACTCATTTGATGATAGCTATCTACTTCCCCTGATCATATGGGACTTAGTAATATAAGAAGGGAAGAAAGAAGGAAGTCCCTTCTGCACTGGGAAATTTTGGGCAGAAAAGTGAGGGTCTCCTGGGTACACAAGTGCTGTGTTTCACTCTTTCTTCCAATCAAAAAATGAATCTACTTCATAATTATTATAATCTTTAACAATGATTGAGGATCATAGTGTATGCTTGGAGTTAGACCAATTGCTTTAAATATATTACCTCATCAACCACCACACTCCATTTATGAAATAGACACTCTGATTATCCCCTTTCTACATGAGGAACCTAAAGGACCTCATGTTTAAGTATATTATATGAAGTTGGACTGAGTATGCAGAGAATCCAGGACTTAAATCCAGCCACCTTGATCCCCAAATTATGCTCCTAACCAGTATGCTATAGTACTCTCAAGAAGTAAGAAGATCTATGAAGGGACAATCCAGAGGATAAAAGTCAATAGAATTTAGGGAATTTATAACTATGCCTATATTAGCAAAAAGAGTCTAGTTGATTCATATTTTAATGATGTGTATATGACTTAAAGCCTAGTTGTTAGAAAAGTATTAGCTAATATATTGTCACTAAATTTATTGTGCTACACTCTTGGATTATGCAAGCAACCCACAGAAAACAAAATGGACAATCATAACACTAATCTGATAGTATTTTTATTTAAAATTTTTAATTACTAGATTAGTCTTTTGTCAACTACAAGAACAACAAATTTATCTTCTCACTCAGAATAACGAAGCATCATGACAGCATTTTTCCTGTTCAGAAACTACAGGAATTCACCCTGTGCAAGAATGTGATCTTGCCCAAAATTTGAGTTTAATTTGTAAACTCCTGATCTCTCTTTCTAAAGAGAGAGATGACTACTGTCTTAGCTTTATACATTCATAAAATTTAATTCCCATGGAACTGTGTCTCATTTTCTTGTAAGACCTTGAGAAAGCATTAGCTTATATGATCTCTTTTCAATTAACTCCCCAGGAGGCATCTGATTTCTCCTGACTTTGACAAATGCTGTTATGACTTAAAAAATCACATATTATGACCAACATCTTCTAACATGAAAAATAAGCATAAGGTAGAGGACATTATATGAGAAGATGAATGTATGAAAGTATTGACATATTTGGAAGTCATGGATCCTGAGAAATATACATGCTGCACTACAGGATAGGAGAAATAAATACAATTCATGGGAATATCAGTCATAACAGAGTAGAAAATAAGATATTATTATGATTATTATGTATTATATAGAGTTGATTAGCTAAACCAAAATAGAAATATGACAAATGAAGGTGCACATTATTCAAAATAATTGTCTATTGGAAATAAAGATGGAATAACACTATATGTCAAGAAGATATAATTAAAACAGCTTTATTATTTTTTGTTTTTTAAAGTAATATGTTGGTTTTGCTCAACCCTCTCCAACATCCAAAAATTAAGAAGAAAAAATAAAAATAACTCCAATGTCACTATCATATATTCATTTATGTCCCAGAAGATGACATATACATTCACATAAACCTCTATATTTGACAAAAATGAAAGTAGTTTAATAAAGAAAAATGAGAGGCCGAAAAAGGAAACTGCTATCAGAGGTGACTAGCTACTGCTTAATTGAAGAGACTGGATTTGAAGGCTGATAGATCACAAGCTGGTTGAAGCAAGTTACAGTATTAATGGAAATAGCCATAGAATTACTAATAGAAATGTAACGACAACAATAATAATAGCTGCCATTTATTACATTCTAACCCTGAGCTAGGCACCATGCAAAGTGAATATCTCTTCTAATGAATTATTTCTACTAATTCCTTGTATCTATAAGCTAGATACTATTATTTCCCTCAGTTTACAGATGAGAAACTGAGTCTCTGAGATACTAGGTAATTTTCCACTGTATGCACAGCAAGCACATTAAGGACTCCAAATCTTGATATTTAGAAGAATTTTTATTCAGCACAGAACATTAAATGCTCACTAGACTGCTGACAGTCTCATGACCCTTATTGATAGGGAAATCATTGGGAAGCTTCTTACTAGGAAAGAATTTGTTGTTCCAATTATAAGAGAATTAGCAGCCATGGAGAAATGGCATATCTGAACTGTTCTTGCCTCCACTGTAGTAGCTTCTCCTGCTTCTCTGGGTCATGAGCATCTTACATCTTGCTCTGAGTTGGAGAGAGCACATCTGGCTGCTCCCAGAACCACACTCCAATGGAAGACGGTATCTGACTTGTTTGACTGTTAGGTCAGAGGCCATCTATGCCTCCCACCACCATGGCACAGAGTGAGGACTCCCTAACACCAGAAGGAGGCCAGACCCTAGGCTATCAAAAACCAACAAAGCAGAGAGTGAGTTACAGATTTAGGATTACAACATAGCTTGAATTGTTAGCTCATATTATAGCCATTAACATGTCTAAAAGTTACTGATTTTTTAACTAGACAAGCTGAGTTTATATTTCACTAAAGTCATATTTAATTATTTTGAGGTAGAGTAAAAAGATGTATATTTGATGAAATATTTGAAATAGTCTTCAAAACTGACTAAAACTTAATTCACTGTTTTGTTCCTTCTCATCATAGGAATGTATACAGTATTTGTTTTCTCCCTCATTCTCCATGTAAACCTATCATGCTGTCAAACAATTTTATACAGCAGTGCCAGCTGAAAGAATAGGCATATAATGAAATGCCTTAACACTAACTTTTCCAATGGAAATAACTTTTCCAATGGAAATAACTTTTCCAGTGGAAATAACTTTTCCAATGGAAATAGTTCTATTTCTATCTTTTATAGACTACTGAATTTTCTAGTGTTTTGTTGTTTTGCTTTTCCAGATAACAGAGCATTAATGCAGAGAATTCTACACAGAAAATTCTCTAGATTTGGCTCCCTCACTGGGCATAATTCACATGTTCTATCTTATTTCCCATATAATGGTATCATACCTTCACAATTTATTTAATTGGTGCCAAGCACTCTTATGTATATCACTTAGTATCTGTGGAAAAGACCTTCAGTAACAGCAGAATTTAATATCATGTTTCTTGCCACAGATTTACTCCCTGGTTGCTCTAGCAAAACCGTTCTTTTACGAGTATGTCAACATTATTGAAGCATTTTTGGGATTTCTGCAGATTTTTATTTGAAGAATGTAAAAGCAAGCATTAGACTGGTTTCTTTTTCATATTCACAAATAATCTAGTCCCTTAAAATATGACAGTTTACGTTGAGTTGCAAACTAAATTTTTATTTCTTTCTATTTCTATGAGGCTCAAGGTTAGTAGGGATAATAGACTGACATATAGTATTGGTGGATTCAAGTCCATTCGTGAGATATTTTCTTCTTCCACTCATTCAAAAGGGCTATTTTTTTCCAGTGGTACCATGAGAAGCAACTGAAAATATCTAGATAAATTCCAAATAATTGCTACAACAGCCATTTTCATGTGGGAGGACAAATCATTTAATATAAAAGAGTGACCATCCATGTATCACCAAACTAGCCATCCATGTAGTTCGGTGATGGTGACAATACAGAAGATTAACTGTAAGCAATTAAAAATTTTGCATTGCAAATGAATATGGCAAGTTTCCAGAAAGATAAAACCTCTGTTCCTCCCTATATTTCTGGATGTTTTAGGAAATGAAACACAGTAGGATATTTTTATTTGGAAAGTCTGATCTCAAGGTAAGAATTGAAATGAAATTTTATTTAGAAGTAAGCCAACCCCAAACCAAATAAAGAACACACACACACACACAGAGAGAGAGAGAGAGAGAGAGAGAGAGAGAGAGAGAGAGAGAGAGAGAGAGAGAGAGAGAGAATATAAAAATTGTAACACTACATAGAGATACACAGTGAAAACTTTTTTGAGGAAAAAGATCCACCAACTAAGCTCCTTCAATCATCCATGGGTTTTGCCAGCCACCACTTGTTAGTACATATAGATTGCTGTTTATGTTTGATTTACTCTATTTCTCTCCACTTACAGCTGCCTAGTTACATATGGTCTTTCTGTTTCATACTCAAAAGGACTAGATAAAGCTCATACTCAGCATTGAATATCAAGTTATATGATCTAGTGGAGAGAGTGCACAAATAATCTGATACATATCTTATGCCACGCCATGACATTTACATTGATGTATAACATAGTTTGGCTCTGTGTCCCTACCCAAATCTCATGTTGAATTGTAATCCCCAGTGTTGAAGGTGAGGCCTGGTGGGAGGTGATTTGATCATGGGAGTGGTTTCTAATGGTTTAGCACTATCCCCCTAAAGCTGTCTCATGATAGAGTTCTCATGATATCTGGTTGTAAAAAAGTGTGCACCTCCTTCTTCACTCTCTTCCTCTGCTTCGGCCATGTAAGATGTTCTTGCTTCCCCTTCACCTTCTGCTATGATTGTAAGTTTTCTGAGGCCTCCCCAGAAGCAGAAACCTGTACAGCCTACAGAACCATGAGTCAATTAAACCTCTTTTTTTACATAAATTACCCAGTCTTGTGTACATCTTTATAGCAGTGGGAGCATGAACTAATACAATGTATCTACTTTTTTAATATCAGAACTTTTGCATAAATGGTAGAACATTTGAAATTTCTCTTTCTACAACTATTGAGATTTCAAACTCTCAGGAAAAAAAGTCATCTTTTTATATTGCACAGAGCATTATAGAGTCTCTCATCCAATATGCTTTGTGAATGACTGCCACCGAGAATGTTTCTTATGAAATGGCTGTTCTTCCTCTGAATTCTCTTCCTTTCAAAGAAAACAAAGCTTGATTTTGGTTCCCAATTTATAATCAACTTTCTATGAGATATTAAGGCATGTTGGTTATATTTGTTGTGTTTCTTAAATAGCAAATGACATGGAAAGATATAATGAAAAAGTGTTAAACTTTCGAAAACAAAATAATATTATCTTATAATTTTATAATACATCTTCTACATCTAAAAATATTTCCTCAAGTATTTTTAATTTCATATCTTTTTGTATTAAATTGGTATGCAAAAGGTTTTTTATCTTCTAAAAAATATAGCACAAATGTTTTTGTCTTTTATTGACTGTGGACTGGTCTCCTTGAGTAGAATATCAGGAAGTTTCCAGATAGTCTTTGCCAGTTTATCACTTACATGGCATTGAGTGGATGAAAAGTTAAAAACCCATTCTGTATTGCCAAATTTGGGGAGCTGTCTTTCATTCTTGGCTCTATCTATAATTATGTCATCTTCCCCAAGTCAAATCTTCTCTGAATCTCTGTTTACTCATTTAAATAAAAGATTTGACTACATAAATTCCAAGATCTATCTAATTATTTTTCTTGAGATAGGATCTCACTTTGTGGCCCAGGCTAGAGTGCAATGGTGATACCATGTCTCACTGAAGCCTCTGTTTCCTGGACTCAGATGATTCTCCTACCTCAGCCTCCCAGGTAGTTGGGACTACAGGCATGCATCACCACACCCAGCTAATTTTTTGTAGAGATGGGGTTTCGCCATGTTGCTTAGGCTGGTCTTGAACTCCTGAGCCCAAGCTATCTGCCCACTTTGGCCTCCCAAAGTGCTGGGAGCCATACCCAGCCTCCATCTAATGTTTAAATGGCTTTTTAAAAAAATTTCACCTCTTCATTGATGACTTAAAAATATTTTCAGTCCACACTCAGTAATGAGTCTATGAGGAAGCTACAGTCAAATGTTCTAAAATTATTCTGTTTTTCTTATAATATATTTAGATTCTTGCCAAATTTTGTCAGATGTTCATAATACCTTAACCAAACTGGAAGTCAAATGTTCATCATCAATGGGATGAATGAATCAGTTGTGACATAGTCATACCAAAGAATACTAATAGTTATACAAAACAATATGGCTGAATCTCACAATGATGCTCAATAAAAAATAGGGCACAAAAGAATACTTACAGCTATATTCTTTTTGTGTAAATTTAAAAACCAGGAAGAACTAAACTCTATTATTTAGGGATGACATACAGGTTATAAAGCTACACACCCAAACCCCTCCTTATACATATACATTATACACACTTATATACATACAGATATGTAGGTATATACATACAGATATATATATATACACTTATATGTGTATATGCATACACATATGTGTGTGTATGTGTACTTAGAGAAGCTATTATTCTAAAGGTCAGAATAGTGTTTATCTCCAAGGTTCAAGGAAGGGAGGGTCCCCAAGTAGCTTTTAAGGTACTAGAAATGTTCTATAGGCAGTGATTAAATGAGATTTTTTTGCATTATTTATTATGTATATGGTTCATAGATTTTTCTGTTTATGGGTATTACAATAAAAAATATTAATGCCAGTCCTATAAGTGTAGAAAATTGTCTTCTATTAAGACTTTATTTTGTCTGCATGGTATCTGTGAGTTATGTTCATACCGTAGATAATGTTTGTTTTTCTGTAAACACTGTGGTGCCTCACCTGGAGGTATATCAAATTGACTGGTACCTGAGTAAAATAAACACAGAGGAATAATTCAGTAATATTAGCATAGCCATGTCTATTAGATTCTGTCCGTACTTGTAAAAGATAGGCAATGACTTGGATAAGTCTGTGTTGTTTCCAATTTTAATTTGATGGTTCATTTGGAACACATGAAAATGTAAGCTGTGTTTGATTGGTAGGGACAACTCAAAAAACAAATTTAATTTACCAAGACTTTAGGCATTGTCTGACAAAACAGACTATAGTGAATTTTCCCACAAGATATATAGTCAGCCTCAATGATCTCATGTTTTATAATGTGAAAAGGGAATTCATAATTTAATTCCTTCTTTCTTTCCTCTCTTCTTTCTAAAATATAAAGATAGGAATTAGAAAATGTAGAAAAAAAATAAAGACAGCTAAGAAACTCTGTGAAACACATATATGGGGCCTGGCTAACTTGTAATTTTTACAAAATGATGACAAAATCTTCACTTCCTTCATCACTTCATGACTTTAGTAAGTTATTAAATGATAGTCCAGAGTCTCTGCTTTGGTGTCCTACCTGTCCAGGTGGGCCCATATTCCTGCTCCCACTCCCTTAAAAATCCCATTCCATCAGAAACCTGATGTCTGACAAGACCATATGGTAAGTTAATTTGCACTAAGGTATTAGTAGATGAATAGTTACAGCATTCTATTTTTCCCAGGTTGCATTTATATTTTAAGTACCTTTAATAGCCAAATCAAAATATACACTAATTTTGGGAATTTCAACCTCTGAGGCTAGATGATAAGAGATTTTTTTATTTTTTGCCAAAGACCCTATGTTGAACACTGCAGAGGTAAAGATTAAGGCATGATCTCTATATTCCAAGATTACACTGTGCAGTGGAATTCAGAAATAACTTCAATGAATTATAAGTACAACTGTACATACTGTGAACACTGATAGCCTAAAGTGTTAGGAAATGAGGTCATATATAAAAAGCATTTATTATGCTCACTTAGCACCTAGTGGACTTCTCAGACTACCTGTAATCCATTTTCTTTCTGTCATTAGTTGGTTTAGAGGTCTTAAGCAAGCAGCTCAACACCTTGAGGCTTTAAAGGACATATATATATATACACACACATATATATACACACACATATATATACAATAAAGGACATAGGAAAGCCATCTCTGAGACCTTTATAAGCTTTAATACACAGTGTAAGTTTTAAGAGGAAGGATTACATAAATCATAATATTTTTATTTTGCTGAATCTGAATCCTGACTGTTGTTATCCATAATATCGCTGAAAAGGATTCAAGGTATACCTGCAGATGTCTCATGAATGCATTTTGTTGCCTACTGTGTGGTATCTAACATTTTCTTCCCTTCTGTTGACATAGTCTCTTGATCGTAGTCAGGATAGGAGAAGTTATGCTATAGTAACAAACCCTGAAATCTTAGTGGCCTTGTACCTGAAATTTCATTCTTCCTCAAAAATCATGCATAGTTCACTGAGGATCTGACAGTCTTCCTGGGAAGGTCTCCTGCAAGTTGTGACTTATAGACCAAATCTAACAGGGATTCCACCATCTTATGTTTACAACTAAACAAATGATCTGAAGGGTCATCAATACAGTGGAAAAAATATCTGGAAGATGTTGCATTGGCTCTTGAATGCTTTGGCCTGAAAGTGAACAGAACACTTCTATTTACAGAGCATTAACCAGAAGCAGTCATGTCATTTCACTTAATTGCAATGGGACCGGATAAATGTGAGTAGTATATGAATATTTGGCAAGAAATTATTGCTTCTGGTTCATTCTCCATGATAGCTTCCATGGCCATTGCTGTTATGGATTCTTTGCAGCCTTGAAATACCAGAGTGGTGCTGTGCTACATTTTCTGTAGACTCAAAGCACCAGACCCAGTGTTCCATCCTACAGTATGGAAGAGGTTTCTGCCCTCTTTGTATTATATATCATCCCTGGACACCAAAACAATGCCGCTTGTGAACTAAAGACAAAAAGCATTTAATGTGAATTTTTTTCATCTTCTGCTTATAAGCCCACACAAGTGGTACTAATTGCTGATTATCCAAAAGACAGAAATAATATTCTCCTTTTGAGGTGATACATTTTCCTTCCTGTCTTTCAATCATTCTCATCTTTCTAGAGTTCATATTCAGGGCATATGACAAAAGGCTTGTGTTTCTCTGTAGAGCTCAGGCCATAAAAATATATCAAGCCATGTTTGTTTGTTCTTTCTCTTTCTCCTAACTTTTAGATCATTAGCTCTTTGAGGACACAACAGAACTTTTTAATACTAGGTATGCAATCTATCCTGATGTGATTATTTAATAAGTTAATATATAATTAGGCCAAAACTGTCATTATAGTTTAAAAATGAGAAGCAGTCAGTATTAGTCAGGGTTATCCAGAGAGAACCAATAGGAGATAGAGAGATGATCAGATGGATAGATGGATAGATAGACAAACAGATAGATTATAGATGACAGGGGATTTCTCAGAGAAATTGGCTCATGCGATTGATCAACCCAAAAATTTCCATAACAGGCCATCTACAAGCTAGAGAACCAGAGAAGCCAAACTCTCAGTCTGAGGCCAAAGGTCTGAGAACCCAGGGAGGCCGCTGGTGCAAGTCCCAAACAAATTATGTACTGTAACCTTGTGTTTCTAAAGGTTCTGTATCAAACCCAAAGCTAAAACAATGAAAAATATAGTCACTCTTTATAGAATTAAAATCATAGTAGTTGGGGGAAATGCTGGTAGCACCAGGTTCTCAAGTGTGTCCAAGGTCAGTCTTTACAATGCCACAGAAGTGAAGTGATTGGCTGTCAAAGGTTGACTGGCAGTTTTGATCTCATCCATTCATACCTATAAGCAACATTGTCAATATGTTCTACTTTCTAAAATTAAATAAACATAACAGTATTACCCTTAATTTTATGGTAAATGATATATTCGTAAGATTTTAATTAAAGAATAAATCCTCAAGGTGTTAAGAGTGTTTCTAATGCTTCAGAGGATAAAGAAAAATCTCTGTCATGGCCTAATAAAGAGAGGTTTTTATTGTTCAGGAAAAGAAGAGGGGAGATGAGATAACAGTGAAGATAGAAGGTGAAAGGAAGAATAAAGAACTAGTGGTATCAGTGAAAGCATGTGCTTGCTTGGAGAAGGGGCAAGGGATATCCTAAATGCAAAGGTGAAGAATAGTCCTTTTGACAAGAGGACTATTTTTTTTGATGTTTGGTTTCTTCTTTTTATTATTATTATTATTATACTTTAAGTTCTAGCGTACATGTGCACAACGTGCAGGCTCGTTACATAGGTATACATGTGCCATGCTGGCCTGCTGCACTCATCAACCCATCATTTACATTAGGTATTTCTCCCCATGCTATCCCTCCCCACGCCCCTACACCATGACAGGCCCCGGTGTGTGGTGTTCCCCACCCTGTGTCAAGTGTTCTCATTGTTCAGTTCCCACCTATGAGTGAGAACCCGTGGTATTCGGTTTTCTGTCCTTGTGATAAAGGAGTGACTTGTGTTTAGAAATGCTTTGTGTCAGTTTCATTTGTGAAAAATGGTGAAAAAGATTAACAGAAGCAGGAGTCTGGAAGCAGAAGAAACTGTGGGTATATAAGTGACAAGATGCTGTAAAGATTGTAGCAAAGGGAACTTTCTCAAGCTGTGATTTGGGGGGTGGGGAATTAATGCAATTGTATCTATAATTTAAGGGCCAGAGAAACCCCACCTGACATCTGGGTTACGTGTCAAGTGTCCTAACTCACTATTTTGTAAATTATAGGCTGATAAAAATAATTTAGGGTATGCTATTGTCTGATTATTTATGTCCTCCCAAAATTATATGTTGAAAACTAATCCCTAGTGTAATTGTATTAGGAGATAGGGATTTTCGAAGTTCATTAAGTCATGAGGGATCTATCTTCATAAATGGGATTAGTGCTCTTCCAAGTGAGGCCCAAGAGAGGTTGTTTTGCCCTTCCACCATGTGAAGACACAGCAAGAAGTTACTATTAGGCAGAGGGTGAGCTCCCATCAAACGCCAAATCTACTAGTACTTGGATCTTGGACTTCCCAGCCTCCAGAACATTTCTATTGTTTATAAATACTAAAGTATTTTGCTTTTGTTAGCCTATATGAACTAAAGACAAAGTACTTATACTCTCCCACATCCATCCCCTGAAGATTTTATTCTGTAAGTCTCTGATGGGAGGCAAATATGGCAAACACTGTTCTTGCCTTCTTTCAGATTTATCTGGTCTAATATAATTACAGTGCAGCTAAGAAAAAAATGGCAAGTAGAACACCATAAGAAGATAAAATGATGAACAGAAATTTCAATCACTGGGATGATACTTTTAGACTTTCAGCAGTAGTCTTTGAGCATTCAGCTATAATGATTTTTAAGTTTTTCTATTTTGGTTCCAAGACCATGACAAAGTGAGATGAAAAAGGAATCACCAATACAAGTGAGACAGAAATAAGAACTCCCAAACCACCATCAGAGGAGAAAACAAAAGAACTATTCAAATCAGATATAACCATGTAAGCAAATTGAACTTCCAGCTATGACAGATTAATTAGGGTCAGATTATCCTTCCTTCTATAAGTAACCAGAAAATGGGATGGCATACCTTTTAAAACATTTTTAGACATTGGTCAAAAGGCAACACGGGCTGTAATCTCTGAGAAGGAAATCAAATTAAGAATATCCTTTTATTTCAGCTTTTGATCAGAGGTACCTTCTGAACTGTAGCTCTGGAAAGATAAACTAAAGCAGAGTTTGGCAGTCTTTCTGAGTTCAAGACACAGAGATTAGAGTTGGATCAGAGGAATGAAAGGCGAGAGTTATTTAAAAAGAAAAAAAAAATTCCAGAAATCTTTGGGGGATTTTCCTTTAATCTGTTGGTGAATACAAAAGTGCATATCTATATGGTGAATCTCAACATGGTTTTAAAAAATGAACTACAGGGATTCATAAATTGAACAATTCCAAGAACTCATGTGTGGTTGAGATGTTTGACTTCTGAATAGCCAGATTGGGAAGACCTTTCAGAACACCTAGGATATTTAGTAGCGACCTCATTAGAATCATACCTTAGTAGTAGGACTAAATTAGACCTAACCTTAAATGACTCAAAACTAGCCTTAAAAAATGAAATAGCTTTATGAGTAACTTTAACACATGCCTCAAAACATCAAAACTATTTAAATGAAGACAATAATATCTAGAAACTCAACAACGTCACACATTAAAATGTACAAAATAAAATATAATACAATGGTAAGACAAAGAGCTGGAAGGAAAATGGAAGTACATTTTTGCAAAGGTCTTACATTATACAAAAGTTATACAATATTATTTGAAAGTAGGCTGTAATAAGTTAAAGACACTTAATATAGACCCAATACCATCAACAAAATATAAAACAAATCAGTCAATAGTAAAGGTAGAGTCCTAAAATATAAATACGTAATCCCAAGGAAGACAAGAAAGAGGAAAACTGAACAAAGCACAAAGAAAAAAAT
Source organism: Macaca thibetana thibetana (assembly GCF_024542745.1). NCBI lineage: Eukaryota > Metazoa > Chordata > Mammalia > Primates > Cercopithecidae > Macaca > Macaca thibetana. The sequence continues at coordinate 143,274,220 of NC_065583.1, forward strand.
GGTACATGAACATCAAATGGTAGATTTAATATCAACAATCATACTGGTAATTACATTAACTGTAAATGATGCAAATATGCTTTTTAAAAGGCACAGATTATTAAATGAGAACTGCACAAAGAAGACCTGTATAATGTCTATTTTAAAAATTGGATAGGTTAAAGTGAAAAGTAAAAGAATGGAAATAAATACACCATTCACTCAGTAATGTAAGCATAAGAAAGCTAGCATGGCTATATTAATATGAGACAACGCAGACTTTAAAATGAGAAAAATTACCTGGTATACATATCAGCAAAATCTGACAGAACTTAAAAACAAATAGGTAAATCTACCATTACAGTTTGATATTTCAATATTCAATATTCAAAATAGAACAAGTAAAATGGAAATCTGTTGAAATCAGATGACAGATACAACTTGAACACTACTATCAACCAACTTGACTGCATTAACATATATAGGTAAAGAAACATAGCCAAGAACATTTCTTCCAAGTACATGTGAAACTTTCACCGAGCTAGATAATATGCTGAACAGCAAGAAGACTTGATAAATATAGAAGGACTATAATAATACAGAGCATGTTCTCTGACCAAAATTAAATTAAATTAATCAAATAAAATTGAGTTAGATATCAATAACTAAAATATACTTTTAAATTTTCAAATATTGTAAAATTAAACAACATACTTCTAAATAATGTTTGGGTCAAAGAAGGAATTGCAAAAGAAATTGCAAAATATTTTGAAGTAAATGATAATAAAAGCAAAACATATCAAAACCCATACACAGATAAAGCAGTGTTTAGAGGTAAGTTAATGTTTATATTAAAACAATGAGAAGAATAAAAAATACAAACAAAACCCAAAGTAAAATAAAGAAGGAAATGATCTATCAATAAAGAAAATTAATAAAATAGAAAATGTACAAATAAAAGAGGAAAATAGATTTAACCAAAACTGTTTCTTTGAAAAGAAGGATTAAATTGATAAATCTCTAAAAATGTTGATCAAGGAGAAAAATACACAAATTATGAATATTAGAATTAAAAGAGAACCTATAGAATTAAGTGAATAAGGAAATATAATGAACAACTATATGCAAATAAATTGAAGCAACATGGAGAAAAAATGGACAAATTTCTTACACAAAACAAATTACCAAAACATACACAAGAAAAAATAGAAAATCTAAATAATCCTAGTTGATTAAAAAATGAATTTGTAATGTAAAATCTTTGAACCATGAGAACTTCAGGCCTGTAGAACTTTACTAGTGAATTCTGCTAGACATTTAAGGAAGACTTATCAATCTTACACAAACTTTTTTGGAAAATAAGGAAAGAAATCAATATTTTCTAATGAATTGAATGAGACCAACACCACCTGATAAAAAGCAAAAACAGGAAAAGATATTTTAAGAAAGTAAAACTACAATCCAAATGTATCTCATGAATAAGGATGTAATAATCCTCAGAAAATTTTCTTGGCAAATTGAAGGCAGGAATACAGGATAAATACATCACAGCTAAGCAGTTAATACAGAAATTGAAATTTGGTGTAACATTTGATAATTATGTAATTGACTATTTTATCAAAATAATTATTTTTTAAAATACGGTTAACGCAATAGATGTAGAAACTGCATTCTACAAATTTTAACACTTGTTCATAATTACCTAAGAACTAGGAAGAACTTTCTCCACTTGACAAAGTATGTCTACAAGAAAATTACAAAGCAAACATTTCACTTATGATAAAAAACTGAATCCTTCTTCCCAACAAAAACCAATAATAAGGTAAATATATTCATGTTCACCATGTCTATATAACATTGTACTGAGGGTGGCCATTGTAATAAAATAAATACAAGGGGAACAACGATATATAATTTGGAACAAAATAAGTAAAATTGTTCTTGCTTACACAAATGCTTGTGTATGCAGGAAATCCTAATGAAGCTGAAAGTTAAAGCTCCTATAACTAATGAGTGAATTTGGAAAGATTGTAGGTTCTAAAATTGATACACACAAAAAAACTACATGCTACAAGTAAACATTAGGAAAATAAACATTAAAAGCAATATCACTCAAAATAGCATCAAAAAAACCAGACATACTTAGGGATAAATTTTTAAAAATATGTGCAAGTTCTGTAAATTAGAACCTGTAAAACTTTTAATTTAATTTTTTATTTTTTAATTGTTATTTTTTGTGGATACATAGTAGGTGTATACATTTGTGAGGTACACAAGAAGTTTTAATATAGGCATGTAATGTGAAATAAGTACATCATAGAGTATAGGGTAATCATTCTCTCAAGCATTTATTCTTTGAGTTACAAACAATCCAATTGCACTCCTTAAGTTATTCTAAAATGTATCATTAAATGGATGGGTGCTTTGCAAATATTTTCTCCCATTCTGTGTGTCTTTTCACTGTATTGATTGTATCCTTTTCTGTGTAGAAGATTTTTAACTTGATGTGATCCCATTTGTCCATTTTTGCTTTGATTGCCTGTGCTTGTTGGATATTTCTCAAGAAATTTTTGCCCAGACAAATGTCCTGGAGATTTTCCCCAATGTTTTCTTGTAAGTAGTTTTATAACTTGAGATCTTAGATTTATCTCTTAGTCAATTTTTATTTTGGGGTATAGTAAGAGATGGTGTAGTTTCATTTCTCTGCATGGATATCCAGTTTTCCTAGCACCATCTATCAAAGAGATTGTCTTTCCCGAGTGTATGTTCTTGGCACCTTTTTAAAAACTGAGTTCACTCTAGGTGTGTGAATTTGTTTCTTCATTCTTCATTTTGTTCCATTGTTCGATTTGTATGTCTTTATGCCGCTACAATGCTATTTTGGTTACTATAGCTCTTTAGTATAATTTGAAGTCTGGTAATGTGATTCTTCTATTTTGTTGTTTTTGTTTAGGATAGCTTTGGCTATTTTGTGTCTTTTGTGGTTCCATATAAATTTTAGGATTTTTTTTCTATTTCTGTGAAGAATGTCATTGGTATTTTGATAGGGATTACATCTAATATATGGATTTCTTTGGGTAGTTTGGACACTTTAACAATATTGATTCTTCCAATCCTTCAACACAGAATATTTTTCCATTTTTGGTGTCCTCTTCAATTTCTTTCATCAGTGTTTTATAGTTTTCATTATAGAGATCTTTCACTTCTTTGGTTAAGTTAATTCCTAGATATTTAATTTTATGTGTGGCTATTGTAAATGATATTACTCTTTTATGTCTTTTATCAGATTGCTCACTGTTGGCATATAGAAATGCTAGTGATTTTTGTATGTTGATTTTGTATGCTGTAAAATTACTTATTTTGTTTATCAGTTCTAATAGTTTTTGGGGATTCTTTAGATTTTTCTAAATATAAGATGATATCATCTGCAAGCAAGGATAATTTGACTTCTTCCTTTACAATTTGGATGCCCTTAATGTCTTTCCCTTGTCTGATTGCTGTAGCTAAGACTTCAAGTACTATAGTGAATACCAATGGTGATGGTGAGCATTGTTGTTTTTTCCAAATAATAGAGAAAAGGCTTTTAGTTTTTCCCCGTTCATTATGACACAAGTTGTAGGCCTGTCATATACAGCCTTTGTTAGGTTGAGTTACGTTCCTTCTATCCCAGTTTCTTTAGGGTTTTTATCATGGAGGGATGTTGAATTTTATCAAATGCTTTTTCGCCATCAGTTGAAATGATCATATGATTTTTATCCTTCATTCTGTTGATGTAATGTGTCACATTGATTGATTTGTGTATGTTGAACCATCCTTGCAGCCCAGGGATAAATCTCACTTGGTCATGATGAATGGTCTTTCTAATGTATTGTTTAATTATATTTGCTAGTACTTTATTATGGATTTTTTACATCAATATTTCTTTTTTTTATGTGTCTGGTTTTAGTAATCAGTGTAATAATGTCTTTGTAGAATGAGTTTGGAACTATTTCTTCCTCTTTTTTTTTTTTTTTGTATATTTTGGAATAGTTTGAATAGGATCAGTATTAGTTCTTCTTTAAATATTCAGTAGAATTCAGCAGTGAAGCCATTGGATCTCAGGCTTTTCTTTGCTGGGAGACTTTTTATTACAGCTTCAATTTGTTACTTCTTATTTTCTATTTAGGTTTCGTATTTCATCCTGGGTCAATCTTGGTAGGTTTTATGTATCTAGAGATTTCTCCTTTTCTTCCATTTTTAAACTTTTATTTTAAGTTCGGGGGTACATGTACAGGTTTGTCACATAGATAAACTTGCATCACAGGTGTTTGTTGAACAGATTATTACAGGTATTAAGTCTAGTATCTATCAGTTTTCCTGATCCTTTCCTTCCTCCCATCCCTCACCCTCCAATAGGCCCCAGTGTGTTTTTCCCCTCTTTGTGTCCATGTGTTCTCATCATTCAGCTTCCACTTATTAGTATGAAAATGTGGTATTTGGTTTTCTGTTCCTGCTTTAGTTTGCTGAGGATAATGGCCTCTTTTAGATTTTCCAACTTATTGGCATATAGTTGCTCATAGTAGCCACTGATGATCCTTTGAATTTCTGACGTATGAGTTGTAATGTCTCCTTTTTTCAGTTCTGATTTTATTTGTTTGGATATTCTCCTTTTTTCTTAGTCTGGCTAAATATTTGTCCATTTTGTTTAACTTTTCAAAAAACCAACTTTTTGTTTCATTGGTCTTTTGTATTGTTTTGCTCATTTTAGTTTCATTTATTTCTGCTTTGATTTTTATTATTTCTTTTCTTCTGCTAATTTTGGATTTGGCTTGCTCTTATTTTTCTGGTTCTTTAAGATTCATCATTAGATTGTTTATTTGAAGTATTTTTTCTCTTTTTTCATGTAGGTACTTATAGGTATAAACTTCCCTTCTAGTATTGCTTTTGCTGTATCCCACAGGTTTTGCTATATGGTGTTTCCACTATCCCTTGTTTCAAGAAAGTTTTCAATTTCCCTTTTCATTTCTTCATTGAACCATTGATCATTCAGAAACACATTGTTTAATTGTCATGTATAGTTTCCAAAATTTCTGTTGTTATTAATTGCTAGTTTTATTTTATGTGGTCAGAAAAGATGCTTGATATAATCTCAATTTGTTTGGAATGTTTTAATTATTTGTTTTGTAACATAACATTATGGTTTATTCTTGAGAAAAATTCATGTGCTGAGGAAAAGAATGTGTATTCTGCATCCATTGGATGAAATGTTCTATAAATATTTATTAGACCCATTTGGTCTTTAGTGCAGATTAAGTTTGATGCTTCTTTGATGATTTTCTGTCTGGAATATTTGTCCCATGTAGAAAGTGAGGTGTTAAAGTCTCTAGCTTTTCTTGTATTGGAGTCTCTTTCCCTAGCTCGGATAATATTTCCTTTATATATCTGTGTGCTCCAGTGTTGGGTGAATATATATTTAAAATTGTTATATCCACTTGCTGAATTGACCCCTATATCATTATATTGTGACCTTCTTTGTTTCTTACAGTTTTGGTCTTGAAGTCTATTTTGTCTGATCTTAGCATAGTGACTTCTGCTCTTTTCTGGTTTCCATTAGCATGGAATATTTTTTCCATCCCTTTGTTTGTAGTCTATGTATGTATGTCTTTATAGGTGAAGTGTGTTTCTTGTAAGCAACAGATTAATGTGTCATGTTTTTATCATCCATTCAGCCACTCTGTCTTTTAAATGGTAATTTAGTCAATTACTTTCAATGTTACTATTAATAAATAAGGACTTACTCCTGCGATTTTGTTAGTTGCTTATTAATCGTTTTTATTGTCTTCTTTCCCTTCATTTTTCTTCCTGTCTTCTTTTAGTAAAGATGATTTTCTCTGGTGATATAATTTAGTTTACTGCTTTTTACTTATTGTGTGTCCATTGTACATTTTTTGGTTTGGAAGTACCATGAGGCTTTAAAATACTATCTTATAACCAATTACATTAAACTGATACCAACTTAACACTGCATAAACAAAGAAGCAAAAAGAAAACTAATAAGGACTATATGCCTTTACTTCATCTTTTCCACTTTTAATCTTTTTGTTGTTTCTATTTATTTATATCTTATTGTACTGGCTGTGTCTTGAAAAGTTGTTGTAGTTATTGTTTTTGATTGGTTCATTGTTTAGTCTTTCTGCTTAGGATAAGAATAGTTTACACACCACAGTTACAATGTTATAATATTCTGTGTGTCTCTGTGTACTAACTATCAGCATTGAGTTTTGTACCTTAAGGTGATTACTTATTACTCGCTAATGTACTTTCTTTCTGAGTGAAGTACTACTCCTTTTAGCACTTCTTGTAGAGCAGCTTTTGTTTGTCTGGAAATGGCTTTATTTCTCCTTCATGTTTGAAGGACATTTTTGCCTGGTATACTAATGTAAGGTAAATTTTTTTCTTCAACACTTTAAATATATCATGCCACTCTCTCCTGGCCAATAAGGTTTCCACTGAAAAGTCTCTGCCATGTATTGGAGCTCCATTATATGTTATCTGTTTCTGTTATCTAGCTACTTTTAGGATCCTTTCTTTATCCTTGATCTTTGGGAATTTGATTATTAACTTCCTTGAGGTAGTCTTCTTTGGGTAAATCTTCTCGGTGTTCTATCACCTTTTTATACTTAGATATTGTTATCTTTCTTCAGGTTTGGGATGTTTTCTGTTATCATCACTCTGAATAAACTTTCTACCCCTATCTCTTTTTCTATCTCCTCCTTAGGGCCAATAACTTTAGGATTTTCCATTTTGAAGCATTTTTTAGATCCTATAGGTGTGCTTCATTGCTTTTTTTTCTTTTTTGTTCTGTCTTCTCTGAATGTATATTTTCAAGTAGCCTATCTTCAAGCTCACTGATTCTTCTGCTTGATCAATTCTGCTATTAAAGGACTCTGATGAGTCTTCAGTATGCCAATTGCATTTTTCACTCCATAATTTCCGCTTGATTCTTTTTAATTATTCCAATCTCTTTCTTAAATTTATCTCATAGGATTCTCAATTCCTATTCTGTTATCTTACATTTATTTGAGTTTCCTCAATACAGCTATTTTGAATTCTCTGTCTGAAAGCTCACATGTCTCTGTTTATGCTAGGTTGGTCTCTGATGCCTTTTTAGTTCATTTTATGAGGTCATGATTTCCTAGATGGTATTGGCTCTAGTAGATGTTCCTCCAATCTCTAGACATTGAAGGGTTAGTTATTTATTATAGTCTTCACTGTCTGGGCTTATTTGTAGTTGTCCTTCTTGGGATGGCTTTCCAGAGATTTGAAAGGACTTGAGTGCTATGATCTAAGCTGTATCTGCTTTAGATACCCCAAGAACCTCTTTGAGTACCTCTATGAGACTGCAAGAACACCCCAAACCCAGTTGATCTTGCAGACTCATAGAGGTACCACTTTGATGGTCTTGGACAAGATTCAGGAGAATTCTCTGATTACCAGGCAAGGACTCTTGTTCTATTCCCTTACTTTTACCCAAATATGCAGATGCTTTCTTTGTTCTAAGCCACCTAAGGCTAGGGGTGGAGTGACAAAACCACCCTTGTGTCCACCACCACTATGACTGTGCTGAGTGAGACCTGAAGCTAGCACAGCACTGGGTCTTGTCCAAGGCCTACTGTAACGACTCTCTGGCTACTGCTTATGTTCACTCGGAGCCCTGGAGCTCTACAATCAGCAAGTGGCAAAGCCATGCAAGCCTGTTTTCTTCCCTTCAGGATTGTGAAGTTTCCCAGGACCTAGATGGGTCCAGAGGTACCATCTAGGAATCAGGGACTAGAATAAAAACTGTAGAAACCTCCCTGATATTCTATTGTATTGCAGCTGAGCTGGCACTCAAACCATAAGATACAGTCCTTCTCACTCTTCTTTCCACTTTCCAAAGGCAGAGGAGCCTCGCTTCAGAGCTACCACCACCCCAGGCCACAGGAAATACTACGAGACTACCTCTAATGTTTCTTTAAGTCCCAAGGGCTCTTATGCCAGCTTGTCATGAATGCTACCTGGCCTGAGACTCACCCTTCGGGGCAGTGGAATCCCCTCTGGCTCAGGGCAGGTCCAGAAATGAAATCCAAAAGTCAAATCCTAAAGTCAGGGACCCCCTTCCTGTGGCCATGCTGGTACCAGAAGCGAATAAGTCTCATAGGCTCACCCAAGGTCCTCAGCATAGTATCTGGGTATTACTGCTGGTTATTCAGGGTCCAAAGGCTCTTCAGTTAGCAGTTGATAAATGCTGCCAGAACTGGATCCTTTTCCTTGAAGACAGTGGGTTCCCTTCGGGCCCAGAACATGTCTAGATATGCCATCCAGGAGCTAAGAAACGGGCCTCACAACTCTGGCTGGTGCTATATCCAGATGATAGCTGGTATCAAAGTGGATGAGCTGGTATCCAAGTATTCCCCACTCTTCCTTCCTTTCTTATGTGAAAGGAAGGGATGGAACCGTGAACTGTGCAGCCTTGAGTTAGGGGAGGAAGGGTGATGCCAGCACTTCTTAGCCACCCCAGCTGGTGTCTCAGTAGGTCACATGCCCCCACAAACTACTGTCTCTGAGCCTAGTTCTGCACTAGGACTCACCTAAATGTTGCAGTCTCTATCATCTAGACTGATTTTCAAGTTTATTTAGAGAGACAGAGCACTGTAGCCCATGGTAATGAGGTTTTCTGGGATTGGCAATTTCCCTCTGGCCAGAGCTGGTTTAAATGCTCCCTGTCTAGGTGGGCATCAGCTGAGTTTGGTCTGGTTTTCCTTTCTGCTCTAACAGAACAGCACTAAGTTCAGTGCCTCCCAATTGCTGTGTTTTCCTTCCACCTTTATCCAGAGAGGCTCTCTGCACTACACAGCTGCACTGCTGTGGAAGGTCAGGGGAACAGGAAGGAGTGGCATCCACAATTCAGAGCTGTTTTTTCTATTTCTTCAGTGCCTTTTACAGTGATGCTGAGATAAAGCCAGGTACTGTGAGGGCTTATCTGATTTTTGGTTCTTCTAAAGATGTTTTCTTGTGGAGACAGTAGTTAAAGTGATGTCCGTGAGAGCAGGGGCAGAGAAAAGAGGTAGAATCTTCTATTCTATCATCTTGCTCCACTTCTCCCAGAAGCTGTGAAACTTTGCTGCAAGAAATTTTAAAAAGCATAAATAAATGTAGAGATATGGCATATTCACATGTGGGATGACCCAATATTGTTAAGCTGTCGTCTTTTCACAAATTAGTCTATCATTTCAATATTATCCTAATCAAAATCCCAGTAGTCTTTTTGTTTGTTTGTTTGTTTGTAAAAATTGACAAGTAGACTTTAAAATTTGTATGGCAGTACAAAATATCTAAAGTAGCTCAAATAATTTTTAATAGAAAAAAAGTTAGAAAATTTACTCTAAAGCTTTGGTAATTAAGACTATGGTACTGGCACAAAGACAGGACATATATGTGTGTGTGTGTGTGTGTACCCACGTACATTTATTGTATCACTTTTATTGAATTTAGTCTATGGTAGAGTTTTCTAAAAATAATATGAGAAAACAAAACAAACACTTGCTCCGGGTTTTGATTGCTTTCTACCTAGAGTACTTTCTAACAATATATTAATTAACATTACTTCCTAAAGGTACCAAACATAACAGAGGAGAAATTTCTCAGTTTGTAGAACTTTCCATTTTTGTAGAAGACAAGGCCCACATCATGCCATTGTCACTGGGCTGACACTTTGCCTTGTTTTTAAACTACTGAAATGGAGAGTTTCATAACCCCCCTCACAGGACACGTGACAGGGGAGTGGCTCATCTGTTTGGTTGCTGCATGCTCAAACTCCTTTTGGGAGGGAGAGCATGCAGACGGGCAGGTGCAGGAGACAGGGTGGGTTTTTTGGGGTCTCCAGCCCCACAGTAGTGTCTAGGGGTGGTTGACTGTGACTTCTGAAGCCCCAGTGGGCACGTTACAGTGCTCTTTTTACTCTGCTGTCTGCAGACGGCTTAAGTGTTAACCAGCTCAGTGCCCTCTTGACACCTGGGTTCTTGTCTAGCATCTAGGAAGAATCAGGTCACACAGACAAATTGAAGGGTGAGAAATGTGGGGATTTTATTGCCAGATGGAGATGTCTGTCAGCGGGATGGATGGGGAAACTGGAAATGGGATGGAGTGGGAAGATGATCTTCCCCTGGAGTTCAGCTGTCCTGCGGCTGATCTCTCTGACTATTCCCAGCCAAACTCATCTCTACATTCAGACGCTCCTTCTCTTCTCTTTTTGTCTGCCACACCACTCTTCTGCTCCTTTGTTCTTCTGCTCAAGGAGCCTGGGGTTTGGGGTTTATATGGATACAGGATGGGGGTCATGGCAGGCCAAAAGGCTACATTTGGGGGTGAAAGCAAGAATGCCTGTTCCTATTTAGGGTCAAGGGTTTCAAGGCTTGAGGGTGAGGCCTTTGGCAGGGAACCACCATCTTCTATCCATTATTTCCTGTCTGTATCACTACTAACTAGAAAGTGGTAAACTATATACATTCTGTGGGTTATTCTCTCATCCTCATGAGCCCTGATACGACTTCCTTCAGATCTTGCAATCCTTTCAGGTAGTCTGTTTTAACTTTCCCATTGGTGACTTTCTATCCTGAGTCACACTGACTCTTGCCTTACCTGAAACAAAGAGGGGACCAATTTCGTTGCTTGGGTTCTTGTGAACATGTGGGAGGAAATGATGACATACTTCCGAGTGTTCAGCTTGCAGCCTCTTAGAAGTATATTTTATTCAGAAAAGGCTTCCCATCAATATCTTTGCACTATGCCTTTTTTGGCCCATCACTTTTATCCTACCAAAGGAAAGACAGTACAAATAAATGTTTCTTGCGTGGAACCTGGGAGATCAGCAGGTTTCCTAATACTTCCTTTGACCTTTGACCTTTGCAGTATGTGTTCTCTAGTTTAGACTAAGAGTTCATAACCTGACATATGATCACATTCTTTAGTCCATAGATCTAAAAAACAATTCCAGCATACTTTACCAAATATCAGTAACTTGTTATCTCATGTATTTGCTTCTCCCTCTGCCTTAGACTTCTGAGAGATTTAGCCGGATCATCAGATATTCCAACTATGCCGTCAAACCACCATGGCCTAAATAAACAAGGTATTTTTTTCCCTTTTCTCTTTAAAATGTTGTTTGTTTTTGTTTTTGTTTTTGTTTTGGAATGGGGGTGGAGGCAGGAGATGGCAAGTAAATTCAACTTAATCACTAAACTTGTCTCTTTATTCATCCCATATGTTTGAAAGAAGAAAAGGAAGTTGGTTTCGAGATATGAAGTCACAAAATTATAAACGTTCTCTTATTTAATAAACGATTTCCTAACAAATTTCTACTGCCTTCTTCTGAAGGATCATGCTTTAATTTGCAGAGGCCAGCCCACAAGCAGTTGACAAGGAGGGAAATTTCCAAAAAAGCAATCTCTGCCCAACTTACAAGAAATAGCCTGTGAAGTGTTTCCAAACCACAGCTGCCAAAGAAACACTTTGCCAGCCAGTTGTGGTTCCCCAGTGTCCAGGGTTCTCAAGATCTCTCCCTCACAGCTCACCAAATGCACAATGGACACCTCTGAATTTTCCAGGGGCAGTTTTTGGCAGATACAGGATGGGAAATGGGATGAAAACAGGAAGGAAAGGGAAAGACATAAAGCAGTGTAAAAGCCCAGGAAATTTCAGATTAAGCTGAATGTATTACATAGATGTGAAGAGTTTATATTAGGACATAAAATAAGACAATCTTAGCTGTGTTTGAGACACATTTAGGTTGCAAATGGAGCATATGTAAGGGAGTCCAAAGGTTAATCTTGAAAGTCAATGTAGTCTGGAGAGCCTTTAGGTAAAGATTGTATGCTTATGGGTCTGAGATGAACCTGACAGGAAGGGAATGAATAAGAGAAACACTATGGAAAAAAAGATTGCACAGTGCTTTAGGATTTATTTGGATAGAGAGTTTCAGGCAGATGTCAACAAAGATTTAGGTACTGAGCAAAGGATACTGGTCATGCTGGTTTTATTGGACCTTATGTTTTTTAAAACATAACTGAAAGTTTATAAATATTTGTCTGAAAACAGCATAGCTGAGTTTCTACCAAATTAGTATCATTTTAATACAATATGATATGATGGTCACATTCCTAAGAAAACTTGTGTTATGAAGCTAATAATAGCATTGGAGGAAGGGAAATAAAGACTGTAGAATTTCAATTCTTGAACCAGCTAGTGTCTCCAATCCATTTACTATTGATTTTTTCATTAATATGCATATATATTTAATTATCTCCTTATCCACTTTAGATCCCATTATCTTACTATAATTACTCCTCTTCATGCACTCCAAATTCTTTCTCTCCTGTCACCATATTCTTTCTCACCTAATTCTCTCTCTCCTGTCACCATATTCACTGGCAAACAACAACCTTGGTTAAATCCAACTGTCCACTTTTTCTTTTTCTGTGCCCATGGCTGAGCCACTGAAAGTGCTTGGAAGAAAGAACAGAACCATGCTATGATTTCCCAGCACTATCTGGCATTACTACAACTTATTCTAGTCAGTTCACTCTCCCATTCTCCAAGAACAATATTTCACATCCCTTCCACAGCTTCCCTTTCATTCAACTCACTCTGATGCCCTTTCTTCTCATTTAACTAATAAAATAGTGACAAGCAGAAGAGACCTTTCTCATTTTTCTCCACCAAAATTTACAAAACCACCTGTATCTATACTAGTGTACTCTGCCTTCCTTCATATTTTAGTAGCTGAATTATTCATGCTTCTAATTGTAACTGATATATCACTTGTACACTTTGATACTACTCTTCTACTCAAGGACTTTGCTCCTAGAGTTATTCCTCCTTACCACTATATACCAGTTTTCTCCCTCTGTTATATTATTCTCAACAGCATATGAACATGCTGCACTATATCTCATGTTTAACAACAACAACAAAACACACACACACACACATTTAACTTGACAACAGCAAAAAAAAAAAAAAAAAAAAAAAAAAAAAAAAAAAACCATAAAACCAAAATTCTTAACCCCACATGCCCCTCCAGCTACTATCCTTTTTCTCTCCTCCTCTGTTTTTGCAGAGCTACTAGAATTCGTTTTTTATTCTCTGTCCCCAGTTTCTCATTTGTCATATATTCTCGACTGATTTCAATTAGAACTTCATTTCCAACAGAAATATCACTTTTCAGGGTCACTAATAGATATAATGTTGCAAAACCCAATAGGCAAGGCTGTCATCTTACTTGAATTCTTAGTAGCATTTGATAGAATTGATCATTATTTGGGGAACTTATCTTTAAATGCTTTCATCCTTTGGCTTCTGAGATACTACACTGTATTCCTACTTCCCTGACTCCACCATCTCTCCATAGGATCCTCTTGACTCAGTGCTTCCAATTCTCAGTCCTCAGAAATCTCAGTCTGAACTCTATCTAATGATCCCATCTAGTTGTGTGACACCCAGTTGACTCTCATATTTCTACCTTTGACTCTACTCACTCTTCTTTCAGTCTAAGATATATAACTCTCTATATGATATCTCCACTTGGATGAAATTTCCCCTTAAATTTAATATTTCCCAAGCCAAATTCTTTATTTCTTTTCCCTAAACCTACTCTTACTATTTTCCCCATCTCAGAAAGTGATTGCACATTTCACCCTGCTGCCCAGACCCAAAGTTAGGATTTACCTTCTTTCTTTTACAGTTTCTCTTCCAATTTTACTTCCAAAATCTAACCTAAATCTAATACCTGTATCCATTTCCATGACTACTATTAGAATCCAACTTTGTGTTAATTTGTAAACAGGAGATGAGTAAGAGCTGGCTGATCTCTCTTGTAGAGTGTTACGTTTGTAATTTTCTTTGCAAGACTGTGTCTACCCTTTAGGTTAGTCTCATTTCTGTTTCAGAGTTAAAAAATATCTTCAAAGAGTATCATGGGTGAAAATTTGAAATTTAGGGGAAACTAAGAACACATCTTAGCTAATCTGGGCTTTTAGTTGTTAGGACAAAGAGGTAAGAAATGGTACCACACACACATTTTAAGGACCTAAATCAATCTAAGTGGTGATTGATGTTCACAAATGTATTAGTGACTGGTAGGTAGTAATGTTTAGTAGAAAAATGGTCTTAGGCCGCATGGTGAAAGAGTCAAATGCCAAGTGACAGAAGTTCTAATTCTGTTCTTGCCAAGTAAGCAAGTCACTTAACCTTTGTATGTTTTCCTTTCTATGCACTGAGAACAGTAACTGCCCATTATTACAGCAAATTGTTGTGCAGATGGATGATGAATATGTGGGGAAATGTTCTGCATGCTTTTAAGGAAAGAAGAAATTTTAAAACCTAAATTTCTTAAAATACAACTAAAGGTTGCCCATCTATTATTTACCTGTCTATTGATTACTCTTTTCTTCTTTGTATTTTTTAAAAATTATACTCATATAATAAATATGAAAAACTTTATAATAGAAAAAATAACTTGGTTTAAATATAAAGAAGTCTTCAATCACTTAGTAGTCTTTCTGCATTTCACTTTACAATGGATGGACCAATCATGGTATCAATATTAATAGTAATTTCACATTCATAGAACATTCTTATTGTGGGCTAAGCATTGTGTTGAGTGTTTTACAAAGGTGCCTGTGGCAAGAAAAATCATTTCTTCTCTTTCTTTTTTTTTTTTCTTTTGAGATGAAGTTTCACTCTTGTTGCCCAGGCTGGAGTGCAATGGCATGATCTCAGCTCACTGGAAGCTCCATCTCCTAGGTTCAAGCAATTCTCCTCCCTCAGCCTCCCGAGTAGCTGGGATTACAGGCATGCACCACCACACCCAGCTTGTAAACACAGTTAATAGAAAAATATAAAAAGAACAAATGTTATTCCCTAAAAATTTTGATTAGCTGAGATTTGGGAGAGGTTATAATTTTCCTTCTTTATTGGTCTATGTAGATTATCTGGAAATTTTCAGACTTCAAGTACTCTTAGCTGAGGTTGCATATCATTGATGTTTCAAATATTTTTGAGTTCATAATTTCTGCACTAAGTGACAGAGTCCCAATATTGTCAAGTTGAATTTAATGTAATTAATTGGTTACTTTGCATTTATTCTTATCCTTTTATTTTTACAATGGCTGGCTATATTAAAAGTTACATAATAGGAATTGTCACAACCAGTATGAACTTCTACCATCCTATTTCCTAATATCAAGCATTGCTATACAAGGAAATAGTTTCCTAGGCACTCTTGGCCTCATTTTAATAGGCTGTGTGGTTTTCTAAGTGTGTAAATCATTCCACTGTCTCTGTCACATGTTCTTACCCAATAATATATTTTTATGTCTATTGCTTTACTTTGTCATATATTCTTACACCAAGATTTGATACGAAATACCACAATATCTGTATCTCTCCCACATAACTATTTGGAGTTTATACTGTGCATACTTTCAAAGAAGAAACTTAAAATGTTAAACCCATATTAAAGCAGAACAATTAATGATAAAAAGAAGTGTCATTTGCAACCCTTTTATAGATATAATATTTTATTGGAATCTGTGAATAAAATTGTTTCCACCCATAAAACTAAATTTAATTTCATGCCTCCTAACAGCTAAGGCAGAAAAGGAAACATGAAGGATTATTTGGCCTCCTTATCTCATAAAATGAGACACCCAGGTCATCAGGTGGAATTTACCTTTTTGATTCATTCAGTTAGCAAAAAAGAGTAATATGTTGGTGAGGATTTCATATAATAAAAATATGTTACAAGAACTAAAATATGATTTGGTGTGTCACAGCAAGACAAGTGTCCCAAAAACAACCTTAGGCAGTCCCAGGCTAGTGACTCAGTTTACTTACCAGTCCCTTTAGAACTCCTGCCCTACTCTATGTCCTGGCATAGGCATACGTTTGTGTGTGTGATTCACCCTCTCATTACCTTCTTTCTCTTTCCACCTTGCTCTGTTGCTCCTACTTCTACTCTTCAAAGACCTGTTCATACTGGCTTTTGTGTAGAACTCTGAGCTTCTGCTTCTGACTCTGTCCCATTTAAACATTATGACTTGATTGAGCAGTATTCAGCACAGAGTATCACTGGATAGATTTCTCATCCATTGCCTCTGATAGCTCGCCTGCCTCCCTCATGTCCTATCTGGAGATAGCTGCCTTTGCATCTGATGTTGTCTCAATTCAATCAGTTGGAATTCAGGTTATAGCCTAACATAACTTAAAGAGGATCTGTCTTTTTCTTTTTCTTTCTCTTTTTGCTTCTTTGTTTTTTACCAGGTAAAAAGCTCTGGAGCTGAAATGGCTGGGTTGAAATCTCCATCTGCTGTTGTCTGTGCAACTTTACCCTCTGAACCTCAGTTTCTTCATCTGTAAAAGTAAGGATAATAATAGCATCTCCATCATAGGTTTGGTATAAGAATTAAATTAGTTAATACATGCAAAACTCTTATGGGAAAAATATGACACATTTTAAGTCCCCACAGTATGATAATCATCATCATTATCATTCTTATCATTATCATTATGATTATCATAGCATTGGGATTGTGATAGAATGCACAGTATGCTTTCATCAGAATAAAATTGTAGGAGGACCTTAATCCATAGATACTTATATATGGGTATTGCAGAGGCTGTTGGAGTGCTGCCAGGATCTCGGGAATAATTTTCACTGGTTTGCATCCCCAAATCTAGCTGTTGTAGGTGTTGCTGGTAACAGTCTTTTCTGGAGGGTTGCTTATGGACAATTGGATCCATTTCTCCAAGGTTACCTGAGAGTTACATGCCTCCTGCTCAAATAGCCTGTATCTAATCACTGATGGATATAGTGTATAAAAGCCCAGGTTCCCTGCAACTCTAACAACGTGTCTAGGCAGGACAAATTCTGTGGTACAGTTTATGCTTCAGATGGCCACATGGGATCAAGCTGTGGCTAAGCTATATCAGAAATCATCTCCTTACTAACTTGCTTTCCTTCACTATCCTGCTTCCTTCATTCCCATACAGAATTTTCCTGAGAGTATTCTTTTAATAGGCAACTGGCACACAAATCTCATCTCACACTCTGCTTCTGAACAACCTGACCTAAGAGAATGAAAAATATAAAAGACTCTATTTTCATTTGTGGTTTTATATAACCTTCTTTATTCAAATGTCATATCTGTTACAAATATTAATACGTATGTGCTTGTGACACTGGATTAATTCTTTTTTAACTTTTAGTTATCTATTTGATACATAGTTATATTTCTTTCTTTCTATTTTATTTTTGCCTTAATTGTTGATTTTAACTTTTTTAAGTACATAAAACAATAATGTAATTCAGAATTGTTTTGTTTTGTTTTTGCTTAGGATTATTTTGGCTATTCAGGCTCTGTTTTGGTTCCATATGAATTTTAGAAACTTTTTCTAATTCTGTAAAGAATGTTACTGGTAGTTTGATAGGAATAGCACTGAATCTATAAATTGCTTTGGTATGGCCATTTTCAAAATATTGATTCTTCCTACCCGTAAGCATGAAATGTTTTTCCATTTGTTTGTATCATCTCTGATCTCCTTCAGCAGTGCTTTATACTCTTTTTAGAGAGCTTTCGCCTCTCTGGTGAGCTGTATTTCTAGGTCTTTTATCCTTTTTGTGGCTGTTAGGAATGGGATTCCATTCATTATTTGGCACTCAGGTTGGATATTATTGGTATATAAAAGTGCTACTTTTTTTTTTTTTTTTTTTTTTTTTGGTGGGTGAGTCTCCCTCTGTCACCCAGGTTAGAGTGCAATGGCACGGTCCTGGCTCACTGCAGCCTCCACCTCCTGGTTTCAAGCCATTCTGCCTCAGCCTTGCAAGTAGCTGGGACTACAGGTGTGTGCCCCCACACCTGGCTAGTTTTTGTATTTTTAGTAGAGACGGGGTTTCACTATGTTAGCAAGGCTGGTCTTGAACTCCTGACCTCAAGTAATCCACCTGCCTTGGCTTCCCAAAGTGCTGGGAGCTACTGACTTTTGTACATTGATTTTGTATCCTGAAATGTTACTGAAGTTGTTCATTAGATCTAAGAGCTTTTGGGGATATACTCTCATGTTTTCTAGGTATAAAATTATACCATCTGCAAACAGAGACAGTTTGATTTTTTTCTCTTCCTATTCAGATGCCTTTTATTTCTTTATCTTGCCTGATTGTTCTGCCTAGGACTTCCATTACTATATTGAAAAGGTGTGGTGCAAGTGAGCAAGTGAGCATGCTTGTTTTGTTGTGGTTCTCAAGGGAAATGCTTCTAGTTTTTTCCCATTCAGTATGATGTTGGCTGTAGGTTTGCCACAAATGGTTCTTATTATTTTGAGGTATGTTACCTCAATGCCTAGTTTACTGGGGGTTATTTACATGAAGAGATGCTGAATTCTATCAAGAGCCTTTTCTGCATCTATTGAGATTATAATGTGGTTTTTGTTTTTAGCTCTTTATGTGTGACAAATAACACTTATTGATTTGTGTATGTTAATCCAACCTTGCATCCTAGGGATAAAGCCTACTTGCTCATAGTGGATTAGCTTCTTGATGTCCTACTGGGTTGGGTTTGCTAGTATTTTGTTGAGGAATTTTGCATTTATTCATCAAGGATATTGGCCTGAAGTTTTCCTTTGTTGTTGTGTTTTGGCCAGGTTTTGGTATCAGGATGATGCTGGCCTCATAAAATGAGTTGGGGGGAGTCACCCCTCCTCAATTTTTTGGAATAGTTTCAGTAAGAATAGTACCAGCTTGCCCTTATTCATGTGGTAGAATTCAGCTGTAAATCCATCTGGACCTGGGATTTTTCTGGTTGGTAGGCTTTTTAGCTTTTTATTACTGATTTGACTTCAGAACTTATTATTGATCTGTTCACTGAATTTCTTTCTGGTTCAATACTGGAAGGTTGTATGTTTTCAGGAATTTATCGATTTCTTCTAAGTTTTCCAGTTTGTATACACAGAAGTGTTCGTAGTAGTTTCTGATGATTTTTTGTATTTCTTTGGGGTCAGTGGTAATGTCCCGTTTTGTCATCTCTGATTGTATTTATTTGGATCTTCTTTTTTAATTAGTCTACCTAGTGATCCATCTATCTTACTTATTCTTTCAAATAATCAATTTCTGATTTTGTTAACCTTTTGTATGTTGTTTCACATCTTAATTTCATTCAGTTTAGCTCTGATTTTGGTTATTTCTTGTCTTCTGCTAGCTCTGGGGTTGGTTTGTTCTTGTTTCTCTAGTTCCTCTAGGTGTGATGTCAGCTTGTTAACTTGAGATCTTTCTGACTTTTTGATTTGGGCATTTAGCATTGTAAACTTTCCTATTAACACCACTTTAGCTGTGTCCCAGAGATTCTGGTATATTGTATCTTTATTTATATTACTTTTTAAAAAATCTTGACTTCTGCCTTAATTTCATTGTTTACCCAAAAGTCATTCAAGAGCACGCTGTTTAATTTCCATGTAATTGTATGTTTTTGGGTGATCTTCCCAGTATTGATTTCTATTTTTATTGCACTTTTTATTGGTCTGAAAATGTGGTTGGTATGATTTTTTTTCCTGAGAATTCTTTTATAGCTGATTGTATGGTTGATTTTAAAGCATGTGCCATGTGCTGATGAGAATAATGTATATTCTGTTGTTTTGGGGTGGGGAGTTCTGTAGATATCTGTTAGGTTCATTTGGTCAAGTGTCGAGTTTAGGTCTTGAATATCTTCATTCTTTTTCTGCGTTGATATTCTGTTCAATATTGTCAGTGAGGTGTTAAATTCTCCCACTATTATTGCATGTTATCTAAGTCTCTTTGTAGGTATCTAAGAACTTATTTTATGAATCTGGATTATTTTATGAACTTATTTTATGCTCCTAGTTCGGTGCATATATATTTTAAATATTTAAGTCTTATTGAATTGAACACTTTACCATTATGTAATACCCTTTTTTTAAAAAAAAAAAAATCATTGTTGGTTTAAAATCTCTTTTGTCTGAAATTAGCATAGCAACCTCTGCTTTATTTTTTTTTCCATTTGTCTGATCAATTTTTCTCCATCCCTTTATTTTCAGCCTAAGGATGTCATTGCATGTGAGATGGACCTCTTGAAGAAAGCACAGAGTTGGGTTTTTGTTTTTTCTTTTTAATCCAACATGTCACTCTGTGCCTTTTAATATGGACATTTCACCTGTTTATATTCAAGGTTAATATTGATATGTGTGGATTTGATCTTGTCATTGTGTTGTTAACTAGTTATCATGCTGACTTGATGGTGTAGTTGCCTTATAATGCCAATGGTCTATGTATTTAAATATGTTTTATTGGTGGCTGGTAATGGTCTTTTGTTTCCATGTCTAGCACTCCTTTAAGGATGGTATAAGGCAGGTCTAGTGGTAACCAATTCCTTTAGTATTTGCTTACCTAAAAAGGTTCTTATTTCTCCTTTTCTTATGAAGTTTAGTTTGTCTGGGTATGAAATTCTCGGTTAAAGTTTCTTTTCTTTAAAATAATGCTGAATATATTAATAGGTTCCCAGTCTCTTCTGGCTTGTAAGGTTTCTACTGAAAGGTCTGCTTGTGGCCTGATGGGGTTCCCTTTGTAGGTGACCTGCCCCTTCTCTTTAGCTGCCTTTAATATTTTTTTCTTTCATTTTGACCTTAGAGAATCTGAAGACCATATGTCTTGGGGAAGGTTATCTTATATAGTATCTCACAGGGGTCCTCTCCATTTCCTAAATTTTAACATTGGTCTGTCTAGCAAGGTTGCAAAAATTTTCATGGACAATATCCTCAAATACGATTTGCCAGTTGCTTGTTTTCTCTCCCTCTCTTTCAGGGACAACAATGAGTGGTAGACTTGGTCTCTTTTCATCATTCCATATTTCTCAGGGATTTTTGTTAATGCCTTTTATTCTTTTTTATTTATTTTTGTCTGACTTAGTTTGGAGAACCACCCTTTGAGCTCTGAAATTCTTTCATGAACTTGGTCTATTCTGCTGTTAATATGTGTAATTATATTATGAAATTCCTGTAGTGTGTTTTTCAGCTCTATCAGATTAGTTGGTTCTTTCTTAAAATGGTCATTTCCTCTTTCAACTCCTGTATTATTTTATTGTAATCCTTAGATTCTTGGATTGGAGTTTGACTTCCTAATGAATCTTGATGATCTTCATTCCTATCCAAATTCTATTTCTATTCTATTTCTGTCATTTCAGCCTGGTTAAAAACCATTGCTGGGGAACTAGTGCAGCTGTTTGGAAGAAAGAAGGCACTCTGGCTTTTTGAGCTGCCAGAGTTCTGGTGCTGGTTCTTTCTCATCCATGTGGGTTGGTGTTTCTTTAACTGTGATATTATTTCAGTATAGTAAGTTGGCTTCTTTTCTGGATGTTTTCAAGATGCTAAGGCTTTGTGTTGGGTCTTTATTTGTAGCAAAATTCTTGTCCTTGGTTTCACATTGGGGACATATTAGCAGAATATTTTTGGTGTTGATGTTTGGCCTGTGATCCAATAGGTGGCACTTAAGCTTAACAGCCAGTAGGCTCTTGCTCGGCCTCATAACTCCTCTATATTTCCTTATGTGTGCAGCTGTGCTGTCTCTCTCCGTGCTCTGAGGGTGTGGGTTCCTCTCCAACTCTGGGGCTAGCTGCAGGTCTTGGCTTAGCCCTCCTGGGCTACACACCGCAGCCCTGGGGTAAGCTCAGGCTTTATGTTCCCTCTCAAGTTTGAGAGCAGTTGGGGTAGGGACCTTTGTAGTGGCCATGGCAGAGGACCTTTCACTTGTCTCTTGGAGGTCCACCCAAAGAAAGGCAGAGCCACTACCAGTTGGGGTGATCAGCCCAGGGTGGGGCAGCTATGTTGTGGGCCCAAGTTAGGGGGCCCTGTCTAGTGATGAGCATGGGGGTAGGGGGCTCAGAGGGAAGACAAACAGACTATTCGCTTCTCTTTAGGGAAGCTGCGGTGTGAGTAAAATTTTCAGGTTTCTTGTTCCTTTCCTAGTCTGAGGGCAACAAGGGCAGTACTGTTAGTGGTGGAAGGTATCCAAGTTACTGGCAGCAAATCCCTGTGGGTCTGCGGCAACCTCAATTCTTGCCTCCTCAGAATAAAAAATTCAGACAAGGGGCATAAAGTAGAAAAAGGGACTGAGGCAAGTTTCAGAGCAGGAGTGGAAGTTTATTAAAAAGCTTCAGAGAAGGAAACAAAGGAACGTGCACTCGGAAGAGATCCAAGTGGTTGACTTAAAGTACAAGTGCCTTGTTTAACTGTGTTCCTAGGACTTTAGAGGTTGGCCCACCTCTGGTGTCTTGTACCTTTTTCCCATGATTCTTCCTTAGGCTGGGCTGCCCACACATGCAGTGCTCTCCTTGCCTTTGGGAAGTGAGCACATGCAGTAGGTTTAGGAAGTTGTATTCATGCCCATCTGTGGCTTTCTTCCCTTTTCTAGTGGAGTGCCCTTGGAAGGTCATACTCCACCATTTTGTCATAATGCTCACTTGCCCAATACCTGAGATTTTATTGGAAGCCCTTTTTGCTTCTCCCATGCGCCTGCATTCAATTAACACTTTAATGTTAACAGCTGTGGATCAACAGGAGGTTGTGTCTCCCTGACACCAGCTGCTGAATTATCATTTTTAGAGAGGCAACGTGATCATTGTTGAAAATCACCTGATGCCTGACATTCCTGGTTAGTGGGGAGCCCTCTCCTTCCCCACTCATGCCTGTCTAACTACCTGTAATATTCCCCCCTCAAGAGCCCAAGTTGGGGAAAAATGGACGAAGGTCAATCTTCTGTAACTGCTTCCTGCTGACAGAGGAACAGTGGTGGTTCTCTGGGCCTTGGCCTCTTGCTGCTGTCAGGGCAGGAGATTGACTCTATGGGTTGGTAAAAGCAGTATCTAGCTAGGTTCAAGGGAGTCAGGGGCAGGATTTTACCTCCTTCCTGTCACATCGACGGGCAGTCTAGGGGTCCCCTGTAGAAGGGTGACTCTTGAATATTGAAAGGATGGTATCCCTCACTGAGGATCATCCAGAACTTCATGGCCGGAAGGTGAGAGGAGACACATCAGGTTATTAGATTAAGAATACATGAATCAAAAAGGAACAAAAGTCAGAGAGTAACAAGTGGTCCTAAAAAGGGAAGAACCCAGGAGAACTATTTCTAGGTTGCTTCCCAATCTAACCAACCCTGAGAGACTCATTCCCATAACCTGGAGGCATGATTCAAGAGGAGTTTGATGTTGTCTTGTACTTTTATTGATTGATTTACCCAAAAACAATACCTTTCATCCAAGGCTAAGCAAATTCCTCCCTGTGCTGCCATTAACATATCTAGTCCTTGATTATTTTACTTACCTTAAAACCCAAGGGTCCTTTTATATTTGTGGCCAATCAGTCCACCAGTGCCTCCCCACTAACTGGACTAGAATTTCTACCATAGGCTATGTATCCCCTGACATCTTTATAGTCCCTGACAATGTCCCTCTTCAATCCACAGGTAGCCCACCCTGCCCAGGGTGAAAAGGGCTATACAATTAATTCCTCTTGTGGAACTTGTGTTTCATCCTAGGGAAACACAGAACCACTACCCGTGGGAATGCTCAGTTGGGGATGAGGGTTGCTCTGGGGTCCCAAGCCAGAGGCACTGTCTGGTGATAAGCAGGGAGTCGGGGCTTATGGAAAGGACTCAGCTCCACTCCATAGGATGGCTTCAGTGTGTTGCAGGTGCCAGCAATGCAACCAGTCCCTTTGTTCCTTCCCTGGCTGAAGGCCAATACATGCAGTGTCACTGTAGCCACAATGGGAGAGGGTCTGTGGGTTGACTCTGGGATTTTGTCCCCAGAGAAATGGACAGCCGACACTGACTGAAGGGTTCAGGCAGGGGCAGAGTGCTGGGGTACCCACCCAGTGAAGAGTAACAGGGGGAGGGACCTGCATGGAAAACTGGCCACTTTTCTATAAGGCAAATGTGGTGTGCTTGGGGCTTCTGTTAATCCTTAATCACTTTGCTCCTTCCTGAGGGCAGTAGAGGCAGATGGTGCAGAGCAGCAAAAATTGCTGACCCGCCTGCTACCACAGGAAGCTCTTCTCAGAGAAGTACAGAGCTGCTACCAGCCAAGATCTGAGGCAGGGGTGGGGTGGCTGGCATCCCAGGTCAGAAGGCCCTGCTGAGTGAGGAATATCAGGGGCATGGACCCACGTGGAAAACAGCCTGGCCACTTTCTGTAAGATAGCTGCACTGTGACAGGGGTCTGCTGTGAGTCCTTAATCACTTTCTCCTTCCCAATCCTGAGAGTAGTAGGGGTGGGAGGGAAGGAGCAACAAAGATGGCAAACTCTGCTTGGGGAAGTGCAGGGCTGCTACTGACTGGAGAACTCAGGTGGAGCTGAGGTAGCCATGTTAGGGTCCCAGGTCAGTGGGCCTTGTCTGGCAAAGTGTAGTGGAGGTGGGCCCTGCAGTACCTTCTCTCCTTGCCCCGTGCATTTAGCCCCTATCTTGGTGGCATGTGAGGAAACCTGGCCTACCCTATTGCTGGAGCTGCAGCAGCTGATGTTGGTGTGGAATCCAAGGACACCAGGACTCCATGTATTCCTGCACAGCAGCTCTACCCAGACTCCACGCAGCTCTCCATGTCAGTCTGCAGGCCCTGGTGAAGTGAAGATTGCACAGGAGCTCCTGAGCCCAGGGTTGCCATGGTCCATGGCAGAAGAGTGGGTTCTCAGGGGCTCTCACTCACTCTCCATTTTCAAATGGTAGGGAGCCACCCCTCACTCTACATGAATCCTGGGTGAGTAGCTGTCCTGTCTTGCTCCTCTCTGTTCTCCATGGGTCACATTACTTCAGTGAATCCCAGTGTGTCCACCTGGATGATCGAGTTGAGGAGCTAATGTTTACTCACCACACTTTCTTCTCTCCATGACAGCAGCACACACGAGCTTGAGCCGAATCCCTGTTTACAATTTTATGGAATTTATTTGTATAGAAATACTATGTTTACAACAAAGTTGAGTGAAAGGTGCAGAGATTTCTCATATTTTCCCTTCCTCTACACTTGCATAGCCTCCTCCATCCATCACCAGTGTGGTACATTTTTTACAACTGATGAACCTACATCGACACATCAGTATCACCTAGAGTCCGTAGTTTACATAGAGTTCATTGTTGTTGTACATTCTATGAGTTTGAAAAAACTTATGACATATATCAATTGTAGCGTTATATAGAGCAGTTTCATGGCTCTAAAAATTCTCTACGCTCTATGCCTATTTATCTCTCCCCAAAACTCCTGGCAATCACTGATCTTTTCACTATCTCCACAGTTTTTTATTTTCTAGAATATCATATAGTTAGAATCAAACAATATGCAGCCTATTCATATTGCTTTCTTTGACAGAGTAATACATATTTAAGCTTCCTCCATGTCTTGTTATGACTTAATAGCTCATTTCTTCTTACCTCTGAATACTATTCCATTTTCTGGATATTCCACAGTTTATTCCTCCATTCACCCACTGAAGGCCATCTTGGTTGCTCCCAAGTTTTGACAATTATAAATAAAACTGCTATAAACATTTGTGTGCAGGTTTTTGTGTGAACATACATTTTTAACTCTTTTTGTAAACACCAAAGACTGTAATTACTGGATCATAGAGTAAGAGTAGGTTCAATTTTGTAAGAAAATGCCAAACTGTCCTCCAAAATTGTTATATCACTTAGCATTCTCACCAGCAATGAAAGAGTTCCTGTTGCTCCATGTCCTAAGCAACATTTGCTATTGTCATTATTCAGGATTTGGGCGTTCTAATAGGTGGGTTGTGATATCTCATTGCTGTTGGAATTTGCATTTCCCTGATGGCATATTATATGAAGCCATCTGGATCTGCCATCTGCATATCTTCTTTGATGAGGTGCTTGTTGAAGACTGATATAGTTTGGATATTTATCCCCACCAAATCTCATGTTGAAATGTAATCCCCAGTGTTGGAGGTGGGACCTAGTGGGAGGTGTTGGAACCATGGGGGCACATTCTTCATGAATGATTTGTGCCATCTTCTTAGTGATGCTTAATATTTCTCACTCTAAGTTCACATAAAATCTGGTTATTTAAAAGTCGGTGGCACCTCCCCCACCAACTTTCTCTCTCTTGCTCCTGCTTTTGCCATGTAGTATGCCTGCGCCAGCTTCACCTTCCACCATGAATAAAACCTTCCTGAGGCCTTCCTGAAAGCCAAGTAATGTTGGTACCATGTTTAAATGGCCCACAGAAACATAAGTCAATTAAACTTCTTTTCTTTATAAATTACCCAGTCTCAGGTATTTGTTTATAATAATGCAAGAACAGCTTAATAGAAGATTTTGGGCCCATTTTTAAATAAGTAGTTTGTTTTCTTATTGTTGAGTTTTAAGAGTTCCTTGCATATTTTGGATAACAGTCCTTTATCAGATATGTCTTTGCAAACATTTTCTCCAGTCTACGACTTCTCTTTTATTCTCTTGACTGCATCTTTTGCAGAGTAGAACATTTTAATTTCAACAAAATTCAGCTTATCAATTCTTTCATGGATTATGCATATATCTAGTTGAATAGATTGCTGCTACCATTATTTTGAATAAGCTATCTCTTAGATTGAGAAAAATAAAAATGTAAATTTTACCTTTACTTATTCCTTCTCTTATGCTCTTTATATAGATCTGAGTTTCTTTTCCTTCTCTCTAAGGAACTTTATAAAAATTTATTGCAAGGGAGACCTACTGGCAACAAATTTCCTCAATTTTTGTTTGTCTGAGAAAGTATTTCTCCTTCACTTTTAAAGGATAATTTTGCAAAATGCAGAATTCTAGGTTGGTGTTTTTTTCTCCCAACACTTTCAATATTGTATTCCATTCTTCTCTGGCTTGAAATTCCTGAAGAGAAGTCAAATGCCATTCTTTACTCTTCCGTAGGTAAAGGGTTTTCTCCCTCCGACTTCCTTCAGTGTTTTCCTTTATTTTTGATTTCCTGTAGTTTGAAAATGATATGTCTAGATGTAGTTTTGTTGTTGTTGCTGGCAGAGAATACTATGAAATCAAATGTATCCACAAGAAATATATTTTTTCTTTTTTCTTTTAATATTTTATTGCATATGTTTATGATATATGATATTGGTGTTTTGATATAAATATACCATTACATGTAAGCTACACCTTTTATAGTTGCCTCATGGTTCTTGAATTGTTTGGTCTTTTTTTTTTCTATTTTTTCAGTTTATAGCCAATGATAGAAGCGCTCCTCTTGGCTGACTACACACAATCTAAAGCTAATTCCCACTTTCTTGAATCCACTCTAAAATTACCTATGGTGTGCTTTCTTCATTACTGCAATGAGTAATTAAACCAAACTTGTTTCAATGGCATCTGTGTTCATGGTGGTCTTTAGCTGGAGGTAAATGACAAACAAAACTTCAAAAGTACATAAAATACAATAATGTTAACTGTGGCAATGTTTAAATAACAAAATACTGTAAAGCAAACTAAAGGTCCATCCTTTGGGAACTGAAAAGAAATTTTAGTACTCTGTTTTAAGGGAATACTATGTACCTTTTCAAAAGAATAAGGTATAGCTGTGTGTGCTGATATGGAAAGATCTCTAAATTATGAAGCAACAAAGCCAAGTGCAAAAAAATGTGGACATTATAACTCAATCTTTATACATCTTTAAATGCTGCATAATACCTTTTGCTGTTCTCAACTGCCTTTTAGAAGAAGCAGAAGAAGGAAGCAGAGAAGAAGAAGATCTTAGAAAGAAAACAAGGGAATATATTTGCCTTTTCACTTTCTACAGAGGCCCCATGTTAACACAATTCAATAGGAATTTACTAGACACCTGCTAGACACAAGATATTATGCTAGGTCACATAGGAAAAAAACAAGATAGGATCCTTGTCATTTAGGTACATACGATTTGGAAGTGGAAAAATATATGTTAAATATGAGACAATCTGGAATATGATAAACTCAAATAAAAATGCACAGTTCATGGATATAGAGTAAGATTTATTCCATTTGGGGCATCATTGAACATTTTATAGAGAAATGGAATTTGAGCAGGACATTGAAAACAGAATAAAATCAGGGGTGATGATGATAGAGAAGAAAATAAAGGTGAAAATTAATGGACATAGGAAAAGCATTGTGAGTGCTTTGGAAATGAGCACTTCAGTTACACAGTACCTGACACATTGCAACACACAATACATATGTGTTGAATAAACAAAATGTGGAAATGAATTAATGCTGTACAAAAAGAAGAAAAGTGGTCTAGGTAAGTTTCCCCACTCCTACCAAAATGATATGAAGAAGAACAACAACAAAATATTGTTCTGGAGTTGTGAATTCAGCTAAGTATTTTTGAAGGGTTTATATCTGTTTTCCAGTGTTCCCTTGAAGAATTCACGTTTTGCAATTTTAAATTATTGCTACTGTCCAAGGAGTTTGAGTCAGATAATTAATGGGTACTGTTAGGAAATAAAACCCTGTGGCATAAATTTAAAGTTTCACTTATTTTTGAGGCAACTTTAGAATCACCTGACTTATGAGAACACACAAGTCAAGTCTTTCCCACCTATCCCCAAAGATTTGCACAGGGCAGGCAGAGCCTGTATGTTCAATATTTGTCAGGTAAAAACAAATATAATCAAAATCCAGGGCCTTTGTCCACAGAATCACTTTTGTTATGCTCTGTAAATTAATCATTTATGTGATGACAGCATGAATAATCCAAAAGCTTACTTCATTTCCTATCAAATAGAGTAATAATGATGTTTGAAAAATGAACACAATAATATTTGATGTTCAATAATCAGTCTTATCAAATTTCCCATAGATTCTGGAACATCTAGTGATAGAGGAATTATTTCTAAAGGGGACAGAAATTGTGGCTGCCTTGTCTGCTTTATTGACATTAACGGTACCGGAAAAACCCATTGCAGTGCCCAGCCAAGCCACTTCCTCTCTATCATGTCTCTGGACTTTTAACCCAGCACATTCACACCGGAAGACTCAGGACCGCATAACAAGCCATGGTGAACATTGAGTCCCCAGCTCAAGGTATTTCTGGAGTTTGCAACTACACTGTAATATGTGCCAAGCAGAGGCAGAAGCTTCTCACAAATAGTACATTCCATTTCTTCCTTCCGTAGGAGCCCCTAAGCAACCCTTAGTTCATGACCTGCTTGCTTTTCGCTGATCTCTTTCTGTCACCATCAGATTAGGTAACACTGCCTCTCAGCTATACACTCTCTGACTCCCCAGATGAGGTGCAGAACTTCTGCATGCAGCCCAGACATGGTTAGTCTGTTTATGCAGTTCTAACAAAATACCTGAAACTGGGTAATTTACAAACAATAGGTATATAGATCTAGAGGTCAGGAAGCCCAAGATCAAGGCACAGGCAGTTGGGTGACTAGTGAGGGCCAGGGATCTGGCTCCAAGATGGCACCTTGAATGCTGTGTCCTCACATGATGGAAGGGATAGAAGGGCAAAAGGGCCTAGCTGGTTACCTCCAGTCCTTTTATGATTACATCCTGTTCATGAGGGCTATGCTCTCCTAATTTAATCACCTCTTAAAGGCCATACCCCTTAATACTATCATATTGGTGATTAAGTTTTAACATAATGAATTTTGGGGCACACACTTAGACCATAGCACCAGTATAATCCAAGATCTAGAAAAATATGATGAAAAGTCTCCTGGTTGGTCTATACAAGGCTACCTAAAAAAAGAGGAGGGCCAGAGAGGCATCCTTATGCTTAAGAACTATTTGAATATGACAGCCAAGAACACGAGAGAAACACCTGGGAACATCTAAGACTGCATATCCCCAGTAAAGGAAACCAAATATTTTGAAAAAGAGTATCAAGACAAGCACAGTGACCCATGTAGTACACCTGGGTTTCACCCAACTGGGTTAGAGGCTTAAGCAGTGGCTTTGAAATGTAGTTATATATGTGCCAGCATGTTTTTTCCCAAATATACATGCCTGGGCTTACCTAGAAAAGTAACCTGGATCTCCGATAGTGGAAGGTAAGTAATGTGTATTTTCAGAAAACTTCTCAAAAGATTTGATTGTTGCTCCTGCTTAAGCACCGGACTTGAGTAAACTAGAGGTATCGAGTATAAACATGATGGTTGGTAGCTTTATCCGTCCGCCTGGGGGAATAGTCTGGATTGTGTTTCCCAGTAGAAGGATGAGTGCCTATATCATTTGGATTGCTTTGCAAGGGAGTAGGAAGAAACGACAAAAGTGGGGAGAAAAGTAGCTTACCACTGGGATGCCCTGCATAGAGCTAGGTATTGAAATTATAAGGCTCCAGGACAGATCTTTCTCTTGTGTGCCAGGGTTGAATTGAGTGGCGGGGAAGCAAGGGAATGGTCATTTGTGTAACCCCAGTTTGTAATTCCCTCTGGATTGCAACGGTAAATAAAAGTTTATTTCAGTGGTTTAGGTTAACAAAGGCTTTCTTTACGGTGGTGGTGGCAGGGATTCTGTAGCTATCACTAGTGACAATGATATTGTATAACAGAGCTTCTAATTTTTTTTCCTATGTCCATTCCTGGGCCACAGATTCTAAGGAAGCTAAAGTGACCGTGAAAGCTATACCAGGCAACTTGCTTTGGGAAACACGGCTCCACACTGGTGTGGGAAAACTGATTCACAGAATTGTGGGGTTCTTACAAGCTGTCTCAAGCCATTCAGTTATCTTATATCTTCTTGGTTTAAAAAGGTGCTTTTTTCTTTTTTAAAAAAATCCATCAATAAAATTTGAGGTGGTAGCAGTTAGTTATTCGCCCACATTCAAGGTGGCAGCAGTTAGTTACTTGCCCACATTCTTGCCACTTGGTTTTTGAAGAAAGCCAGTCTCAAATAAAATGTTTTCATACATATAAATATTTTTAGACAAATATTTATTAACAAAGATAATGGTTAAGAAATCCATTCTGTAAGCTTGATGCAGTTCCATTTCTCTTTCCTTTAAGATGCTCCAAGTATACCAGAGGTACCAGAGGTTCATGAGGCAATTCCCAAGTGTGGGCCTTCTAGTGGGCATGAGACAAATAGATATTCCCAAACCAATGAATGGCTGGACACAAGATCTATTAAGGAGCAAGTCTTGAGTGTCATTCGTAATGGGTTCAGGATACAAGCCTTCATGTATCCTTACATTTACGTCATGCAAAATTGAGAAAAATTCTAATTTCAGTAATAAGAGTTACATGTAGTTTCTATTATTGAAATCAAGACATTATTTTTAGCAATAATATCCATTTTTTTTTTTACTTTCAGTATGTTAAATAGATAAGTATGGGTTATCTTCATATGGATTAATCAACATATGGATTGCCATATCAACGTATGGTTTAATCAACATATAATTGCCAACATGGGTTATGGTACTTGATACAATGCTGGCTGACCACTCCCAGACAGTTCATTCTTGATCACATGCTAACCGACTGCCTGCAGATATAAAACGTAAACTAAGGCCATATATATCACATCGTCTAAAATAAAGTATTTTAAAATAAATTGCCTATATTGATATAGGAGTCTTTTTTTTTTTTTTCCAGTGAAGCATATACCTACAGACCTAGGATGGAGGATTACTTTACTCAGGACACTGACAGACGTATAACTTTTCCTGTAAAATCATGTGACCTAAAAATAATCCACTAAAAATAATAATTATAATGCTATTAACATTTATATACATATTTATAATTATTATACTACTTAACATTTATCAAGAATATTATATTTCAAACACTGTGCTAAATATTTTACATCTACTTTCTAAATTATTACAGCAACCCGTGAGGAGTACTTTTAGTTCCATTTTGCAGAGGAAGAAATTGAACCAAAGAAAGAATACATAATTTGACCAGTATCACACAGAGAGTATTTCACAGAAGGAGTCCAATGCCCAGACTCTTTTGTATTACTCTGTTGCGCCAAGGAAGTGTGTATTGTTTTCTTTTAAGGAAGCTCTACTTTCGTTTTCTAAAACAGTTCTCAAATCTGGTCACCTCTCTGCGTCTCTACCCCCATTATCCCTGTCCAAGCCACCATCCTTTCTTCTGTATAAATTATTGTCATTTGAATTAAAGTCTTCACAGGCTGAAGATTATTACTGACAATGCTAAAACTTGTATTATTCTTGTGAATGGCACTTTTTCTATAATATTTTCTAATTAGTTATTGATTGGTTATTTAAAAGCATTTGTTTTTGTATTGTCCTATAATGTTTTATGTTACTAAACCCTGCTATCTAGTGCTTCTATTGATTCAATTAGACCTTCTAAGTAGACAATAATATATTTTTAAATCAATTTTAACATCTTATTTCATTTAAAAAATGTACTGTATGCGGATCAGCAACCGCTTTCAGTAAAGGGCCAGATAGTACTATTTTAGGTTTCTGAGACATATTGCCTCTGTGTCAACTATTCAACTTTGCCATTATAGTGCAAAACGTAGCCATAGAAAATATGTTAATAGATGACCATGGCTGTGTTTAAACAGAACTACTTACAAAAACAGGTAGGGGGCCAGATTTGGCCTACAGGCTATAGTTTGCAACCCATGGACTAGAACCTCCAGAAAAGCATTGAATACTATAGTGATGGTGGGCATCATCATTATCTTGTTTCAGACTACAGTGGTCATGCTCCAGTGTTTTCATATTAAGAATGATTTATGTTTTGATAAAAAGACTCATTATCACAGTAAGGAATTTTCTTTTTTTCCTAGCTTATTATTTTATTTTCATAAAACATTAACATTTTTACAAGATATTCTAGTACAATTTATAAACTTGAATAATATGTTTTATTATTTTTATTTAACATGGTGAATTTTATCAATAATATTCCAACAGTGATTTACATTTATATTTATGAAGTAAATCCAATTTGGTCAAAGTACATTGTACTTTCAATATACTGACACATTTGAGTTGCTAAATTTTTAAAGGCATTTGATTCTGTATTCCTCAGTGACACGACTCTATTTTCTTCTTTTTTTTCCTCCTAGTCTTGTGGAGTTATGGAATTATATTTTACTAGACTCAACAATTAATTAATACATTTTCTCTCTTTTTTTGGTCCTAAAAAATTTTAGCTACAAAGAAGCTATAATACCATCAAATAGGGATTTAATTATAAAGTCAGAACATATTAAAATAAAAATATAGACAATTATGAAAATGGTTTACTCTCTGAAATATTTTAAATTATCCATAAAAATTATATGTGGTTTGGCTATCTTCCAGGAATGGTGACTAAAATAATACTAACTAAGCCTTCTGATGATGCTAGCTAAAAATCTAAATGAAACATTTAAAGCATATACTCGTAGAAATTATAAATAACTAACAACATTTTAAAAATGAAAAGATTTAGGAGCAGCAGAATTCTAGTTGATAGCTATAAAAACTTGTAACATGCATCATACTTAATTCTGAAACACTATGCATACATATCCCTCAAGATAAGGAACAACCAAGGATGCCTGTTATTCCCACTTTCAGTTCAGCATTGTCTAGAGTTCCTAGCCAACTTGGTAAGGCAGAAAAAAGAATAAAAGCATAAGGATGAAAAAGGAGGTAACAAATACTGTGTTTAACAAATGCTATGACTATTTAGTTTTCAAGGGAAATTACGCATGAATTAGAATTAACAATACTAATAAGCAAAATTGCTAGATCGAAACTTGATATCAAAATATAAATTGCGGCCGGGTGCGGTGGCTCAAGCCTGTAATCCCAGCACTTTGGGAGGCCGAGACGGGCGGATCACTAGGTCAGGAGATCGAGACCATCCTGGCTAACACGGTGAAATCCCGTCTCTACTAAAAAATACAAAAAACTAGCCGGGCGAGGTGGCGGGCGCCTGTAGTCCCAGCTACTCAGGAGGCTGAGACAGGAGAATGGCCCGAACCCGGGAGGAGGAGCTTGCAGTGAGCTGAGATCCGGCCACTGCACTCCAGCCTGGGCGACAGAGCGAGACTCCGTCTCAAAAAAACAAAAAAAAAAAAAAACAAAAAAAAAAAAAAACAAAATATAAATTGCATTTCCATATACAAGCGATAAATAAAAGAGAAATTTTGAAACAGCCACCAATTTTAGTAATTTTAAAAAATTAAGAATAAATCTAACCAAGGATGAATAAGACCATACTCAGAAACCTAAATACATAATTGAAGGAAATCAAAGACAACTAAGCAGAAGGGTATTCTGCGATCTTGAATTTGAAGACTCACTATTATAAGACTATGAATTCCCTCCAGATTAATCTATAGATTCAATGCAATATCAATTGAAATCTCAGCAGTTATTCTTGTGGAAATAGACATGATGATTATTAAATTTATGTGAAAATGCAGAGTGAAGACCAGTTTAGATTATCTCAAAGAATGAAAATAGAAAACAATGGAGAAAGACTTATTTTACTAGATACTAAATATCACTTATAAAGATATAGAAATTAAAACAATGTGGAACTAGTACCAGATTAGACAAACTAGCCAATGAGATGGAAGACCCCCATCATCACCCCACAAAGACCTACAAATATACAGCCACTTGATATATGATAATGGAGGCACTACAGAGCAGAAAGAGCAAAACATGTTATTATCTATAGATTGTACTGAGACAATTGGGTTTCTCTATGGCGAAAAATGAATCTAACCCTATCTTATACCACATAAAATTAAATCCTAAGTGATATTTGAATGTGAGAAGCAGCAAAATAGAATTTTTGAAGGATAATAGAGGGAAAGAGTTTTATTTTATAAAGTTAGGTGAAGATTGTATTAAAAGATAAACAAGCTACACTAACAATAAAGGAAAAGCATACATTTGATTATATTAAATTTTAAAACTTCCTTTCATCAAAAGATAACAGTAAGAATGTGAAATGGTAAACCAGATAGTGGTAGAGAATATTTGTGATGCATATACTTGACAGAAAGCTATCACACATAATGTTCCTACAAATCAATAAGAACACAGAAACCAAGTAGAAATCTAGCAGAAAAATGGCAAAGGGACTTAAAAGGGATTTATTAAAAAGAAAAGCAAAATCACTAAAAACATCATATGAAAAGGTGTTCATTTTCTTTAGACATCAGAGAAATTCAAAATAAAACCACAAGAAAATGCTGTTGCGCCCTCACCAGGATGACTCAACTCAGAAGACTAAATATCAAGGGTAAGCCAGGTTGTGGAACAAGATATATATAAAAAAAAAAAAATGCATCTATGTGCTAAGACACAAATACAAGAAAATTCGTAGTGATGTTATTCATAATACTAAAAATCTGTAAACAACTCTAATGTCTGTAAGAAGTATAATAAACGAATTGTGGCAATTTCATTTTATTTACTAAATGAACAAACTACATCTACATGGAGCAACATGAAAAAAATCTCATAAGCAACCTGAGAGAAATAAACCAAATAGAATATATATAAAGCATGAGTCCATTTATCTGAAGTTCAAAATCGAGTGATAGTAGACAATACAGTTTAAGGATAAATTACTTAAGGGGTAAATGTATAAAGAATAGCAAGTAACATGAGATACCTGATCCACAATCCTTTCCTACTTATCCACTGGGCGTGTCACTAAAATTCTCATCATCGTTTGTAAAATGAGTAATGTTATTTACCTCTCAAGACTGTTGTAATGGTAAAATGAGATACTGCATGTAAAACTCTGAGTATAGAGCCTGGGGGTTTAGTTGGGAGTTTCAGTCTCTGAGGGGCCATTTGACTGCTATCCTTCAGAGTTCTGAATCAACTGATGTTGGAAAAGAATCAAAATATGAGCATAATGACTCATAAATCTAATAAACATGGTTAAACCACACTAAAGCTGCATATTCCCAGCTCTTTGGGAAAGGGAGTTTCCAGCACCAAACTTAAAAAGTCCTTGGAGTTTTGTGAATGGGGAGAGAGAAAGTGCAGGCATAATGCTTCATTATTCCACCTCTAATGAAGAAACAATGGCCAAAAGATATCAGAATCTTTCCATTCCAACCATCAGATAAACCCATCCCCCTCCAATAGAGGAAGTGTTATATCACTGAAGCCCCTCCTCTCATGGAAAGAGAAGGTTAGTTTCCCCTGAACACATGATACATACTAAAGACTTACTACTAACATGATGATGAGGTTAATGATAATTTAAAAAATTAAAATAACCTGTACCCATTCAATAAAAGACCTGTAAGTTACAGCTCTACTGTTTAATTCCAAAACAATCTTAGGATCCAATTGGCAGAATATTTCACAAACACAAATGTTCTCATCATACCTTAAGAAAGAGCTTTGCACAATCGGTGTAAACAGTCATCTGGTGGTGAGAGTTCCAAGAAGGGGCCCTACTGAAAATAGCATCTTAACTCCCAGTCCAACAGCGTATTGCTGTGTGTGTGATTGCTTTGGGTTTGAAGATCACGGCACTAGAAAACTCTTGTTGAAAGGGTCACTAACAAGGTTCATTCTTTGCTGTACTCACTTCCATTTGAAAGTTCTGTTAGTATACCGAGAAATTAGACATTAGAGTGTTTTAGAAAAAAAGGAGCCAAACCCGGGGGGGTGGTGAGCCTGAAGCTGAAAGCTGATGAAAGGAGAGAGCAGGAAAGTTTTGGAGCTTGGAAAGCTGCCTGTTGGGAAGTGTGAGGCCCAGGGGAGGACATCCTGCAGAGAATCCAGGGCAAAGGAGAAATGAAGGCGAACTTTATTTACTTCAAGGTTTGGCCAAGGGCTATTCCCACTTTGGATTATCAGGTTTTAATGCCTTGATGTTAATAATTATGTAACTTGTACATAGACAATAAATCCTCTATGAACCCAAGGAGGCAGAGCTTATGGCATGCCTGGTTTATAATGCACTGCTGGGAAATATATAGAACCCTTAAGACCAAACACCTAATCTTTCCCAGAGATGGGTAATGGAATAACTGACTGGGTTACATGTCTATTTATGAGACATTTTGAAACATACATAGTAGGTTTAAATCCAAAAGGCAAATATAAACAGTTACGATTGTTTATATAAATGTGTGTTATATGTACTTTATTCAACCCACAGATTTGTAGGTACAAGAATGAAACAACAGCAACAGAGGATAAAAAAACAGCAAACCAAAACAATAGTAGATTTTATTTATTTGCTTGGGAACAGGCATTGTGAAGAAGTTCACTCAATAGTTCTCTAAGAGGAAAATGTTAGTGTTTTTTAAGTGCTAGCATATGGACAGACATTCATAGTGCTTACACATCATGACATTAATTGAGACCAGTACTCTGGATAGAATAATGAGTCCCTACCTCTGTTCATAATTGGTTAAAATAAATCCCATTGTTTATTGGTCAGGAAAGGGTCTTCTGTTGATTCCAGTGAAAATGTGGTGTGCTGGAGTAGCTCAACATTCACAGCCATTAATCAGCTTCAGCTAGTCAGAACCAGTTGCTTTGAAATGCAGCATTGGTTTTGATATCTCATAGGAAAGCATGGCTGTAAGTAGATAACTTTCCCTATATACAGGTAATTGTGTCTTTCTGCTCCTTTTAATTCTGTTAGAAGAAGCCCCAGTCTAGATGGACATGTCTGCTCTATTTGTTATCCAAGACAGAATTCCCCCAAGCCTGTTCCCCACTGAAGAACTTTTCATTGTACCAAGGTCAGAACTTCATATTTTCCCTTGTTCCTGTCACTGTTACACCCCCAGGGACTGTTCTCCTTCCCAGAAACTTCACCTCGTTCCTACTGCCTGTCTGGAGTTAAATGGAGACAAGCATGATTAAAACCACCAGTAAGACAAGTTTAGAAAATGAACTTTTTCTTCATTTCACGAATATGTACAAATGCTTTTGATATAATAGTAAGTTAAATAATAAGAAAAGTTTCCATGATGTGCTTATTTCACATTGCATGTCTGTATCAAAACATCTCATGTACACCATAAATATATACACCTACTATGTACCTATAAAAATTAAAAATAAAAATAAGAAAAAATTTATCAATGGTATGGTGTCAACTACATGCTAAAAAAAAAAAAAAAAAAAAAAAATTGGAAGGAATAAAGCCTTGTGGTTAACAAGGTAAACCATGGTTTATTTGGGGTGGTAGAATAACATGTGACTTTCTTCTACTTTTTCATACTCCCCAACCCTGTCCCTTCTTTTAAAAAGTATGCTTAGTATTCTGATAATCAGGAAGAGAAAAATAATCTGATCCAAAAGAGTGAAGTCAATTCAGTGAAAATCGGTTGAAATATTATAATTCAGGATTTGGAATCTCATTTAATGATATTTATACTACATAATAGTAAAAGTTACAACAAAAGAAATTAACATTAATGCTTCTTTTTCTTAAATACATTTATATAGACTACTAAAGTAAAGATTTTTTCATATTTTTTTCAAATATGTGAAAAGAGGAAATTGCTTTGCTGATTTTTATAGGTATTCTAGGATCTCAAGAGTTTTATTGGTCTTGGTAATGTTTTCATAGCATGGTTTGTCATCCTCATAGTTGTCTACACCCATCCTACTTTGGATATTTCACTCTGGGAAATAAATGTGTTATTTTTATCAACTCACCACAACCTCTTACGTGGTATCTATATTTGATACTGTAACACATATTTAGTTCCATTTTGGCCATTAAGGAGTCTCTATTTTCCATACCATCTTCACTCCTCTGCAGGGGTCCACAGTCTCTAAGAACTTACATCTTAGGCTCTAAAAAGTGGAGTTGTCTTAAAGACATAAGCTGTTTGAATAGCTAAACCCAGTCTTTGGTCACAGGCAGGCCTTATTCCTATTGGACATTTAGTGGGCGATAGAATACTATTGATCAATGGATGCCACTAGATGGGTGGTCTCTGGGTTCTGTTTTGCATCTATTTTGCTCCCTGCCTCAGAAGACTCCTGGTGTCTTCTTGGAATTTGAAGGTCTCTTTGTCAACATGGTCTTTCTCCTCTCTCCTTTCCTTAGCAAATTATTTTCATTCAGACAAGGTATTCAGAAAACAAGATATTCAGAATACAAGACACTGTATTCTGTATATACATATACATATACATCAGAATATTTCTGTTTTACACCTAGAGCAGTGACTTTTAAGAGCTAGGGTTTGTCATCTATGTTTTCCTGGTTATTCAGTGATCACTTTTTCATAACATCAACAAATGAAGGCTACGAAGAAAGTGTATATGCAGCTGAATCCCTCATTGCTTTGACCTTACTATTAGAAACTGCATAATGTATTGATCTGGCACCCCTCTCAGCCCCCTGCCTTGTAGTCTCACTTCTATTATGCAATCACAGTGGACCATTTGCAGCTGAGTATGCTGTGCCTTACGTGCTTATATTCCTTCTTATTTGCTCTTCTCTTTACCAGAATGTTCTTCCCCTTTCTCGTCTTGCAAACTTGAAAGCTCAGCTTCAATATCTTCCCCCAGAAAGCCTTCTCTGGATACCCATGCCTTTCTCTGGGATTCAGGAGCAAGAAGAAGGTCTATGAGGAGCTATAAAGGGAAGCTGCAGCCACCTTGGTAACTAATCAAGTTGCTGGCCCAGCAAGTCTGAGTAGCTCAGCTGCAGAACAGGCTGATCCAGAGCCTGACCTCTGTAGGCTTTTCTCTTCACCAGAATGCCTCAGTGTCATGCTCCCATGTCACCTAGAGAGCCCTGTCTTTCTCCATGAATATGGACAGTGTTTTAGGGGCAGAGTCCCATGGACTGTCCTATCCCACTACGACCAGCCTAGGCGTACCACTCCATGAAAGAACAAGAACTCAGGGGATCATGTAGATTCTATTATTTCCCTGATTGATTGTTTACTAAATTTATCACTAATAAACTCTATATTTCCATCACACGGTGACTGTGGTGTATTATGTGCACCTAGGTTTATTATGTGCACACCTAGCCTGTTGTAGTAATCACTTCATGCAGTTGTGTCCCCTACTAGATTGTAAGCTTCTTGAGAAAAGATAATGCTTTGATTTTGCATCCCTAGAGCCCAGCACAGTTCTTACACATAGCAGGTGCTCACAAGGTTATTGAATATCTCCTTTTATTTATTAAACTCAACATATACGTCTCTCATTTGACTTAGCCAATGAATACCCAGTGCTTTTGAGTATCATTTTTGAATAAGGGTCAATTCCAGGAGATTAAAGTAATCTGTGTGGATAAGGGATGCTACTAAATGAAACTGGAAACTTCAGAGATGTCCCTAATTATATAGTTAATAATTTTTCATAAATTTATGTCCAAGAATCACTTTTCCTTAAAATTAATTACATGGTGCTGGCCCAGCCAAAATGACTTAACTGGGCCTATAACTGTGTAGCAGGCGCAGGGCTAGTTTTCTTCTTCTTTATTTAAGACAGACTGCTAAAGCTCAGATGGTTTTATCTAAGACAAAACACAGGGTCAGACAGAGTGCAATACCAATTGGGAAAATGTCTAACTGGCTTTGCCCATGAAACCATTTTTCCCTCCTAGGCCTCCAGGGCTGAGATGGGGGCGTTGCTGCATAGGTCTCTGAAATGTCCTGGAGGCATTTTCCCAGTTGTCTTGGCTATTAGGCATCGGCTCTTTTTTACTTATGCAAATTTCTGCAGCCTTGAATTCTTCCCCAGAAAATTGGTTTTTACTTTCTGCTGCATGATCAGGCTGCAAATTTTCCATAGTTTTATATTCTGCTTCCCATTTATATATAAGTTCTAGTTTCAGGTCTGTTCTTTGTTTATGCAAATGAGTTTAGGCTTTTAGAAGCAGCCATGCTACATCTTGAATGCTTTGCTGCTACATCTTGAATGCTTTTCTGCCAGATATCCTGAATCATCTCTCTCAAGTTCAAAGTTCCATAGATCTCTAGAGCAGGGGCACAATGCCATAAGTTTGTTTGCTAAAGCATAGCAAATGTGACCTTTACTCTAGTTCTCAATAAGTTCCTCATCTCCATCTGAGACCTCCTCAGTCTGGACTTCACTGTCCACATCACTATCAACATTTTGGACACAACAATTCAACAAGTCTCTAGGAAGTTCCAAACTTTCCTAAATCTTCTTGTCTTCTTCTGAGCCCTCCAAATTGTTCCATCCCTGCCCATTACCCAGTTCCAAAGTCACTTCCACATTTACAGGTATCTATATAGCAATGCCCCGCTTCTCTGGTACCAATTTTCTGTATTAGTTCCTTCTCACATTACTATAAAGAACTACCTGAAACTGCATAGTTTGTAAAGAAAAGAGGTTTAATTGACTCATAGTTCTGCAGGCTGTATAGGAGGCATAGCTAGGCAGGTCTCAGGAAACTTACAATCACGGCAGAAAGTGAAGAGAAAGCAGGCATGTCTTACGTGGCTGGAGCAGAAGGAAGAGAGAGAAGGGGGAGGTGCTATATACTTTTTAATAACCAGATCTCATGAGAATTCACTCACTATCATAAGAAGAGCAAGGGAGAAATCAGCTCCCATGATCCAATCTCCTCCTGCCAAGTCCCTCCGCCAACATTGGGAATTATAATTTCACATGAGATCTGGGTGGGAACACAGAGACAAACCATATCACAGGTCTCAAAGAGATATTTGTACACTCATGTACATAATTGTAGAGTATTATTTAGAAGAGTTAAAATGTGGAAGCAACCCAAGAGTCCATTATCAGAGAGATGGATAAGCAAAATGTGCTGTATACATACAATTGAATATTATTCCACCTTTAAAATAAAGAAAATTCTGACATATACTACAATAGTAATAAACTGAGGACATTAGGCTAAGTGAAATAAGCCAGTGACAAAAACATGAATACTATATGAGATTCCACTTATCTGAGATACTTAGTCAAAACTGTAGAGATAGGCTGGGCACGGTGGCTCACGCCTGTAATCCCAGAACTTTGGGAGGCTGAGGCAGGCAGATCACCTGAGGTCAGGAGTTTGAGACCAGCCTGACCAACATGGAGAAACCCCATCTCTACTAAAAATACAAAAAACTAGCCATGCATGGTGGCACATGCCTGTAATCCCAGCTAGTCGGGAGGCTGAGGTAGGAGACTTGTTTGAACCTGGGAGGTGGAGGTTGTAGTGAGCTGAGATCACACCATTGCACTCCAGTCAGGGCAACAAGAGTGAAACTCCATCAAACAACAACAACAACAACACCACTATAGAGATAGCAAATAATATGGTGGTTGCCAGGGACTTGGGGGAGAAGAAAGTGGGAAGATTTTAGATATAGAATTTCAGTAGGAGAATATGAAAAGAGTTCTAGGGATGAACGGTGGTGATGATAGAACAAAATCATGTATGTAATGTCACTGAACTACATACTTAGAAATTGTTACAATGTTAAATTTTATGTGCATTTCACCTACTTGAAAAAAATTGTAAAGAAAAAAAAGTAGGTGGGAATGTCAGTGTGCAAGTAATTCTTTAGAGACATGAAAATTCAGCTCATTCTCTTCTATAGCCCTCCACCATGAGAATCACATGTTCTAGATGGTGGCTATTCCACTAGCCTGGATTCCAGAATGAGAAAACACATGAAGCCAATTCAGGCCAAACCCATTCTAATCTATTTGACCTGCCTCCCTTATGTAATGAAAGCAAGACATCAACGTTTGTGGTTGTGAACCAATGAATTTTTGAGATTGTTTGTTACTGCCACAAACTGGACTAATACGCACATTTTCTGCTATAAGTGTTTCTGAGCCAGGTCTGTTTCTATAGTAGACTTGGAACATCTTTCCACCCCTATGTATTCATTCCACGTTTTCTTTAAAGCCAAGCCTCTCACAAAAAACAGAAAAGGAGATAACTTCACCTTGCATAAAGCTTCTACTACTATTGGAAACCAATAATCGCCAATCCACTACCAAATTCCCACTGATGACTTCACATAATATAAACATGTTATTTAATAACTGCCATATTTAATACCTCTACAATTGCTTTTCTATATATCTTTCTTCATCAACATTAATCTATTTCCATTTGTAAACCCTTGGGCTATGAGATTTCTTTTAATGAATTGGTGCCAAGCCTTGCATATGGGTACTTAATGATTTATTTATTCAGAAGTGAATTTACCTCACCATCTATTTCCATCTACTTTTTTCTTCTATCAGAAGATATTCCTGGTGGAATTTCAGATGGTTTAGGCACTTCTGATTATCCATGTCTAGGCATTTACTTTCACTGTAGTCTGGACTCAGTGAATTGTATTGGATCCCTATTATATGTCAGAAATTTCATCTTTTTCTCTGATATAATACTAAGTATAATGAGGCTTCCCATTCTCATTTCAAAAGAATGAGATATCACAATTTGGATTAGAGAGCAAAATAGTTTGATTTTTAAAGAAAATTTAATTTTACCTTGTTTTGCCAGAGGCACAGGAAACTGCCAAGTTAAAAAAAAAAAAAACTAATTAAACTTCCACTGAGATTATTCCTCCAAATCAAAACATTATTTTAGAATTTGGGCCAAATTTTGAAGGACCAATAAGTCCAGATGTAATCGGATGGTGACTATAGGTATTAAAGTGACTGGGTTGTTGACAGGATTTTTTTAAATGTGTATTTGATTCACAACAAAAATTCCTTATGAATGCAGCTCTGAAATTGTACTCTGTACACACATTGTTTTTCCTTCTTCATTTACTTATTTCTTTTCTTTTATTTTTTGAATACACTTATTTAAATACTTCTTGGCCTTTGAGTCCAG
Organism: Macaca thibetana thibetana; assembly: GCF_024542745.1. Lineage (NCBI taxonomy): Eukaryota > Metazoa > Chordata > Mammalia > Primates > Cercopithecidae > Macaca > Macaca thibetana. The sequence goes on from NC_065583.1 coordinate 143,318,037, forward strand.
TAAATAAATCTTGTTCTCATTTGGAATGTACTCAGATATATTTTACTCTTTGCTTCAAATCATTTTAGACAATAGGAATATCATCTATGTGGTATTTGAATAAAACCCAGACCAGGATAAGCATATTCCTTTATATTGTTCCAAAATCTCACCAAATGTGCAGTCCTGTGATTATGTTATCGTCTGTAGTGAATCTCCTAATTTTCCCTCCGAAAAACATTTTGCAACTGGGAAGTGTGCCTCCACCTTAGAAAAATCAGTTTTAACTATTACATTTCCAATTCTTTCCTCTTACCATGAATGATAGGAACTTCACATAATATCATCAAAATGGGGAAAACAACAGGAATAATTATAAATATTCTTATTATTTCAATGTGTAAAATATACAAAGATATTGTATATACATTCCCAAAATAAAAAGATACCTGTTTAAACAATGACATTAGAAGAAATTAATTGCATCTTAGAAAAATGCACCACCACAGGAGTGACCATTTCTATTAACGAAAAATAAAACTGTCTAGACGAAAGACCTTCTAGTGCTTTTAAAGGGCATCCTCTGTGAATACAATGGGCCTGAGAAGGGAACACACTTCAGGGATGCCTGTGGGAGCCAGCTTCTATAACCTGGACCACAGAAAAGGGGTTTCAATCAATCAGGAGAAACTCATAATGAAGCTTTATGGCCCTGATCCACATCATGGTGCTAATCTTTTAGGCACCATCAGTTTGTGCTTTAAAGAGTCATTCCCTGTGCAGAGGTCATTGAGGTTGTCATGGGTATCCTATGAAAATGAGAGTTAACTGCTCTGGAAGCTCCATGGATGACTGAAGGGAAATCTTTTACCACAACGTTGGTTTTAGTGGTTTTAAGGGGATGAAACCTATGTCCCCCATGTAGCAGAGGATTCACAGATGGAGGACTTAAGTGGTGTACCACTGTGCACCACTTACTGGAAGTGTCCTGTCTTTTTTTTTTCTTACTGGAATAATTTCTTGTCTAGAAGGCATTTTTTTTTTTCTGGTTTCGCTATTTTGAGTTAGGTAGCATATAGACCTATTTCTCTAGTCTTCCTGGAGATTACATGAACTAATTAATGTTCTGTAGTAAATTTCTCATTGCTTAAACCTGCTTAAATCAAGCAGAGTAGAATTTATTGCTTGCAAACTAGAACCTTGACCTATGCAGTGCTCTCTTTTATGCTGAATAGTCCTGAAGTCATAACAGGAGTTTCTTTAAAAAATGTGTTCCCTTGAAAGAGAGAAGATGAAGTGTCTGCAAAGAACACAAAATTCAAGTAAGGAAACTAGTCAGACACAGCACTCTAGTGCACAGACATAGCAGCAAGCGAATGCCAAGGATTGTAGCTTAGTCAAAACGTCTGCAACAGTTATGTGCTGGACAAGGGCTAGTGTAAAAAGCATTGCACTATCTCAGGAAGCTAGTAAGAAGAGAGAAGATAAAGAAAACAGAGACATCAGTATCAGTTGTAAGGTAAAGAACTCTGAATTAGGAGACAAGAGTGCTGAATCACCTCTCTTAGGAACTGACTCTACCTCTGAGCCTCACTTTCCTCATTAGTTCATGTAGTGGCTGAATTAAATAATTGCAAAGGCCCCTTTGAGCTATAAATCCCCACAATCTAAAAAGAAGGAGGCACAGCATATATCAGGGCAGACAGAGATGTAGAACTAGATGTTTCTAAATTATTTCCACAAACATTGCCCTTTAATCATATACATGAAAATATTGTGTGCACACATATTATAATTTTTTTCTCAATTTGAATTTTGAGAATCAGGCTAAGGAGAAAAATTGGAGGACAAGCAAAGTTGTTTATACATCAGTCATAAAATTTCACCTGTTAAAAAACTTTTTTTTGGTTTTATTTTCCTTTTGACATGTAATCATTACACATACTTATGAGGTACAGTGTTTTATTTCAATACATGCGTACATTGCATAATAACCAATTAAGGCAATCAACACATGCATTACTTCAAACACCTGTCATTTCTTTGTGGTGAGAACATTAAAAATCCTCTTCTAGCTATTTTGAAATATACACTATTAACTATAGTCACCCTACTGTGCAATAGAACACCAGAATTTATTCCATCTAACTATAATTTTGTATTCATTGATCAATCTCTCCTCATCCCTTCCTCCACTCTACCCTCCCCAGCCTCTGAAAATCACTTTTATACTCTCTCTTTTTTGAGATCAACTTTTTTAGATTCCACATATGAGAGAGATCATTTGATATTTGTCCTGTGTTTGGCTTATTAATCTTTTATCCATGTCATTGCAAATAACAGGATTTCATTCTTTTTATGGCTGAATAGTATTCCATCATGTATATATTTCACTTTTCAAAGTGCATTCATCCCTTGATAGACTCTTACATTGATTCCATATCTTGGCTATTGTGAAAAGTACTACAGTAAACACAGTGATGCAATGTCTCTTTGACATGTTAATTCATTTCCTTTGGGTATGTACCTAGTAGTGTAATTCTTGGATAATACGGTAGTTCTATTTTTAACTTTTTGGGGGGCCTCCATACTGTTCCTAGTCCACAATGGCTGTACTAATTTATATTCCCACCAATAGTGTATAAGAGTCCCCCTTTCTCCACATTCTCACCAGCATTTTTCATTTTTTGTCTTTTTGATAGTAGCCATTCTAACTGGGGAAAAATAATATCTCACTGTGGTTTTAGTTTGAATTTCATTGATGATTAGTGATGTTGAACATTTTTTCAAATACTTGTTGACCATTTGTATATCTTCTTTTAGAATGTCTACTCAGATTTTTTGCACACTTTTTAATGATTTTATTTTTTTGCTATTGAGGAGTTTGAGTTTCTTATATATTCTGGATATTGACTGCTCGTCAAAAGCCTAATTTGAAATGTTTTTAAATTTTATAAGTTGTCTCTTCATTCTGTTGACTGTTTTTTGCTGTGCAGAATCTTTTTAGTTTCATCTAATCTCATTTGTCTATTTTTGCTTTCGTTGCCTGTGCTTTCGGGGTTTTATCTGAAAAATCCTTACGCAGACCAATGTCATGATCCTTAAGGAAAAATAATCTTAATACTGCTCTTTAAGGAGAAAAACTGTTCCAAACATTTGCAGTAATTAAGGTATTCAACAATTTTAAACAATTGCTTGTTGAAATGCTGGTGGTTCACACTTAGTTATGATTACCCAGTATAGCATCAGTGTGGCTTATGAATTGATTTATTTGAAAGAGAAAACACCACACTCACTATATTATCTATGTTTGTTTCCAGACTTGAGTTTTAAAACTGATAAAATTTCAGAGATATACAAGTCATTCATTCTTATAATCTGCCTGAGGCTTGAATTCCTACCATAAAACACCCTTGCCAAAAGGTTGACCAATTTAAACCTAGACACCTGTGGAAGACAGGCCCTTCAGGAAGATTTTGTGTAACCAAATCAAATTATTTCTCTCCATAGTTCTTACCTGCTAATACATATCGAATTATTTGAAATCACAAAGAATGAGAATATTAGTTCTTTCATAGGTCAGTTTTTCATGAACTGGTTTTTATTCTTTCAATACCCTAGTGACTCTTCCCCGAATGCTTTTGAATCTGCATCCTAAACTAAATTCAAAATTCCATTTGTAGTCTTTAGAGATTCCTGAACAGGGACTTCTTAATTTTGATATTATTAATACAACCTAATATTTTATTAAGCTTTTCAAAGCACACTCATTGAGCTCACTTTTAATTTTAATAAGAGAATTTTTTTTCAGATTTATTAGTCTTCATTCCTCTATCTTGTAGTTATGAGATACATTTTTTCTTACCCAAATGAAAACTACACATTTAATCTTATATTTATTCTAATATATTTGATTTGCCTTTAAAAAATGTTTATAAGAGAAGATACATATATAAGACATATATAAAGCAAATCACTACAAATCACCTAAAAACACCTACAAGGAACCTAAAATCTTAATACTCAGAAATAAGTTTATGATATGTGCTGAACATTATCCCAGATATATCTCTCTGTATATGTTCAGTTGAGTAAATGAACAAGTAGATATAGTAGGAAAAATTAATGGGAATATAATCATACTATGTATATGACTTTAAAATTAACCATAAAAAATACATTTTCTTGGACTTTAAAAAGGAAAGAAAAAGAATTAAAACTGAATTGCAAACTTTAAATAAATATTATTTATACAAGATATTTTTAAGTTAAGAAAAATAAAAACTATGAGGAATGAAAGCCATATAAACATTTTATATGTGTTTTATATAGTATCAATTAAATTATTTGCTTTAAAAGACTATGGAATAGTAAAAAGATTAGTGGTCTCCAGAAAATTGAGGAAGGGAGGGCAGGACAGATAAATAGGTGGAGCACAGGAGATGTTTAATACAGTAAAATGCTCATGAATGACACTATAACTATGGGTACAGGCCATTATGCATTTGTCAAAACCCATATAATATATACAACACTGAGAATGAACCCTAATGTAGACTATGGGCTTTAGTTAATAATAATCTATAAATATGGGTTTATCAGTTGTAACAAATGGACCACACTATTATGAGATGTTAATTATAGGGGAAACTGTGTTTGAGGGAAGAAGTATATGAAAATACTATTCTTCCTGCTCAATATTTCTGTAAACCTAAAACCTAAAGTTCATTTTTATTTGAAAAATACATTAATTAAATAAAAACTAACAAATAAATGAAAAAGACCTAAGGCATTTTAAAAATAGAAATAATTATGTGTCATTAAGAGGATCATGCACCATGATCAAGAAGAATTCATCCCAGAGATGCAAGGTTGTTTCAACATACACATATTAATAAATGGACATAACACATTAACAGAATAAAGAATTAAAAATCATAATCACATCAATACATACAGAAAAAGCATTTGACAAAATTTAACATCCTTTCATGATAAAATCTCCCAACAAATTAGGTATAGAAGGAATGCATCTCAACATTATAGTGGTCATATATAACAAACCCACAATTAAAATCAAACTCAATGGTGAAAAGCTGAAAGCTTTTCCCCTAGGATCAGAAACAAGACAAGGATGATCACTTGCACCACTTCTATTTAACATGGTAGTTGAAGTACTAGCCAGAGCAATTAAGTAATAAATAGAAATAAAAGACATCTAAATTGGAAAGGAAAAAGTGAAATTGTCTTTGCAGATAATATGATCTTATACACAGAAAACTCTAAAGACTCCACCAAAAAGCTTTTACAACTGATAGATTCAATAAAGTTGCGGGATACAAAATCATAATACAAAAATCAGTAGCATTTCTATACAATAAAAATAAACTAAGAAAAAAGAATAGTCTCATTATCAATAGCATAATCAGGTTAAAATATTTAGAAATAAATTTAATCAAGGAAGTGAAACATCTGTACATTGAAAACTGTAAAATGTTGATTAAAGAAATTAAAGAAGACACAAATAAATGGAAATATATTTCATGTTCATAGATTAGAAGAATTAATGTTAAAATATCCATACTATCCACAGTGATCTACAGATTTAATGCAATTTCTATCAAAATCCAAGGGCAGTTTTCATAGAAATTTTAAAAAAAATTCTGAAATTTGTATGAAACCACAGAAGACCCTGCATAACCAAAGCAATCTTGAGCAAGAAAAAACAAAGCTAGAAGCATTGCACTATCTGTCTTCAAAATATACTACAAGTTATGGTAATAAAAACAGTATGGGTCAGGCCTAAAGACAAACATACAGAAAAGTAAAACACTATAGAGAACCTAGAAATAACTCCATGTATGGTCAATTGATCTTTGACAAAGGTGCCAACGAAACACATGGGGAAAGGACAATTTCTTCAATAAGTCGTGTTGGGAAAACTGGATATCTACATGCAAAAGAATGAGATTGGGCCGGGCGCGGTGGCTCAAGCCTGTAATCCCAGCACTTTGGGAGGCCGACACGGGCGGATCACGAGGTCAGGAGATCGAGACCATCCTGGCTAACACGGTGAAACCCCGTCTCTAATAAAAAATACAAAAAAAAACTAGCCGGGCGAGGTGGCGGGTGCCTGTAGTCCCAGCTACTCGGGAGGCTGAGGCAGGAGAATGGCGTGAACCCGGGAGGCGGAGCTTGCAGTGAGCCGAGATCTGGCCATTGCACTCCAGCCTGGGTGACACAGCAAGACTCCGTCTCAAAAAAAAAAAAAAAAAAAAAGAATGAGATTGGACACTTACCTCACACCTTATACAAAAATGAACTAAAAATTGATTAAAGACTTAAACGTAAGACCTAAAACTGTATAGTTTCTAGTAAAAAAATAGGGAAAAAAATTCTTGACATTGGCATAGCAATGATTTTTTTGGATATGACCCCAAAAGCATAGGCAACAAAAGCAAAAATGAACAAATGGGATTGCATCAAACTAAAAGGCTTCTGCACAGCAAAAGAAATAATCAACACAGTGAAGAGACAACCTCTAAAATGAGAGAACATATTTGGAAGCAATACATCTGATAAGGGGTTAATATCCAAAATATATGAGAAACTCAAATGACTCAGTAGCAAAAAAATGAGTACCATAATTATATATACATAGAGAGAGAAAAATTATATATATATTATATATATATTTTATATATATATAGTTTTAGTCCTTTTTGTGTTGCTATAAAGGAATAGCTGAGACTGGATAATTTATAAAGACGTTTATTTGGCTCATGGTTCTACAGACTGCACAAGAAGCATGATGCCAGCATCTGCTTCTGGTCAGGGCTTCAGGGAACCTCCAATCATGGCAGAAGGCAAAGGGGATGCAAGCATGTCACACAGCAATAGAGGGAGCAAGAGATGAGGTGAGGTGTCGTGCTTTTTTAAACACCAGCTCTCATGTGAACTAATGGAGCAAGAAATCACTCATTACCCTGAAATGGCACCAAGTCGTTTATGAAGGATCTACCCTCATAACACAAACACCTACCACTGGGCCTCACCTCCAACACTGGAGGTTGAATTTCAACATGAATTTCAACATGAAATTTGGAGAGGACAAATATCCAAACTATCTATGTACCTGTCTTTCTACCTATCTATGTAGAAATAATATTCCATTATATTTATGAAAATGATATGTGATCAGTCATTCCACAGTTTTTTGGGGGGACTAGTTCCAGTACTTCCCATGGATACCAAAATCCCTGGATGCTCAAGTACCTGATATGAAATAGTGTAGCATTTGGACATAATCTATGCACATCCTCCCATATCTTTAAATCATCTCTAGATTGCTGAAAATATCTATCATAATGTATGTAGTTATTATACTGTATTTTTTAGGCGATAATGGCAAGAAAAAAGTCTGTACATCTTCAATACAGATGCAGCTTTTTTTGTTCATTTGTTTGGTTTTTGGTATTTTTGATCTGTGATTGGTTGAATCCATGCATGCGGAACCCACAGGTACAAAGGCCTAATTGTATATATTCATTTGTACATAATATAGACAGACAGACAGATAGATAGATAGATAGATAGATAGATAGATAGATAAAAATTAAATATTATTCAGCCTTTTAAAAGGAAATCCCATCATTTGTGACAAAATGAATGAACCTGGAGGATATTTTTAAGTGAAATAAGCCAGGCACAAAAAGATAAATACTGCATGATCTCTGTTATATGTGGAATTTAAAACAGTTAAACTCATGAAAGTAGAAGGTAGAATGGTGGGTGCCAGGGGCTACAGGATGAGGGAATGGGGAGATGTTGATCAAAAAAGTACAGAGTTTTTGTCACACAGAATCAATAATTTCTGGAAACCTAAGATACAGCATGGTGACTATAGTTAATAATACTGTATCATATACTTAAAATGGGCTAGCACAGATCTTAAGTGTTCTTACCACACACATAAAAATGGTAAACTATGTGAAGTGGTGAATATGTTAATAAATTTCATTGTAGTAATCATTTCACTATATATGTGTGTGTGAGAGATATATGTATGTCTATATGTATATACATATAGACATACATGTATGTGTATGTATATACATATAGACATACATATATGTATATCTATCAAGTAATCACATTGCACAGATTATGCAATCTTTTTTTAAATTATACTTTTAGTTCCGGGGTACATATGCAGAACGTGCATGTTTGTTACATAGGTGTACACATGTCACAGTGGTTTGCTGCACCCATCAACCTATCATCTACATTAGGTATTTCTCCCAATGCTATCCCTCCCCTAGCCCCCCAACCCCGACAGGCCCCAGTGTGTGATGTTCCCATCCCTGTGTCCATTTGTTCTCATTGTTCAACTCCCATTTATGAATGAGAACATGCAGTGTTTGGTTTTTTGTTCTTGTGTTAGTTTGCTGAGAATGATGGTTTCCAGCTTCATCTGTTCCTGCAAAGGACATGAACTCATCCTTTTTTATGGCTGCATGGTATTCCATAGTGTATATGTGCCACCTTTTCCTTATCCAGTCTACCATTTATGGGCATTTGGGTTGGTTCCAAGTCTTTACTATTGTGAACACTTCTGCAATAAACATACGTGTGCATGTCTCTTTACAGTAGAATGATTTATAATCCTTTGGGTATATACCCAGTAATGGGATTGCTGGGTCAAATGGTATTTCTAGTTCTAGGTCCTTGAGGAATTGCCACCCTGTCTTCCACAATGGTTAAACTAATTGACATTCCTACCAACAGTGTAAAAGTGTTCCTATTTCTCTGCATCCTCTCCAGCTCTGTTGTTTCCTGAATTTTAATGATCGTCATTCTAACTGGCGTGAGATGGTATCTCATTGTGGTTTTGATTTGCATTTCCCTAATCCAGTGATGATGAGCAGTTTTTCATATGTTTGTTGGCTGCATAAATGTCTTCTTTTGAGTAGTGTTTGTTCATATACTTCGCCCACTTTTTGATGGGATTGTTTGTTTCTTGCAAATTTAAGTTCTTTGTAGATTCTGGATATTAGCCCTTTGTCAGATGGATAGATTGTAAAAATTTTCTCCCATTCTGTAGGTTGCCTGTTCATTCTGATGATAGTTTGTTTTGCTGTGCAGAAGCTCTTTAGTTTAATTGGATCCCATTTGCCTATTTTGGCTTTTGTTGTCAATGCCTTTGGTGTTTTAGTCACAAAGTGTTTGCCCATGCCTATGTCCTGAATGGTATTGCCTAGGTTTTCTTCTAGGATTTTTGTGGTTTTAGGTCTTATGTTTAAGTCTTTAATCCATCTTTATTAGTTAATTTTGGTATAAGGTGTGAGGAAGCGATCCAGTTTCAGTTTTCTGCATATGGCTAGCCAGTTTTCCCAACACCATTTATTTAATAGGGAATCCTTTCCCCATTGCTTGTTTTTGTCAGGTTTGTCAAAGATCAGATGGTTGTAGATGTGTAGCATTATTTCTGTGGCCTCTGTTCTTTTCCATTGGTCTATTTATCTGTCTGTTATCTAAACCATGCTGTTTTGGTTACTGTAGCCTTGTAGTACAGCTTGAAGTCAGGTAGCGTGATACCTCCAGCTTTGTTCTTTTGGCTTAGGATTGTCTTGGCTATGCAGATTCTTTTTTGGTTCCACGTGAAATTTAAAGTAGTTTTTTCCAATTCTGTGAAGAAAGTCAATGGTAGCTTTATGGGGATAGCACTGCATCTATAAATTACTTTGCGCAGTACGTCCATTTTCATGATGTTGATTCTTCCAATCCATGAGCATGAAACGCTTTTCCATTTGTTTGTGTCCTCTCTTATTTCCTTGAGCAGTGGTTTGTAGTTCTCCTTGAAGAGGTCCTTCACTTCTCTTGTAAGTTGGATTCCTAGGTATTTGATTCTCTCTGTAGCTCTTGTGAATGGGAGGTCACTTATGATTTGGCTGTCTGTTTCTCTGTTATTGGTGTATAGGAATGCTTGTGATTTTTGTACAGTGATTTTGTATCCTGAGATTTTGCTGAAGTTGCTTATCACCTTAAGGAGATTCTGGACTGAGACAGTAGGGTTTTCTACATATACAGTCATGTCATCTGCAAACAGAGACAATTTGACTTCCTTTTTTCCTACTTGAATACCTTTATTTCTTTCTCTTTCCTGATTGCCCTGGCCAGAACTTCCAATACTATGTTGAGTAGGAGTGATGAGAGAGGGCATCCTTGTCTTGTGCTGGTTTTCAAAGGGAGTGCTTCCAGTTTTTGCCCATTCATTATGATGTTGACTGTGGGTTTGTCATAAATAGCTCTTAAGTTTTTAGCATGAAGACCTGTTGAAATTTTGTCTAAGACCTTTTCTGCATCTATTGAGATAATCATGTGGTTTTTGTCATTGGTTCTGTTTATGTGATGGATTATGTTTATTGATTTCCATATGTTGAACCAGCCTTGCATCCCAAGGATGAAGCCAACTTGATCGTGGTGGATAAGCTTTTTGATGTGCTGCTAGATTCTGTTTGCTAGTATTTTATTGAGGATTTTTGCATAGATGTTCATCGGGGTATTGGCCTAAAATTTTCTTTTTTTGTTGTATCTCTGCCAGGTTTTGGTATCAGGATGATGTTGGTCACATAAAATGAGTTAGGGAGGATTCCCTCTTTTTTTGTTGTTTGGAATAGTTTCAGAAGAATGGTACTGGCTCCTCTTCGTACCTCTGGCACTGAAGGAGATAGAGACATGAAAAATCCTTCAGGAAATCAATGAATCCATGAGTTGATTTTTTGAAAAGATCAACAAAATAGACCAGTAGCCAGATTAATAAAGAATAAAAGAGAAAAGAATCAAATAGATGCAATAAAAAATGATAAAGGGGATATCACCACCAATCCCACGGAAATATAAACTACCATCAGAGAATACTATAAACACCTCTATACAAATAAACTAGAAAATCTAGAAGAAATGGATAAATTCCTGGACACATACACCCTCCCAAGACTAAACCAGGAAGAAGTCGAATCCATGAATAAACCAATAACAAGTTCTGAAATTGAAGCAACAATTAATAGCTTACCAACCAAAAAAAATCCAGGACCAGATGGATTCACAGCTAAATTCTACCAGAGGTATAATTTTTATTTTTCAATTATATATGTACCTCAATAAACTTCAGAAAAAAAGGTTATGTGATTATTTTCACAACTTATAATTATGTATTCTCTCTCCTTAATTCCAAATTTTTATTTATTTTCTTATTTTTAAATAATTTATTACATTTATAGTCTATTTGTGGACCATCAATGTATTAGTTCTGAGATTTCTGTTCAAATGAATTCAATGCTTTCTCTCAGGCCTTTTTCACACTTTCCCAGGTCAAGTTATTTATTTTAAGTTCTTTTAGTTTGTTAGATTTTATTTTCAGAAGAATTCACAGGTGTGAGTTTTCTTCATATCTTCCTTTTCTGAGAATGAAGTTTCTCTTCCTTTATACTCACTCAACAACTTGGCTGGAAGTAAGATTACTGGGTCACTCTCTCCTCAAATTTGAGAACAAGTCTTGTCTTTGGGAACTGGGTGTTCCTAGAGAGAAAAATGAGCCAGCCTGATTAATCTCATTCGAAAAACAAGCGTCCAACTTTCTTCCTCAGTTTTTCCTGGCAAACACTGTAAAAAAAAAAATTATCTCTTCATCTTAGGAAAAACAAATCATATACTTCAGTTCCACATATATTTCCTTTTACATTTATTAGAGCATCACTTTGAGGATAACGTTATTCTTATGTTAGATATTTTTATCTGTCAGTTATAGCATCTTTTTTCTTATAGCTTTGATATGTCTGTTTTCTTGTAGCCTGTGACAATCTTTGGAGCTTCTAATTTTGTCTTTTAATACTCTATCCCTCCAGACTGGTTTTTTCAACCTCACGTTAGACGAACATACCTTGTATAATCTTCATCTAAGTTATGATAAACATTGGCCAAAACAGAATCTTATTGCAAGTTTAGATACTTTGATCTTTTTTAAAAAAATTGATTCAATTACATAAATTGTACTTTAATAAATACCATATTTTCTATCTGTTGTTTTGCACAACGTTGTAACAATCAATTTTGTCAAATGTCTTGGTGAATTTAAATTTCCATTAATTGCTTTCTCTGTTCTATTAATTAAATAATCTTATCAGACAGGATTAATTTATTTTTGGTGAGCCCCTAGTAATCTCTGCTTCTACTTCTAGGTGCTTAAAAAACATTTCTTCAATAATGTTTCCTAAAAACCTACTTAACATTGACATCACATGTACTAATTGATATTTTATGAGATGACACCTAGTTTTTTAGATAATCTGAAGACATTTCCTTGTCTTCAGTCTCCTAATAATTCTCCCATTCTACACAAAAAATGTAAAACTCAAATTTAAAAACTCTGGAAGACAGCCTAGGCAATATCATTCCGGACATAAGAACCAGCAAAGATTTCATGGTGATGCCATTAGCAATTGCAACAAAAGAAAAAATTGACAAACAGTATCTAAATAACTAAAGAGCTTCTGCACAGCAAAAGAAACTATCAACAGAGTAAACAACCTACAGAATAAGAAAAAAAGCTCAATATCACTGATCATTAGAGAAGTGCAAATTAAAACCACAATGAGATACCATCTCGCACCAGTCAGAATGGCTACTATTAAAAATCTAAAACAAAACAAAAAAAACAACAGATGCTGGTGATGTTTTGGAGAAAAGGGAACACTTATATACTATTGGGGGGAATATAAATTAGTTCAACCATTGTAGAAAGCAGTGTGGTGATTCCTCAAAGAGCTAAAAGCAGAACTACCATTAGACCCAGCAATTCCATTGCTGGTTATATAACCAAAGGGATATAAATTGTTCTATCACAAAGACGCATGCACACATATGTTCATTGCAGCACTATTCATAATAGCAAAGTCATGGGATCAACCTAAATGCCCATCAATGGTAGACTGGATAAGGAAAATGTGGTATGTATATATACACCATTGAATACTATGCAATCATAAAAAAGAATGAGATCATGTCTTTTGCAGAAACATGGATGGAGCTGGAGGTCATTATCCTTCGGAAACTAATGCATGAACAGTAAACCACATACCACAAGTTCTCACTTATAAGTTGGAGCTAAATGATGAGAACACATGGACAGAAAGAGGGGAGGAACAGACACCAGGGCCTACCTGAGGGTGAAGGGCGGGAGG